>NC_142291.1:6930156-7239097 GCF_965620075.1 Prunus avium | reverse complement strand
TTAGTCTCCTTTGTGCCATCAACATTGCTGTGGTTTTGGAAGTTCAAGGAGGGCAGCCTATATTTTATTGATTTTACTTTTATATCAAATATATGTACAGGCTTCTACAATTGCAGAGTTTCTTTTCAACTATCTACCAATGAAGTGAATGGAACTTTTACTTTATGAATATAATATGTAGCTTTTCAAATCCTTTACAATCTTAAACATGAAGCAGCAAATTTCTTATATGTTTGTTACATACTTGATAGTCAAAGTACTATGACATATATTCTTTTCCTTTCTTCCATTTCCCAAAATCAAAAAATATGGTAAGGTTATAAAATAAATTTGTGTTTTTCTATGCAAATAAATACTTCTTTCAATCTTGTTTTCTTTCCTCGTAGTCTCAGTAGTTCATGAATATATGCTCTCTTTGTTAGGCCCTCAGGTTTTAGAAAACTAGCCAAATATCACGGGCATGTGTGTCTAGAATGTGGACATTAAAGAAACAAGGTAAAAGACAAGTATACCCACAGGAATCGCAGTTTTGACAGCTTGCCCAAGGTGTCTGGGATTAGACCCGCAAAACTATTCAAATAAAGATCCAAGCTCACCAAGCTGGTTAGGTTTCCCAGTTCACTAGGAATTGGTCCACTTATGTTATTACTGTAGAGTTCCCTGTCATTTAAGGGGAAAAAAATTTAATAGATAGCTCTGGAAAAGTTTGCAATAATATCAGATAACTTGGGGAAAATCATAAGACACTGGTAGATCTCATTTTCAGAAAGCAAATCAGCATGGACATATTTAACATCAACACTTTAAGTTACCACACTTTTTGGGAAAATCTAGTTTATGACCTGAAAGCATGTATGTCTAAGTAAAGATAACAGTGTAGATAATATTCATAAGTGAATTCCTGACAATTTGATATGCACCAAACACATTATTTGGGATTTGGGCATGCAAAAGGTGTCATTACAGTATGTTTTTCCAAATGAATATCTCAGCAAATGGCCAAAAGATGAACATGCCAGATGAAACATATGGTTCAAAAATGAATTCCACTGTTGGGCATAAATAAATGTGTGCAAAACTTTTCCATTGTAACAATTTAACAATTTTTTTTCATTCAGCTCCTGATAGACTATTTGGGTTCTGGACCATAAGCAACCAAAAAAGCCAGTTAACACATTTCAGGAACACTGAATGAAAGTCAGATGACATTTTGAGAACATTTCCACAAATACATATGATACACTTAAAAATTGTGAACTGAAAAAAACTTGACTAACATTCAAGGAAAAATCTCTACAATGAGCCACATCTCATTTGTTCACAAATGATGTTCTACCACACCTGTGGCTACATATAACTTCCAAAGCTTGACATACAACACCATAAACAGAGAACCTTCTTACAGAAGATTGCTACAAAAAGTAGTCTCTCAACAAAATTCCAATCAATAAGTAGATTATGTTTAGGGTTGATCTATACTGATTCCAACTTGATTAAAGAAGGTCATATATATTTTTATCTATTCATGCAATCTAAACCCTAAACCCTAAAGTAGGCCCCAACCCACCACCTACCTCATAGACAAAAGGGTCTGCTACTAGCCACTAATACTTCTTGTATTTCATAACCTTATGTCCTTTCCTTCAACTAGATACCAGTATTTCTAAGTTCCAACAAAACCAGCAAAATAGATACACAGTGTAGACCAAGTTCTTTAAACCTATCTAAGTGCTTTGGCTACATTATATGAACTAATTGTTTCTTCCAGGAATTTAATGCATCTGCCATCATGTTCCTCATACTATTCTACCTCAAATGTTGTTTTCTAACATACCTGACAACCACAATGTTAATGTTCATAGTATTAGTGTTTCAGTTAAGTATCCCACACCAACCTGATATTACTCACTTGAGCCATAGCCTAGGCAATGCCTTGGTACTACGCTGCTAAATATATTTCTTTCATATGCATAACAATCAAATGACTATGCATGAAGAAAAAAAATGAAAAAAAGAAGCAACCAGAGTAACTCCATTAGGACTAACAACACTTAGAAAAGAATGATAGCCAACAGCACAAAATCGATGCACAAAGTAACTTACAAATATTGTAAATTCTTAAGAAGGCCGAGCTGTGGAACAAGTTGACCAGACAAGAGTGCATTTCCGAGATCACTGGAATTAAACACAAAACAAAGCATTGTCAATTGAATTCTTCCCGAGAGGAGTAATACAAGAGCATATTCTTTGTAGATGTCAGAGAGACAACATACACTCTTATGACGCTATTTTCATTGTTGCATGTGACATGAAACCATGTACAAGGGTTGACAAGGGTAGGATCCCAACTTTGCAGGACATTGTTAGGGTCCTCCAAGTTGGTCCTTAGACTATGCAAAGCATCACCTGTTTGAAAAAAAAAAAAAAAAAAAAAAAAGGGAAAAGCAATTAGTTGCTTGCTATATAAACGATTAAGACACTTGACATAGCATATCAGACAACGATGTTTGAATTTTACAAAGCACACTTCTCTAGAATTTCCAGAAACAGATACAAAACCATTATGCAGGAAGGCCAGATTGCACGATAACTTAAATCAGCACATATGATGCTTAAAAGGTCATAGACCATTTAGCTTAAAAACCATTGTGCTTTTGCGTTTGTGGAATTTGGCAAACTTGATTTACAAAGAAAATAAAATAAAGCCCATTAATCTCGTGCTTCCACAATTGTTCACAAGCAAAAACAAATGGTGGATGTTAGGTTTTCAATCATAAAGTTCTGTGGGTTCAACACTTCCCTGACTATAGTAGAGATGATTTTAAAATAAGAAGGCCAATAGAAAGAAACTATTACTCTCAAAGTCTTATTGACTCATAACTTTTGACAAATAAATAGAGGTCTATCCAACCAACACACATCATAAAGTCATTTTCAGAGAACCAAATAATGGCACTTAATATCAAGTACCGGTTGAGTTATAGCAACCAAAACACACCAAAGTTGAGCTTCCATTTCATTAAATTTAATAGCTTTGTAAACAAATCAAAAGCATAAAAAACTTCCATATTCAAGATTCATAAATGTCTTTCAATACTCAGTACAAGGTAAGTAAGTTTCAATGAGGATACCAAATTCCATTAACCCATAAATCTTTACAAAAAAAAGTTAACAGAACCCCATTTCCAGAAATTCATGAAACCAGTAAACAAAAATATAATTTTCAAAAAAGACAAAAAAGAAAGCGGAAGGAAAAGGAAAAGAGAATGAAGAAACAAAAATCAAACAAAGTGAGCTAGCTCAAGAAAGCAAACAACTACATACCTTCCATATTAGCAAGCACCATTGTCATCCATAGTGGATGAGCCACTAAGATCAACCAGAGACAAAGTGAATTCCCTACCTTGCTCTCCATCTCACTTGCTTTTTTCAAGTCTCAGATCCAAATGGTATCTGACACCCAAACACACCATCACAGAAACCCCCCAACCACCCCCCAAAACCCAACTCAGATTACCAAAATCCCAGCTCAGAAATCTCACCCTAACAAACCCACCATTACCCACTTCCCAAAATCCAAAATTTCACCCACTCAACCGAAACCAAAATCAAAAATTGTTTTTTTTTATAAATAAGAAAGCCTGATCTGACCAGCCAAAAGAACACATTTAAAAAAAACACCTACAAATTTTCAACCATTTTATTCTCTTTCTCTGCTCCCCTTTTCGCCAAACTTACCCTTTTGCTCTCCCTCACTTTCTCTCTCTGTGTCTGAGCATTTGCGTGGGATTCTTAATAGTTATATCTCTTGCAGTTTTTAATTTTTTTAATTTTCGCTTTTTTTGAGTGAGGCGTGCGCGCACAGAGAGAGAGAAGAGTGAGAGAGTGGAGTGAGAGTGCAAAAAGAAGAGAGAGAGGTGCCCGAACGGTGCTGACCGCTGCCCGGACGCAGTCAAAACGCCTTGGCGCTACAACGTGGAAAGGGACGTGACCCTGGGCAGCCCCGTTTTCAGTCAAATCCTGGGCTTGAGTACGTGGGGGCCCACACCATTAGACACCTCAGATTCGGTCCAACTTCTTCCCCCTCCCACTTTATATTTTAATTAAACAATTAAATAACTTAATAATTGTTTATTCTAATTTTTATAAAAATTAATAAAAAAGTAAAAAATAAATCCAAACTACAACATCCAGCATTCCGTTTTGAGGGTCCCAATCTTGGAGTCTACTGATAATGAAGCCAAGTAGTAAAGTGGTTTACAAACATAATTTTATTTGATTACGACACTGCCTTTTAATTTTTAATTTTTAATTTTATTTTTATTTTTATTTTTATTTTCTTCTGGATTAGAGTTTTCTGTACACTTTTGTATTGTGTGTATGCGCATTGGATTTATTATGCTCTACGCCGTTGCAGTTTTTTTTTTTTCTCTTTGTGCAAAAAGCAGTGGCTATCTTGATTTTAACATACCAAAGATGAAAGTATAAATTGGCTTTCAACGATAAAACAAATAGTATGAGGAAAATAAGGCAGTCAAACGAATTGCATGCGAAACATATTCTTTCTCATTGGTTTTGCGCACTTTTGACCAAGTTTATCCGAAAAGTATTGCTTTAGAAATAATTAAGCCGGATAAAACTTTAGCTCATACTCCACTTACATAGGCTTTGTTTGGTAGGTAAGATAAGTAGCAGGATTGGATTAGCTTAATTCAATACTATGTTTGGTGCTTAAAAAAATGGATGTGGATAGGATAAAAGGTAATCTCACTGTAATCTCATTATGTGCATTTTTATAGGATGACTTAACATACCAAAAAGGTGGGATGCATAATCCACTCCTCCAACCCCTTGACGACCTTGGACTCGAGGCTCAGGAGCTGCAACACAAACCTAGGGTGCTAGTGCTAATGAAGGATACTTATCATTTCCAATCCAATGCAATCTATCCTACCTCTTAATCCAATCCAATCATATATCGGCTTAAAAATAGTTTTGATAGGAATGTAAAGAGATAGGGACAGGAAGAAAAGATAAAAATAGTTTGGGGTGGAGTATGACTTTTAATAGAGAGAATAAATGAGTATCGGATCAACTACCTCTTAATTAATTTAATTTCTGATATTAGGCCCCATTTGGTGGCCGAATTGGACTGGTTAGGATAAGATTTGGAGTGTTGGACTGGGCTAGCTTAGGTTGTGCTGGACTTTGATAAGTTGTTTGCACATTTAAGTTGGGCAGACTGCACTGGACTTAAGTCCAGTTAGTTGTTTGGTACAAGTGGGCTGGAATGCATTGGACTTCAAAATTATTTTATATTAAAATTAATTTTAATGTTTATTAGATTTTTTTAATATCATAAATAACTAATTTTAAAAAAAAAATCCACACAAAATTAAAAATAAGATACATCCATAAAAATAGTCCAAAACTTCACAAAATTAATAATAAACACATAATTCTTTTAAATACATTCAAATGATTACCAAATACTTATGTTGATGTTGAAAAATAAGGAAACAGGTGAAGAACCAATAACATATTTGTGGAATTTGGTAAGATGTTGAAAAATAAGGATATAGGTGAACAACCAAAAACGTATTTGTGGAATACAAACTTCTCTTCACATTAAACTTGAATACTGAATACAACTTAAATAGCAAACTAACAAGGCAACTAAGCTAAATAATAGAAACAACTACTGCACAACTAAACCATGACTCCATGACATCTTGGACTCTCCTATTAACTAGAAATTGAACACCAAGTCCCTAAAGAATAGGACTTCCACAACTTAACCAGATAAACATAAGCATAATAAATAGAATAATAAATATTCTTAACAACCTCCCTTAAACTGAGTGCTCTACAGACAATCAGTTTAAAGGTAAAACTTCAATTCTTCAACCTTCAGGGGCAACGAGCAACATCCTTCAAATAACTAACTCCCAACATATTTCTCAATTTCACGAACACGTGCAGCTTGAGAGGCTTGGTAAAAATATCAGCAATTTGGTCCTCAATTTTACAATAAATCAAATCAATAACATCATCCTTAGGACATAATTCATATGATGATTTCACCTTCATATGAAACTTGTCCAAAACTTCTTGAACATACTTCTTTTGTGAGATAAAAATTTCGGCAGGGGATTGATTCACTTCAATGCCCAAAAATTAATGCATTAACCCAAGGTTTGACATGTCAAACTCAGTCATCATGGAGTTTTTAAACTCATTAAACATAGCCTTATCACTCTCTGTGTAGATCAAATCATCAACATATAAACATACAATAAGAATCTTTCCTTCTTTTTTTTTCCAACTTTCATATAGAGAGTATGTTCATATGGACTCTTTTGAAAGCCTTGGTTAGCAAAGTAAGCATCTATGCAGTTGTACCAAGCTCTAGGTGCTTGTTTTAGCCCATAGAGTGCTTTGATCAATCTATATACCTTTTTATCCTTCCCATGTTGCATGTATCCAGGAGGTTGCTCAACATACACCTCTTCTTCCAACTCCCCATACAAAAACATTGACTTTACATCCAATTGAAAAATTGGCCACAAGTTTTAAGCAACCATGGAAAGAATAGGCCGAATTATATCCATCCTTGCAACTGGTGCAAACACCTCCTTGTAGTCAACACCAAACTCATGTTTGTAGCCCTTTGCCACCAAACGAACCTTGTGCTTATCTATCTCACCCTTCTCATTTAGCTTGGTTTTAAAAACCCATTTCACTCCAATCTTTTTCTGCCTATTTGGAAGGTCTGTTAGAACCCATGTGTCATTTTTCTAAATGCCCCTGATTTCTACGTCCATGGCTTTTTGCCATTTTGGTTCCTTCACAGCTTCTTGAAAACTTACTGGATATATGAAAACAAGGCAAAATGTGCAATCGTGTCATCATCATCAACAGATTGAACAACACCACTGACCTTATAGACTATTATCCATGTTGGCCTCTTCCTCAAGCATTGGGACAGTAGGCTAGATGCCTCGCCTTGATGATTTTCGCTGGAATTAATTGACAGTTGCTGCTACTGAGCTAGTTGTTGCAGTTGCATGTTTGACTGATCATGATGTACGTATAATGGGTCAACCTCCTTTTCTTCCTCTTCATAAAAAATTACAGGAATGAGCTGCTGTTGTAAGGAACTTTCAATCCAGTTCCACATGTTTTCCTTATCAAAAATTACATCTTGGTTGATGACAATCTTAACCTATAGGATTTGGAATGGTCACTTACGCAAAGAAAAACACATTTTTTGCCCTTATCATCCAATTTCTTCTTCTTCTCATCAAGCACATGTGCATATGCAATGCAACCAAATTTTTTGAAGTGATCTACAGACGGTCTTCGTCCATTCCAAGCTTCTTTTGGTGTCATGTTTTGAACAGAAAAAGTGGGACTTCTGTTAAATACATGAACACTCCAGTTCACTGCTTCATGCCAGAAAATTTTGGAACTCTCCCTTTCGCTAGCATGCTTCTCACCATATTGAGAATGGTTATGTATTTTTTTTTTCTCTCTAACACCCTATTTTTTTGGGGTGTATAGGCTACTATCAGTTGCCTTCGAATGCCTTACTCGTCACAAAAAACTTCAAACTCTTTTGAACAGAACTCTCCTCCATGATCTGTACGGAGTGTCTTAATAGCTCTCCTAACTTCAATTTTAACATGAGCCTTGAAATTTTTAAATGCTTTAAAAGCCTCAGATTTCACCTGTAAAAAATATACCCAGGTTTTCCAACTAAAATCATTAATAAAATAAATAAAATATTTATTTTTCCCATTATGGTGGGTTAATGGGACCACATAATTCAGAATGTATCAGCTCCAACGGCTTCTGAACTCTCCATGCCTTGTCTTTGGGAAATTGATCATAGTGTTGTTTGTCAACAACACACTCTTCTCATACTTTGGAGGGAGGAGTGACCATAGGTAGACCAATCACCATCTAATTCTGATAAAGTGTCTTGAGCCCATTGGAATTTAAAGGGCCATAGCAAAAGTGTCAAAGCCATGTCAGATCAGTCACCTTGGCCACCAAACCAGCATGGATATTCTTGATTTGTAACTGAAACAACTGATCGGTTCATAATTGTATATTATTTCTTACCCTTCTAGCTTATGATTTGGTTATGTTTTTGAGTTAAACTTGTGCTTTTAATCCTTTTTGTGTTTATCTTTCAGTTAATTGAGCTTTAGGTAACAATGATGGCTTTGGAGAACATAATTCATGCAATTCAAGCATGTTAAGGCCTAATTTGGATGAATTGATGAAGAGCTTAAAGACAAATTCATTATGGCTACAGCCCCCTGCCAGTCCAGTTCCATAGGTCATATTGCAAGCTTTGTTTCAGCAACCTACATAGCTCGGATGAGGCCACATTCTTCATGAAAGTTGCTCCAATTGGTGTGTACTATAACATATCCAAAATTCAGCCCCATTGGATAAATCTGGAGTCCGTTACCTAGCAAACACAGAACCATGCTCAGGATGGATCTTATCAGCGCGGAAAATGAGTTAGCAATTTGTTTCGGCCTTAACTTCTTCCTCCGACCTTGGATTGGCCCAAATAACATATGGCTGGAAAGAGGACATTCTGAACTTCAATTTAGAGTGCTTAAAGTCCTAATTTGATTAAGAGAAGCCCAAGTTGTAAGCCCTTGAAGTTGCTGGTCATGCTGACCTCAGCATGTGCTGGTTGGATGCTTGGTCATGGTGAGCTAGGTATGAGCTATCATTTCTGGTTGGAAGCTTGGTCATGGTGACATGAAGATGAGCTAGGGCTGCTGGTGGGATTTAGTGGTGAAGTGCATCAACCAATTCAAGATCTTCTAATACAAGTGCATCACCCATTTCAGATTTTCTAATACAAGTGCATCAACCATTTCAGATTTTATAATTCAAGTGTTGTATGCATTAGTCTTATTGAATTCTGATTTTCACTTCCCCTAGGCCTATAAATAGGGAAGTTCTCTAAGCTTGTAATAACACCCCAAGGGGGGGGAGCTCTCAAACACTTCTCTAGAGCTCCCTTCCCTTCTCTCCCTCAAATTCTCTTAGTTTCCCTTTGTAGTTCTCAATTGTTGTAATAAGATCATTCTATTAAATTTTCTTTGTACTAAATATCAAACACTTTTCCTTTCTCTTCTTCTAATTCTCTAAAGCTTTCAAACACATGTTCTTCCAAAATCCTCAAAGTTCTCAAACATCTCTCTACTTCCCTTCTCTTCCAAAAGTCTCCATGTCTCAAACACTTCACAAACACATTTCTCTTCCTTCCCTAAGTTCTCAAATTCTCCAAGTTCACAAACATCCTCCAAGTTCTCAACCACTCTCTTCCAAATTCTCAAAGTTCCTAAACACTCTCTTCCAAATTCTCAAAGTTCCTAAACACTCTCTTCCAAAATCCACAAAGCTCTCAAAACACCTCTCTACTTTCTTCTCCAAATCCTCCAAGTTCTCAAACACTCTCTTCCAAATTCCCCATGTCTTAAACACATTCCCTTCCAAAAATCCTCAAAGCTCTCAAACACATGTTCTTCCAAAATTCTCTAAAGTTCCCAAACACTTTCTTCTCCCTCCTCAAAGTTCTCAAACACTTCCTTTCTTCCTCAAAGTTCTCTTAGTTTCCTTAATGTTTTCTTAGTTGTAATTTATTTTTCTTTGTTATGTAAATTCTTTTCTTAAGTTTTCAAGTTGAATTAGTTTCCAAGTTTCAATTATGGTTTTTGTTCTTATTCATTATGCTTATAAGTTAATATGCTAGTTTGAATGATTGATCACCATTTAGGCTTGCATGTTAGCTATCTTGGTTTGAATTAAGAGTATACACCATGCTTTAATTCGAATTGAACTATGAATAGGAAGAGTATGTATGGACATTCGACAACAGGGATTAGATACATACTTGGTTGTTTAAAATGTTCTTCTATGCTTAATGGGTTCCTAATGCTTAATTTTAGGTTAGACAACAAATGATCAAATTAGGGAATTAGGAACACAAGGTTATGACCACACACCATGGCTTAATCATACTTTAGCTAGAATCAATCCATTAATCTAAATTGAACTTGGGAACTTATTTGCTTGAGTTACTTATTTCTTTCTTCCTTGTTTTATGTTCTTTGTTTTTGTTTCTATTTTGTGTAGGGAAACTAAATTGGATCATTCAATCACCAATCCCTGTGGAATCGACCTCGCACTTACATATGCTATACTACCAACGGTTCGTGCACTTGCGAGTATCACAAGTTGAGGATGCAGCTTAATCCATTTTGGTGGAGCTAAATCTACGCAACAAGTTTTTGGCGCCGTTGCCGGGGATCGGTAACATTGTTTGATTCTATTTGGCTTTCCTACTTTATTTTTTTTTCTTAACTGGACAATTTCAAGTTTTAAAGTTAATGACGTTAATGGACAAGTTGTGTTTGTAGTCCAACAGAAAAGGACAATTGCCCAACAAGCAAGAGAACTGGGTTTAAGTCCCAGCTTACACAACCCATTGGTGCTTGTTGCTTTGAAGCATGGAATTGGACTTGTGTTGATTTTTCCTTTTCATTTTTAGTTTTTTTTTTTATATATTTCGTAATCCTTTAATTCCGTTTCAAGTTTTTGTGTGTGTTTGTTTTAGCAATGTAAATAGCTCAATAAAAATGGAGAGAGATGGCAACTTCAAAGATAGGAAGTGTGGAGTAGTGGGAGAAGTCGCGACCTCCAAATGCATCACGCTCGACCTAATCGCTTCAAGGGGGAGCATTTCAATCCTTTCTCTTTACTTGTTATTATTTATGTTTCTTTTTTTTTTAATTTAAAAAAATTTAAAATTTTAAAAATTTAAAAAGATTTTTCATATAAGCTGACTCGTGGTAACTCCAGTGAGCGTCTCCGTCAATACAGTGTCTAGGAGTTCTTTAGGCGACACCTTCGGTGTCTAAGAAGTTTGGGTTTTAAGTGGGACCTTTGTGACCCCTCCAACCTTCCCGGATCCCCTGGCTGTGTTTTCTGAGGCCCTTAACTGGTCATCCATGAGTTGCTTGTATATTTGTGTGTTTTATAAAAAAACAAAAACAAAAAAAAACAAAAAAAAAAAATTTAAAAAAATTGAAATTTGAGTTTTTTTTTTTTTTTTTTAATCCTTGTAAATTGCAATTTGGAACTTCTTTTTATTTATTTATTTATTTTTCTTTGTGTGGTCAGTTAGTTGTAAATAATAATAAATTTAAAAAAAAAAATCAATTTGGAACTTCTTTGTTTTCTTTTTTTTGTTTTGTTAAGTTAGTTTATGTATTTATTTACGTTGTGTGGTTAGTTAGTTTATTTCTGAATGTTAAAAAAATATTATTTTTATTTCACTCAAACACTGCATTACAAACAAAGAAAAAAAAAAGTAAAAAAAAAAATTTAAAAAAAAAAAAAAAAAAAAAAAAAAAGAACATTCAAATAAATTAAAAATAAAAACAACTTCTTCTTCTTCTTCTTCGTCTTCATCTTCATCTTCATGGCATGCCTCTATTATCTCTTACTTGCAGAATCTGCAGCAGCTCCACATGGTCCTCATTTTTTCTCTGCAGTGCTTCCACGTGCTGATTGGCACAGTAGAGCCGCTTCTGCAAGTCCGCCACCATAGCCTTCAAGGAAGTTATTTCCTCGCTCATCGCGGCACACTCCCGTGTTCTCGCCAGCAATCGCATACCCAAATTGGTAGCCGAGACCGCATGGAGAACAGTTAAATTATTGGACTCCTCCACCGCTGCTTTGTCAGACCTCTGTGCCACATGCAGATGATCTGTCGGTGTGAGCTTGCTGCCAATCATGCCTCCAAGCAGCGCTGCTCTGTTCGGCATTGCCTCAGAAAAGTTCGGTATTACCTCAGCAAAGTTTGAGGCCGTACCGTGATGATATGTGGAGTTTGGGAAGACATGGTTTTGAGGAGCCCTTATCTGCGCATTCGGTGGTGCAAGGGACAGTTCAAGGCTAAGATCATCAAGGTGAGTGCATGAGGATGCCATTGTTTTGTTTTTGGATTTTTTGATGTTTTCTCTAAATTTGCAGGAAGAAATGCGGGGTGCTCTTCTACTTCACCGAGATGAGTTTAAATAGACTTATGCAGATGAGGGAGCCGAAAGCACTTCGGATCTCGAGGGTGCTATCCTGTGCTCTTTTCTCTCGGATCCCTTCATTTCTGGCGCAAATTGCGAGCACGTTTTTTTTTTAAAAGGGAGCATGTCTACACTTTCACTTACTTTTGCCTCCCTGTTTTCTGATGTTTGTGTTTTTGCTTTTTCAGTTTTTATTTTATTTTATTTTATTTTATTTTATTTTCAATTATTTTCTTCTTGTTTGACTGGTTTCTTAATAATGTAGTTGGAAGAAGAGACAAAATTAAAGATGCGTCTTGGACACCTGGTGCAAGAATCCCAACTCTTCTTTTAAATTATTGTTTGAATTGCGTGTTTATTTCAGTTTATTTATTTATTTATTTATTTTGTTTTTTATTTAATTAGGTAGTATAATTTAAAACTCATAGGATATTCTTTGAAGGAGCTAAATTT
Organism: Prunus avium; assembly: GCF_965620075.1. NCBI lineage: Eukaryota > Viridiplantae > Streptophyta > Magnoliopsida > Rosales > Rosaceae > Prunus > Prunus avium. Next base: position 7,226,528 of record NC_142291.1, on the reverse strand, counting down.
TTGGTAACTCCAGTGAGCAACCGCAGTCTATACAGTGTCTAGGAGTTCTTTAAGGCGACACCTTCGGTGTCTAAGAAGTTAGGGTTTTAAGCGGGACCATTGTGACCCCTCCAACCTTCCCGGAACCCCTGGCTGTGTTTTCTGAGGCCCTTAACTGGTCATCCTTAAGTTTTTCTCTTAAAAGAAGAAGCAGTTATTTGTGTATTTACTTAACTAAAAATAAAAAATAAAAATAAAAAAAAATCTTGTTTGGGTCTTCGTGTTTTTGTTTGATTGTCGTTCTTTACATTTAGGGTCAATCGTTTCTTTGAGATAGCTAACGTTTTTATTTCCCAATTAAAGAAAAAAAAAAACACACATACACTTTAAAATTAAATAATAAATAAAAACTGAAATCATTTCTTCTTGGCGCTCGGTGTCTCGACCATAGGAGCTTTTAGTTTGGCCGTCTGGATGTCCACTTCTGGGTCTTCACGCACAGCCTCTTGGGGCTCATCACTTGAGCTCCCAAAGATCGCAATCTTAGCTTGAGCGTAACTACTCTCGCGATCCGCTTGCTTGCGTTTACCCGGTCGGTCTAGGTCCTCCAGTTGCTTTCTCATGTCGCGAGAGTACAACTCTACCATCTTTGATAGATTTTTATTCTCGTCTCGCAATACTTCTAGCTGGTGTCGATTCACCTCCACAATCCTTGACCTCTCCCTTTTCAAGCTTTTTATAGCACTCTGACAGTCTTCAACCAAACTTCGCTCCGCCGCCAACTGAGCTTTAAGCACCTCTACCTCATGGGACTTCGCAAGTAGGCGATGACCCAAACTTGCGACACATGCTGTACTCTGCACGCTCAGTGCCAGGGCATCACTCGTGACCCGGTTGTCATCCCTTGTCCCGAACACACGTATATCTTTGGGAGTCACTAAATTTCTGCAAACTCCAATGGCAACATCGTTGTCTAGGAGTATTGAGTCATTGACAGTTACAGGCCCCCGTGCGGAGGCAAAGTAGGGCATCCATACTGGTGCTACTGCTTGGCCTCGTGTCTGAGTCGGTGGAGCTAGGTTGAGATCTAACGAAAAGGGGTAGGAAGAAGCCATTTGATTTCTCACTTTTTTTTTCTTTTTCTTGCTTCTTTTCTCTTTTGTGTTTCTGAGTTTGTGTGTTTTTTGTTTTTTGTTTTTTTCCCTTCTTTTTCCTTCTTATAGATGTAGTCTTTGACAAACAAACCCTAGCCGTTGCAGCGTCTAAGCGTTTTCTGAATATCCAGCGTTCCTCGAGTCCCACAACCTTCTCACTTTCCAACCGTTTCCAACACATTTGTCACGACTTGCTTTGTCTGAACGGACGCGTTCAGCAAAGTTGTCGCGCCTTTCCATGAGCCCGTAATTTTCGCTTGTGGATCTGCGGCGCCTCTATGCGTCGACACGTGGCTCCTGCTTTCTGCCCGTGACTATCCATGAAACGACATCAGGGACCACATTCCCTCTTTTTAGAAATCCCGCTTTGCGCTCATAATTCACGTTTTATCTTTTTAAGAAAAAAATTAAATTTAAACGTGTGGGCTTCAGATTTCATGTTGGGTCGGGTTTTACCGTTGTTGGGTTAATTTCATTTTGGGTTGGGCTTTCAATTGTTTGGGTTTCAGTTTGTGTAAGACTATCTGTTAGGGCTTACTGTTTTGAGTGTTTTACTGTTTCGTGTTTTTTTATTTATTTATTTTATTTTATTTTATTTGATTGTTTGTTTTGTAATTTTTATTTTGTAATTGTTTTATTTTATTTTTGTATGTTTTGTGATTTTTATTTGCTTTAATACCCTTCATTTGTTGTTATGACATTGGTTGTGGCTAATTTTTAAACATTGAGGACAATGTTCATTTCTAGGTTTGGGGGTATTGGAGTTTAGCAAGTAAATTTGGTTTTTCTTAAAATTAAAAAAAATAATAATTGAAAAAAAAAAAATTTTTTTTTTTTTTGCTTGTTTTTATTTTAAGTATTGTTTTGTTTTGTTTTTGTTTTGAGTCACTTTCCGAACACTTATGATGAGATAGTGATAAATGTTTGCATGACTTAAATAAAAATTGGATTTCATTTTATTTTAGTGTTTTTTTTTCTTTATTAAAAAATAAAAAAAAATTTGGCATTGTTCTAGCATGATATGTTTGAAACCTTCTTTACACTTGCCATTTGTTTCATAATTTTCCAATTAAAGGATTTTCATGACCCAAAGAATTGTATCAAGCACAAATTAGACTTATATAACCATATAAAGTGAGCTTTTGAGCCTTGTACTTCAATTCATGAGTGTTATATACATACTCTTATTTTCTTGTCATCAAAGTTGTTGTTTGATCTCATTATTTATTGATTTGGTTGAACACTTAAAAGTCATTCATTCTTATGCAATTTGACTTCACGACATTTAAGAAGTGATATTAAGGCCCTCTTTGGATCGTTTGTGCCTTTCAAGCTAACCTTATGCATGCTTAAGCATGATTTTCCATTGTTAACCATTTTGAGCCTACATGTAAACCTTTTCTTTCATTTAACCAATTATATTTCCTCGCCTTAGCCTGAAAAACAAATATTTACCTTTCTAAAGAACTCATGAGCTTTAATTGGGATGTGTTTTTCATACTAAGTTTGGGAATTTCGAAGAAAAAAAAAATCACACAATTGGTGAAAGAAAAGAGAAAAGTTGTGATTAAGTGGTGGTTGAATGAAATTTCATTTTTGGGCCTTCAAAATAAATTGGTGGTTGTTCAGGAAAGGAGTGAATCAATGTAAATGAAGGGTATAAGGAGTTTTGATCAGGTAAAAGAAAAAAATATAATCGTGATGATTCGAAGTCTTGTAAACAATTATTTTATGCTCTTGCATTGCGAGTTCCTTGGACTTTGTATTATCCATATCCTTCATTTCTTACTCACCTTACACCCTTGGCCCCATTACAACCCATGTTAAAGACCTAAATTGATCTTAAATGTCATGTGGTTGAATTGCATTCATTTTTCTACTTTTAAGTGTTTGACATCCTTCTTGAGATCATATTAATGCAAGTTCTTCATATTTCTATTGCGAGTTAAGTCCCTTATGGTTTAACTCTATTCTCATGTTTATAACTGAGTGTGCATTATAGCCCTCTTCTGAGTGATTCATTTGTGAGAGGACAACTTTGGTGAGATTTGAAGTTGAACTTATGCTTTGTATGATTTTTGAAATTGTGTGAAAACTAAGATTGGGGAATTTGTTGCATTTGGCTATCACACTACTACACTTTGAGCATATTGTGTTTAGAACTTTGCCGCTTTGTAAATAATGTCTAAAAATTGAGCTTTTATTGTTAAAACGTTTAAGTCATGTGCATGAGTCATTTCTCTTCAGAAAATGTTCGGAAAAATTGTTTTAAGTTCTTTGTGTTTTTGTGTTTGTTTTTGTTTTTGGTTTTGCTTAAGGACTAACAATCTTTAAGTTTTCTAATTACTTTGTTTTACAGAGTCAGTAAAACGTTTGTGGGTATCGTATCTGTTAAACCCTCAGGAGACACAACTCCTCCTACTAGGGATGCCTAGAGGTTTAAAGGCTTGTTGCATATGCTAAATGCAATCGAGTTACCTACGAAAGTGGTTTAGTTAACTTCTAGTTTTGTTTTTAACTTTGTTTTGTGTTGTTTTGCTCGAGGACTAGCAAAATCTAGGTTTGGGGGTATTTGATCGGTTCATAATTGTATATTATTTCTTACCCTTCTAGCTTATGATTTGGTTATGTTTTTGAGTTAAACTTGTGCTTTTAATCCTTTTTGTGTTTATCTTTCAGTTAATTGAGCTTTAGGTAACAATGATGGCTTTGGAGAACATAATTCATGCAATTCAAGCATGTTAAGGCCTAATTTGGATGAATTGATGAAGAGCTTAAAGACAAATTCATTATGGCTACAGCCCCCTGCCAGTCCAGTTCCATAGGTCATATTGCAAGCTTTGTTTCAGCAACCTACATAGCTCGGATGAGGCCACATTCTTCATGAAAGTTGCTCCAATTGGTGTGTACTATAACATATCCAAAATTCAGCCCCATTGGATAAATCTGGAGTCCGTTACCTAGCAAACACAGAACCATGCTCAGGATGGATCTTATCAGCGCGGAAAATGAGTTAGCAATTTGTTTCGGCCTTAACTTCTTCCTCCGACCTTGGATTGGCCCAAATAACATATGGCTGGAAAGAGGACATTCTGAACTTCAATTTAGAGTGCTTAAAGTCCTAATTTGATTAAGAGAAGCCCAAGTTGTAAGCCCTTGAAGTTGCTGGTCATGCTGACCTCAGCATGTGCTGGTTGGATGCTTGGTCATGGTGAGCTAGGTATGAGCTATCATTTCTGGTTGGAAGCTTGGTCATGGTGACATGAAGATGAGCTAGGGCTGCTGGTGGGATTTAGTGGTGAAGTGCATCAACCAATTCAAGATCTTCTAATACAAGTGCATCACCCATTTCAGATTTTCTAATACAAGTGCATCAACCATTTCAGATTTTATAATTCAAGTGTTGTATGCATTAGTCTTATTGAATTCTGATTTTCACTTCCCCTAGGCCTATAAATAGGGAAGTTCTCTAAGCTTGTAATAACACCCCAAGGGGGGGGAGCTCTCAAACACTTCTCTAGAGCTCCCTTCCCTTCTCTCCCTCAAATTCTCTTAGTTTCCCTTTGTAGTTCTCAATTGTTGTAATAAGATCATTCTATTAAATTTTCTTTGTACTAAATATCAAACACTTTTCCTTTCTCTTCTTCTAATTCTCTAAAGCTTTCAAACACATGTTCTTCCAAAATCCTCAAAGTTCTCAAACATCTCTCTACTTCCCTTCTCTTCCAAAAGTCTCCATGTCTCAAACACTTCACAAACACATTTCTCTTCCTTCCCTAAGTTCTCAAATTCTCCAAGTTCACAAACATCCTCCAAGTTCTCAACCACTCTCTTCCAAATTCTCAAAGTTCCTAAACACTCTCTTCCAAATTCTCAAAGTTCCTAAACACTCTCTTCCAAAATCCACAAAGCTCTCAAAACACCTCTCTACTTTCTTCTCCAAATCCTCCAAGTTCTCAAACACTCTCTTCCAAATTCCCCATGTCTTAAACACATTCCCTTCCAAAAATCCTCAAAGCTCTCAAACACATGTTCTTCCAAAATTCTCTAAAGTTCCCAAACACTTTCTTCTCCCTCCTCAAAGTTCTCAAACACTTCCTTTCTTCCTCAAAGTTCTCTTAGTTTCCTTAATGTTTTCTTAGTTGTAATTTATTTTTCTTTGTTATGTAAATTCTTTTCTTAAGTTTTCAAGTTGAATTAGTTTCCAAGTTTCAATTATGGTTTTTGTTCTTATTCATTATGCTTATAAGTTAATATGCTAGTTTGAATGATTGATCACCATTTAGGCTTGCATGTTAGCTATCTTGGTTTGAATTAAGAGTATACACCATGCTTTAATTCGAATTGAACTATGAATAGGAAGAGTATGTATGGACATTCGACAACAGGGATTAGATACATACTTGGTTGTTTAAAATGTTCTTCTATGCTTAATGGGTTCCTAATGCTTAATTTTAGGTTAGACAACAAATGATCAAATTAGGGAATTAGGAACACAAGGTTATGACCACACACCATGGCTTAATCATACTTTAGCTAGAATCAATCCATTAATCTAAATTGAACTTGGGAACTTATTTGCTTGAGTTACTTATTTCTTTCTTCCTTGTTTTATGTTCTTTGTTTTTGTTTCTATTTTGTGTAGGGAAACTAAATTGGATCATTCAATCACCAATCCCTGTGGAATCGACCTCGCACTTACATATGCTATACTACCAACGGTTCGTGCACTTGCGAGTATCACAAGTTGAGGATGCAGCTTAATCCATTTTGGTGGAGCTAAATCTACGCAACAACAACCTGTTAGTTTTTATCTCAACCTGTGCAATCGCACCTCTTGCGGGATCATAAATTGGACAGACACCATCCCTGATAGTATTAACATATCCTTTATCTTGTAATTGGCCAACACTCAACAAATTAGTTTTCAAATTAGGAACACAAAATACATTAGAGATAGTCTCTATGTTACCACCCTTAGTGCTGATTTGAATATCACCTTTTCCCATGACATTCACTGTGGAATTATCACAAAAAATTACAGTTGTACGAAATACTTCATTTATCACAGAAAAAGATGACTTCATTTATCATGTGGTTGTTGTAGCCCATGTCCAGATACCAAAGGTTTGATGTTGGCTTCTCCTCTTTGACATGATATGCCATCAATAGTGTTGCTTCTTCCTTTTTCTTAGCAAAATTGGATTGCTCCCCCTTCTCTTTGTTTCTTGGCAGCCTTGTATAATATTAGGAACGGTAGTCACCAAAATTGTGGCACCTGGAACACTGAATGTTGGCCTTGTCATTCTATTGTCTGCGTCCTCCCCCTCTACTATGAGAGTTTAAGGACTGTTGATCATCAAACTTCTTAGCAAATGCTCCATTTTGTCTGTTTCCATCTTAGTTGCCTCGATATCCTCATCATCTGCCTCTGCCACAACCTCTTCCTCTTGAATCTGTGGTTTTAGTATGACTAGTCATCCCAGTAGCTTGGGTTGATGCCTTCAACGCATGCTCTTCTGTCATGCTTATGTTGAATTTATGTTCATGGACCAGCAAAGAGCTTTGTAGTCATGTGATTCTTTGATTGAGCAAACAATATAATCAAATTTTGGTGCCAGAGAACATAGGATCTTCTCAACAATGACTATATCTTCTATCGCTTCACCATGGATTCGCATTTTAATTGCAATCCCCATGGTTCTTGCAAAATAATCTGTCACGGACTCTCCATTTTTCATTTGAAGAGTCTCAAAATCCCTCCTCAAAGCTTGAAGCTGTGCACGCTTCACTCTAGCTAAGCCTTGGAACTTCTTCTTCATTTAGTCCCAAATTTGCTTTGAAGTATCTGAGAATGGTCTCTAAAATTGCTCGATCAATGGCTTGAAATAAGTAATTTTTCACCTTCAGGTTCATCAACTTTAGGTCATCTATCTTTTTCTGATGTGCTTGTGTCAGCTCACCTTTTGGTTCGACAATGCATGTTCCCTCAAGATCCCAATATTCCTTGGATCTTAGAAAATTCTCCATGAGCATGCTAAAATGATCATAATGACCCATCAAAACAAGGGATTGCTGGCTGCACGAAATTCTCAATCAAACATCCTTGACACTTGCTGGGGCAAGAAACGCTGATGCTACTCTTTGGAAATTTATACATCAGGCCCAGTGGGGTTTTGATACCAGATGCTGAAAAATAAGGAAACAAGTGAAGAACCAAGAATGTATTTGTGGAATTCAAACTTCTCTTCACATTAAACTTGAATACTGAATACAACTTAAATAGCAAACTAACAAAGCAACTAAGCTAAATAATTAGAACAACTACTGCACAACTAAACCATGGTGTTTAGCCACTAATCATGACTCCATGACATCTTGGACTCTCATATTAACTAGCAACTAAACAACCGAGTCCCTAAAGAATAGGACTTCATCAACTTAACTAGATAAACATAAACATAATAAATAGAATAATAAATGTTCTTAACATGTTGCTCTATTTGACATCCAGATTCCAGTCATTAAATATCTCAATAGCCAAATTATTCCTCCATGCAGACCATTGATCGGATGCGGCAATGGTATCAATATTGCCATGATCTACATTGTTCTCATTGAGGGGATCATAATAGATTTCTTGCTCCTCTTTCTCTAATTCTATTGCAACTAGAGTTGTCACAATATTCCTCTTTCTCTTTCAATCCATGTATAGACGTAAAATAAATAAAATATTTCATTGAAATAGTCAGAGAACATTAAAAACAAAAACCAACGGGGTCTAGCCTAGTAGAAAATGGCCTTAACTTGTAGACCAAAGGTCCTAGGTTCAAATCCCCATAACATCATAATTGTGTGTGTGTGTGTGAGAAATCCCCATCTATGAAAGATCTCATAGAACCTTTTCCCTAGCTATCTGGTACTCATGGAAAATGGCAAATGCCACTTTTTCATTTGTGTTTACATACACCTCACATGATGCTAAGCCTCTACACAAATTGGGTATAGCAAAAGAACCTAATTTAGGACTGTATTTATAAATACAAAGCAATAAAAATTAGGCCCGCCCATAAATAAAATAAATAATAAATAGAACAATAAAATTGGCCCAATAATGTAGAAATGAAATATCAATGTAACAATGGTGTAGAAATGAAATTAATAGAAATAGAACAATAAACCACTTTATTTAGTGCCCGTTTGGCATTGCTTATTTAGGGTGATAAGTGATTTTAAAAAAAAATTTGGAAGCCCAGCCCGTTTGGTAAACTATGAGAAAATCACTTATTATTAAAAATTGTTGTGAGAGAAAGTTATAAGGGAAAGCAGCTAATAAGGTGTTTTCATTTTCTGATTATGCGGGAATTAGTTTCGAAGAGGCGTTGGGTTTAATGATTATGCAGGAATAATTTTTTGATTATGCGGAAATCAGTACCAACAACACTTTTAACCAAAAGTTTACCAAACGCCAAACTGTTTTCTCTCACAGCTGATTTCTCTCACAGCAAATCTGACAGCGATTATTTTCACAGCACAGCAATGCCAAACTGGCCCTTATTATGTATTTGTAACAATGCAATTGAAATGAAATATGAAATATTTTTGTGGACTTAATTGAAATAATGTAATATGTACTATGAATTAATTAACTTTTACTTTGTTTTACATCTGTTATGATTGAAATTAATTTTTTCAATGTTGTCTAAAAATTTGTAACAAAAAGATTTAAAGACTTAGGAAAAAAAAAAACCCAGCCTGTCTCGGCCCGCCAAGCCTACTAAGTCAAAATCCTTATAATTTAAGGAAATTAACCTATGATTTAGGAAAATAACCAATTAAGGATGATTTCTTCCTTTTTTACCTAATTTGATTTGAGTGATGATGCTTCCATATGCTGACACGTGTCATCTCCAATGCCCATCTTTGTCTTAGTGAGTCATGTGCCATGTGTAGTTCGTGTGGATCCACAATTCGGTTGAGTAAGCTTTGACTAGTCAAATTGTCAAACTTTAAATCATTGACTACTGAAATTTTGATGCCTACACTCCTATTTATGGAGGGAGACAGAAGAATAATCTGATTTCTTAAGTTGTTTAGATACGCATTTAACTATGTTTGTGAGATCACTCAGCAATGTTGCCGGTAAAAATAGACAAGGAAAAGAAGAAGACGGGGCCTTTTTTAAAGGATGAAAACTCTCGTTTATTGTAGCCGGGGAAGCAGTTGGCTGATTTGTGTTTTTGGGCTTTTAAGAAAATCTGGGCTAGCTTAAACAATGGGCCACCTTTTGTAAGGAAGAAATAGATTACAAAAACAATTCTTCACAAATTGGACGTTGGAAATTGATTTTTTTTTAATTATAAATTTTTTGTACCATCAATCAAGGCACATGGAAAATATACATAGCCGAAATTTGAAACTTAATTGCCTTATTAAATATTAAACTTCCTCTATAATTTGTACCGTCTATTTTGCAGTATATCTATTTCTAATGCTGAAAGAAATCTAAAGTTCGAATTCTCTTATGCTGACTATGATTAAAATAAAAATAAAAACGTTTTGCATATGTGATTTCAATATAACTCCTTTAATTTTATTTTATTTTGGCTCAATTAACTCTAAATTTTTGCATCCACAATAACTCTTCTTGATTCATGATTTGGCAGAATTCTAAGCTATTGTGCCAGTTCCAATTTTGAACTACCGCAGACTTGTTTCATAATTTTCAACTGAGGCGGTGGTGTCTTATTCTTATTCTTATTCTTATCTTCCAAGGGTCTTAACGACTAACACAATACAACTCCTTTTTTAATAGCGATATTGATCTCTTTATTATTATTTTTTATTGATACAAGTGATATTCTACTCTAAACTACAGAGAGGGAGATTCAAACTCGGGTGCAGAGTTAGCAGCACATCTGCTCTAGCCAACTTAACTTGCTAAGCCCATGTCTGATGATCACTTCAATTTGAGTACTTAATTATATCAAAGTCTCTAATTAGCTGGAATTATGTATACAATGTCAATTTGTTAAACTAATTTTAATAGCGACATTGATTACTTCAATTTGAGTACTTAATTAGATCAAAGTCTAATTAGCTGTGATGATAGAGAAGCTTAATTTATATAATATGAGATTAGGTAAATGACCACTGACCAATAGTCAATGGATTAATACCATTCATCTGACATATTCCTTCTTTAATAGAGTAGGTTTTTGCATAGCTGTTACTTTGCCTCGTAACACATGCATTATATACAAGTCGTTGTATTTTAGCCTGATTTTAGTTCCCACGCTGGTTATAATTTTTCTTTGACTAAGATAGAAAATGACCCATATGCCCACCCTCAACAAAAAGACAACATTAGCCCCTTCCCCTATTAGAAATGTTTGAGAAATTTAAACCCACAAAAAGGTTTAGGGTTAAAAGAAAAAGAAAACTGACATGCCCTTCAATTTTCCAGTTGTATACGTACTCAAATTCTTATTATGCATTAATAAATAAGGAGAAATTTATAATCACACTATCAAATTTATGCTAGGAATTATGGATAACCTTCTAGATAGTGAGAAGGGCGACAAATAATGAGAAAAACTCATGTGGAGTTTCGAATGTTGTAGAACAGTCTAGTCTAGTTAAAATATGATACCGACTCTAAATTCAATAACTAATTTTAATCTTCTTAAACACATGTTATATTTTAACTTCATTGTTATTTTAAATTTGTAATTAAGTACAAGTCAACCAACACAAAGAAACCAATTATTTGTTTTTTTGGTAAAGGAAAGAAACCAATTATAATTATTATTATTTTGGTCAATGAAAGTCCAATTAAATTTATTTTGAAGGGAGAGAGGAATCTATCTATTTAATGGGAGGGGAGGGGAGGGAAGAAGAAACTAAAGTAAATTAAGGATATATATATATCATAAAATGGAAAAGTCTTCACCAGCAGCAGCAATATCAGGAGAGGAGGTGAAGATAAGCACTGTTGTATGGGTTTAAAGTGAGCAACTTTGAAGCAGCAATAAGAGCTCTTTTTAATTGTTTTGGTGGTGAGAGTTCACCTGCAGCCACAGCAACAGAACCAATCCCAGAAGCTGATGCTCCTGCCGTTGAAACAACCCAAGAAAGCTCCATAAGTACAACGATGATCATGAGCATCTCCAACAGTCTCTTCAACAACTTTTGAATTCTAAAGTAGGCGAGCCCCCTAAACCCTATATTCCTGTTAAAGTAGCAAACAAGGATCGATACATATTCCTGTTATTATATATACATGAGCTATAATATAATGAAACATATAAGGGAACACTACTAAAAAACTGGTCAAAAACCACAAACTTAAGAGCACACATATAGGTATGGTGCCCTTTTCTCTAACATTGAGCACAAATAAGTTTTATTCCTGCTCTTTTTGTATAAAACACAAATAATTGTGTTAAATCAATTTACACAAAGCACAAATTTTTATTGGACACAAAGAATTGTGCCAAATGTCAATTTAATGTAAATGATAAATACCATCTGACAAATTATTCAGAAAAAGTAAGATCATTTACTTGTGTAGACACAAATAATTGTGTCTTTATCTGACATATGTGACAACGCTAAAACACAAAAACTACATTTGTGCCCTGTTATTTCAATTTTTTTTTCTTTACACAGCCCAGTTATTTCTTTATATTCTATTAGTGTACTTTTTATCTTCAAAGTTAAAAAAGAACAAAAGAAAAAATAAATATGTTTTATTTTTAATTGATAGCAAAGTTTAAAAACACACGCCTCCCCTAAACTTTTCCAACCCTAGAAAATATCTAACCCATCCTTTCTTCTTTATTCAAGCCTTCTTTCTCCCCCCAACAGAACTTGTTAAGAACTTCTCATCGGTTCTCTATCCCCTCCCCTAAAGAACCTCCCAGTCGTTCTTCTGTCGCATCTACCCCTCTCTCTGTCTCGCTGCTGCCTCCAAATCAGATCCACTCTATTGCCCAAATCTGCCGACTCCATCTCCTTTCATCTTTTTTTCTGATAGCTCTTTCCCTCTATCTCCATATCCTTGAAGTGGAAAATGCAAATCAGACCCTTGATGTCAAGCTTTGGTGGGTATGGGTTCTCGGCGACTGGGAGATGGGGTTGCCGCGACGGTAGTCACGATTCTAATGCTCCAAGTATTACAAAACCGAGGCATTAGAGGCCAAGCAATCCTGAGATGTTCTACAGGCAGCAACACGTGTTTTTCAATTTTGAATTTCATTTAGGAATGGGTGGGTGATACTCTTACGGAATTTCAATTAATGTTATTGTTATTTGATTTGGTTGTTTTTGGTTTCTTAAGTTTGATGTATTTAGTGATTTTCCTTGTTTCAAAATTTGGTTGTTTGGTTCTTGTGAAAATATTCTATCATTGCATTTGTATGCTATTCGGAGCATCTAGATCTACTAATTTGCTGAAATTTCAAATTCAATGTGATTGTTTATTCGTAAATTTTTTCATGTTTGCAATTTTGGGTGTAAATTGCTTCAGTGAAAAAAAAAAAAAAAGGGGGCGGAATCCCAGCCTAAGCGAGTGAGCAACTGGGTTGTAATATTTTTTTAAAAATAAAATATATAGCATTGAGCACGATTCTAAAGTTGTGTCTGTCTTTGTACATATGTCTAATCAGTTCATAAAATGACTGAGGCAGCTTGTCAGAATACAACCACAAATAATTTTTTTTCGTGCTTTATATTGTCTGACACGAATTTGTGATTCGTGTCCTATAGTAATAGAAACCCCTGTAGAAAACACCGTCAACTTAAAGGTCGCTGCATTGTGGCTTTTGGACATAGAGCACAATTATTTGTGCCTCTTGCAGTTAAGAGCACAAATAAAAATGGTGCCCAAAGCCACATATTCTAGTAGTGGAAGGTTAGCAAACCAAATGCAATGTTCTAAAGACAGTAATTTCACCCCTTTTCGGGGCTTGAAGTTCTACAGGTGACTGCCTCATAGGATTCAACTATTTGTAATCTAAGCCCTAGTAGGGTTTAGGGTTAATAAAGTGCTTAAGTGCCCATCTTTTTGACAATTAAATATTAAATATTATTTATATAATATTCAAAGCCCAAATCAATTTTGAAGCCCAATTGGCTTCCACTTGGCCCAACTTCCATTTACTAATCCACACTTATAAAGACCTCACTCTTTCTTCTTTCTACCAATGTGGGACAAATGTTCTTGAATTTCATTCAAACTTCCAATAAAGACTAGTGACCGCTAAATCATCAATCATCATGTTGACTTTCTGATAGACATCTCTAGCTCTCTGTCAACTGCATCAATTAATTTATGTGTTCTTAATTATGTAGGGAAATTTCTGTTATTTTTGAGTGAGGCTCTCAGCTAGCTTGCTTCTACTTAAGAAATACTGGGAAAGCGCAGATCATTGTATATATCTACTTATGAATCTCTTCATTTTGTTTTTTCATTGTTTAATTTTATGTGTCATGTTCCACTGTGAAGGGCATAAAAAGTTTGTGCATGGCGTGCCACGTAGTATATAATGTAAGATGATTTATTTAGAGAATAATAATAAGAAAAAAGACGGATTTTAATTCGGTTTGTACTACAAAATCATAACATTTACTAGGTTGAGCCTTAATTATATAGCACTTACAATTCAAACGATGGCATTTAACTTTTCACACACGAGAATTCCTTTTCAAGATCCAACCATCCCCACTTGCATGAGTTTTCAACCACTTTCGTACCAACTTAGTTTGTTCGCCAATTTTTCCACTCATGTTGTGGTACAACTTTAGCCTACCATTTTGTGCCACGTGGCATGCTGTTTCGCTAAAATAATGGTATGGTTTAATGATTCAGTCATATCGCGCCATGTGGACAACAAATTAAGTAATTATTAAAATATTATAAAAAATGAATAAATTTAAAAAATTTAAAAAGAGATAAACAACCATCTTCAAGTGCTCCATTGCCCAACTTCTACTTCATTGTTATAATGAGTTGACATAACAGTTACGATCAAGGTCTTAAATATTGATATCGGTGGTTCAAAAACACGGAAATATCGATGGAAATATCGGGAAAATATCGATATTGATAAAAATTGAATAAAAACCACGAAAATTGTGATAAATACATGGAAATTTTTAATGAAACTTTAGAAGAATTTTATTTAGTCAATCATCTATTATTTTGACACAAAAAATTGGGAGAAAATGCATTGCATAGTTGGTTTGAGTGATTTAAGTTGATTATATTGCGAGCTGACAAACGCTGTGACTTAGAAAATCTAGAGTAATTAATGGAAGAGAATTAAACACCCCCTAGTAATTTATTTATCATTTTCTAGTACAATATTTTACACTTTATAAATTGCATGGTAAGATACATGAGTAACCTTATTTCACATTATTCACTGGACATGGTACACATTCTTATATTTATTATTTATCAAAAATTGAAAAATAATTAAAGATGTAAACCAACTTGATTTTTCATGAAAATTAGGCACTTTACCATGCTTAAAAAATAATAGTGAAGATTGAAAATTAACTAAGAACATAAATAAATTTATCCAAGGAAGAATTAAATAGTAAATAAAGAAAATAATTATAGAGATTTAAGTAATTAAGCAACAATTTGAAGGGGAATTTAGTAATGCAAGTACTTATAATGAATAATAAAATAATCAATAACATTAAATGGATTAAATAGAAAAGAAATAAATTATATTAAGTAATTAAGTAACTAATCAACAATATAAAACAATAAGTAATTATGTTAATTTCTATTTTGAGAAACAGCTCGCAAGTATTATAAATACAGATTCCATAGCTTATTATCACAAAGTGATGACTGGCGTGGTGGTTAAGTGGCTACAGATCTTAGAATGGGGAAGGGGTTCGAACCCCTGCATGCATGAAGTGAGTTTTCTTTAATTTTTGAAAGTTCATATCGCGATATTATCGATATTATCGTGATATATTGACCATTTGCAGTTGCCACTTGGACGAAAATATCATTATCAAAATATCGGCGAAATTATTGATAAATTGACAATATATAGATGGAAATGTGCTAAAATTCTGTGTGTGTGTGTGTGTGTGTGTGTGTGTGGGTGCATTTCAAAGTTGAGATTACTTGAGCATGTGCATTGTGGGTACTCTGCAGAGGTATGGGTGATATGTATGGATTTGGATTTGGATATTTGGATATTTCTTAAGCTTATTCGGTTTATATCATTTTTTAGCCCGCATATGCCTTGGGAAGGGCATGTTTGCAGTTCAAATTATTTTGAATATGGTATTTTTCACTATATTATGGTATTATATAAATTTAAAGATTTAAAATGTCTTCAATCATCGTAGACGAGATCCGCAAATCCACGTTGAACCTTCTTCTCGGCGCGCTTTGCTACTCCGTTGTAGGACTTTTGTTAGTTTTCCATTGAACTTCCTTTGTTGTTGTAAATTAAATTTATTCGAAAGTTACTCTGATATTTCCCAAATTAGGGTTGGATAGGCTTGTAAAATTGTTGTTGAATGTGTGTATGCTTCTTATCTTGTGCATGCTGGATGTTGGGAGATATTTTCTATGACGTGTTTATAGGTGGATTTATTTGAGGAATGCTCCATTTGCAAGGGAGACTCTGCCCAATTTCTGGTAGAAGTCCAACCCTTTATTTATGTTAAAACAGGATCAAGGGCGGTTTAGTAAAGTGGGCCCGACATCTGGAAGATGTCAGATAGGTACAAGCCTCGTCATAGATTTCAAGGGGGAATTCAGGTCAGGTTCTGTCACCTTGCGTTTGACTTAGCCTACGTGTCTTTGTGCCTTTCTTTACTTATTTATTTTAGGGCATGTTTACGTATTAGTAATAGGTGTGGGAGGAAAGGGAATGATTTCCATTCCTAACTTCCCTTGCGTTTACTTGCAATGAGGAATGAAAAAATATGTGGGCCCCTCATCAAAATCCGTAATCACATCTCGTCAAAATCAGGAATCAGATCAATTAGGGGGCATAGTCGATCCGATTCCCATTCTTTTTTTCCCTTAATACCTTCCAAAATTACCCTTACCACTTTACCATAATTCCAAAACACCCCAAAGCCTAGAAAAATAAAAACTCACACCAAGAAGTTCTAAGACACTCCAACTTCTTTTTCAAGTTAGCGTTGTAGATGCTAAGCCTCCTAGAAACAGCAGCAATGCCTTGTGCTATGTAAATCCTTCTATCTATCTATCTATCTTTCTATCTTCTTCTTCTTCTTCTATCTTTGATATTAATGGATTGAAAAACCAAAACAAAAACAAGAGCATGATCATATAAAGCAAAGTAAAGATACGTTATTATATAGAGAGGTTGTCTTGTTTTTGTCTCTGTCTGTTTGAGATATATTGAAAATCATATTCATCATAGATTTCTGGTTGTTGTTAACTTACATAACTTGAACAATAAGATAAAGTTTTTAAGGTCCGCATGGGGAGTGAAGTTAAAGAGTTTGAAACGACAAAGATGGATAAATCTCAAGAAGTTAAAAACGTCAAAATATTACTATGATTCATTGCATAAAAAAACATGACCATGGATAAAGAAATTGATTATCTTGTCATAGTTGACCATGTTGGTAGTATCTGAATGAATTTCTTTACATATGTGAAACTATTTTTCATATCACATATATATATTTGTGCATGTCTAAGGCAAAAGAAAGACAACAATCTTCTGTATTACTGTATTATTGTAATACAGAAGATTGTAATACGTAGACTTTGCCCCAAATGAAATGAAACTTTACATTTAGTATTATTGTATTATTGTATTACTGTATATTTAATTTTATAGTTTTATAGTTCTTTTCTGGTGTCAACTGAGAGTATATATTGCCGAGCACGAAAGCATCGTTTAGCAAAGCAATATCATATCCCGAATCAGGTAAGGTTCATTAAATTCAACTTTCTCAGATATCGAGGTATTGATATCTAGAACAATATATATTTTTTAATATCATGTAAACAAATGGCTCGATTAAGTTTGTCCACAAAGATGAAACTACGTGTTATTATAAATGCTTTGATTGTCTACCTTCAACTAATATTTGTTGTATGCGATGCGGGTTATGTCTATGCACACTTAGCTTATCGAAAACGTCGTCGACCAAGTCTTCCTTCGGTGATAAGAGTTTACAAACAACTAGAATACCTACATGGACTAGTTTATGAGAGTGATACTACATGTATTGACCAACTAAGGATGGATAGAAAATCATTTCATAAGCTTTGTCAAATTTTGGTCACTAAAGAAGAACAATGATGGTCAACTAAGGAGGATAACACATTGATGGAATGCTTGATGGAACTCCATCAGAATACCAATTGGCGAGGTGACTCAGGCTTTAAAAATGGATACTTAAATAAATTAGAAATTATTCTAGAAGCCAAACTTCCAAATTCCGGGTTAAAGGCATCACCCCATATTGAATCAAGGGTGAAGACTTTGAAGGGAAAATATGATGCTTTAGTTGATACATTATCTCAAAGTGGTTTTGGGTGGAATGAAGAGGACATGATGTTGGTATGTGAGAAAGGTGTATTTGATGCGTAGGCGAAGGTAAGGCATATCATATTCTATACATATCGAATTAAAAAAAATACATATGTTATGATGTGTCTTTAATATTTATTTAAGAATACTTATGCATATGTATATATTGTAATTGTAGAACAAAAAGGATGCAAGTGGTTTGTATGGCAAGTCGTTTCCACATTACTATGCACTTGGAGAGATATACGGAAAAGATCGTGCTATTAGAAGAAATGATGGAAATGCTGATGATGATGAAGAAGACGTTAGGCGAGATGATGCAAGTGCTCATCAAAATAAAAGTGTGGGTGATGACTTTGTTGAGGATATGTTCTCAAATCCTAATGGTGGGTCACAATATGGGGGTTCAGAATGAGGGATCTCAGTTTGAGGATGTTGAGGATTTGGAAGATGATGAGACAACCTTTACACAACCGAATCCCCAACCCTCAAGTGGCCAACAACGTGCCTAACAAAAGAGACCTGCACAAGATGTAGCAAGTGGTCCAAATCATCCGCTTAGGAAGGTAAATGCTTTGGATGATATGTCTAACAAATTTGGACTTATGGATGAAGTTATAGCAGGAATGTCACCTCAGCTTGTAGGCTTGGTTAACGTTCTTTCAAAAGATAAGGATCTTGTTGATATGCAAGCTAAACTTGATGGTGAACTGAGGAAAATAGAATTCCTATCTCCTTTGCAAGTATTTCGTATCACGAATGTTTTAGCCAAAGAGCATTATTTGCTGAGGGTCTTCTTTATTATGACTGATGAAGAGAAAAAAAGATTATGTATTTAATTTTATGAAGCATGGGTTACATTGATTGTGATTGATGAGTAATGGGTGAATGACTTTTGTGGAGATTATATATATATTTTTTGGTACTATGGAGATTATGTATTTAATCATATGGAGATCATGTATTTAATTGTATGAAGATTATGCATGTTATTATTATTTGATTTTTTACTAGTTACGTAGGTGAAAAATATATATTTATATGTGGAGGGCATTCTAGTAATCAAATTAATTTCATTAGTAAACAATAATAGTAAGAATCAACCCCATTCATGTGCTGATTCCATATGGTTAGTAAACAGCTTAATGGGAATGACTCTTTCCATACCGATTCATTACTTCATCGATTCCTAAATTCTCCGATTCCGTACTTTCTTCATCCCTCGTAAGCAAGGTCTTAAATATCGGAGGTATCGAAAATATCGGAAGTCAAAAAACATGGAAATATCGCTAGAAATATCGGGATATTATCAGTATCGGAAAAAATTGAATAAAAACCACGGAAATTGTAAGAAAAACTTGGAAATTTTTATTGAAACTTTGCAGGATGTTTATTTAGTCAATTATCTATTAGTTTATCACAAAAAATTGGAAGGAAATGCATTGCATGATGGATTTAACTGATTTAAGTTGATTATATAGTGAGCTGGCAAACACCGTAAGTGTAGAAAATATGTAGTAATTAATGAAAGAAGATTAAACACACTATAATCATTTATATATAATGAATTACTACAATATTTTACACTTTATACATTGCATGGTAAGATACATGAGTGACTTAGTACCACATAGAGTTCCTATGAGGTTCAAAATTTTCACTATCTTCATCATCTCTATGTGTAGAGTAAGTATATTTTGAAGAGTAGTCATCAAATGATAAATCCCCAAAATAGTTTTGCATGTAATTGTTAGCATGCCACCCATATGGATCCGAGATTGGTTGATGTTGTCCATAAGCAAAATCATTTGAAGATTGAGTCTCGGATTCTTTCCATGAGTCGCTTGATTCCATCCCAACAGGAATGGGATATGAAGGGTAGGGAAATGGTTGGTTATGAGTATAACCATAGTTACTACTCATCTCATGTGAAAATTTGTTTCTTGCAAAAAGAATTCAAAACAAAATCATGTATATATATATATATATATAAATATTTTAGTATTTTCACAAAAACATAAGTGATATGGTGGTTAAGGTGTTGAAGGAGTAAAATGGTTTTCACAAATACCATGTATATAAATATTTTTGGGTTTCGTATCGGGATATTATCGATAATATCTCGATATATTGCCCAAATCATTCATAAAAATATTGAAAATATCTTCCCGATAATATTGGGATAATATCGATATATTGACAATAACACTATGGTTAGTTGTTAAAATATCGGACCCCCAAAAATCAGATATTATCGGGATAATATCGGGGATATTATCGGGATAATATCGGGGATATTATCGGGATAATATCGGGGATATTATCGGGATAATATCGGGGATATTATCGGGATAATATCGGGGATATTATCGGGATAATATCGGGGATATTATCGATATTTAATACCTTGCTCGTAATTAAACATGCCCTTAATGTTTCGATTTATATGTCTTTATTATTCTAATTTTCCTTGTTTTGTTTTGTGTAAAGTGATTGTTGATATTTCTTGTGAGCAATTTGAAGGTGTCCAAGATTCCTTTTTTTTTTTTTTTTTTTTCTTTTGTTTCCCTACGTTTGGTTCAGGCAACAAATTTTTTTTAAGATTACGCTATTGCAGATGGTGTCCTTGCTATCTTTTGTACTCTTTTAGGGTGCTTCTATATAGAGCATCTGCTCCAACAAAAAAAGAAAAAAGAAAAAAATTTCCTAGTTTGATTTTACGGAAGTTAAATTGTTTGTAGTGATTTTTCAAGTAATTAGTGTGGTACTGGAGTACGGCCACGTGACATAACTTGTCTACGTGTTATAATATAAGTGAGCATTTATTTATATCATATACCCTAAAAGTTGGAAACATCAACCTTGTCGTCCAGTACTACTATAACGCATGGACATGTTATACCACGTCACCGTATTTTAGTACCATACATTTATTTCTCGATTATTTTAATTGATTTTTATGTAACTAAATTTAAGAGATTTTATGGAATTTGTTGTTGGGGTAGATATTTACATTGATACCCCCCTTGGTTCCCCTTGGTTCCCTCAGGTTTTTATTTTTTATTTTCATTAAACCCCTTACTTTAATTTTTCTGTTGAAAAATTTGATAATTTTATCTGGGTGTTTGTACAATGAAATCTCAGTTTTTTTTTTTGTTGAGATAAAGACGATAGATTGTATTATAATTTAGGCACAAAGGCTGTCAGCCACAATTGCTAGTACAAATACAGATAACCACACAAGGTTATTACAAATACGGAAATGCAGTAACCATAAAAGGGTTAATCTAAATATGAAGGACTCCACTAGCAACATCAGGTGCACAAGTATACCTCAACACATAGCCATAAAGGGCCAAACAAATTCCAACATAAAAAACGCAAGCTTTCAAAAGTCAGGCATAGACCACAACGCACCGCAACGCAAAGAACTACAACTGCAAAGTACAATCTTTAAGAGTTGATGCACTTATTACAAACAAAAACTAAAACACACAAAGTAAATCAAGAGCTGGAACCATGCGAATCAAACAAAACCAACAAAATCAACAAAGGTAGCCATGTCGTCCCCAAGCGAATCAAAAGCCTAAACCCTAGATCTCCCAAAAAAAAAGAAAAGGGAAGGAAGCTAAGGGGATATGCGGGTAAGAAAGGAAGGGAAGGGGTAAGAAGGGGATTAGAGGACAAGAGAGGGGAAAAGTAGGGGATGGGAGGGGAATTTCTGTGTCAAAGTAGAGAGTAGGGGAGGAAGAGAGGAGAGGGGAGGAGGAGGAGCATTGACCTCCTCCCACCTCAAGGTCTATGCGGCTAGGGAGGCTTTTTTCTAAGGAGGGGGCTAGGGTTTTTTTATGACACAAAGGACTTTAATTTGATGAGGTCTATGGAATCTCATATTTTAACTTTACCATTTGGAGCATTTTTTTTTTAATGACATTTGCAATTTTGAGGTCGAAAATTAACTGAAGGGGTTTTATGGAAATAATTTGATATCTCATAGGGTGTTTGTGTAATTTGCGAAACCTCAAAGGAGTTTTGTAAAAGCACCAAAAACTTAGGGGTGTTAGTGTAAATAATTCATGTTTGTACCATATCTGACCCTCCATTCATACAGCGACACGTGGATCTTAGAAGCTTACCCAAGCGCCCAAGGCTCCGAACAATCAGCATCGGCTACCGATGATATTGTCTCAAGTGGGCAAAAGGTCGCTACAGGCCCAACGTAGACTACAATCGGTATCTCCTACCGATTCTGCAGAATCAACCTCGAAGCACCCGCCCGAAATATCTAAGGACTCGTGTCGACCTCATAGGGCCCTTCCACGAGTCCCACATCGAAAATGAGTACCAAGAGCATACAAAATGCCCTCTATAAATAGGCCCCTTCACTACAATACAGGGGTAAGACTTTTCAGCTTGACTCTTATACTTTTATATGGTCAACAACAAGAGCTCTTAGAAACCAACTTACTTTGGCATCGAAGGGTCTTAGGCTGGTTCCACACCGGTTCCATAGACCTCACGAGTCTCAACTCTCTTCTATTCAGGATCTGCATCCAAGGACAAGAAGAATCTGCATCTATCATTCAATCGATCTGCTAGATCGTCCTCACCACTTGTAAGTTGCACTCAACTCTATCTGTTCAGTTTTAGTGCCAACAGATTGGTGCCGTCTGTGGGAAGGGGTGTTGAGGGTTGTCAGGGGGAGGCAACGGATTCCGATGGCGAAGCCCACAGAACCTTTGTTCGGAGTAGATGACCCGAAGTCGAAGGCTCACCATCTTCAGGTACTCTCGTCGAAGTGCCCCCAGCCTCGGCACGCACCCTTGCCCCCTCCACTATCTCACAACTTGAAGAGCTCCCAGAATCGGTACTCTCACTCCCCTCGGACGAACTCCCCAAGGACGATTCGTCCTCATAGGCCCTCGGACTACGCCTACCCTCGGATTCGGTATCTGACATCTACAAACACAAATGACGGGAAACTAAGTGCTATGCTAGAATCAAAATCCTATTCTACCTCCTAAACACTTATGTTCATGCTCATTCATGCTCGTTCATACATTGTTCAAACAAAAAATCAACGAATTCAACACTTTGATTCGTAAAAATGCAACAACACGGCAACATACCTTGTTTGCACGGTGGTTCAAGTTCGCCGGAAATCGCCTCCGCCTTGTTCACGCTCGCCGGAAATCGCCTGCTCAGCCTTCGCACGGTTGCCGGAAATCGCCTCTCACAAGCTCTGATTGCTCTAAAAAATTCCAAATATTCGAACTCTCTTCCCTTCCTCACATTTATAGGACGAACCTAGCATCGGGAAGCGAAGCGACGCATCGGGACACGAAACGACGCGACTCCTCCCAGCCATGCCGACACGTGTCACGCATGCATGGGGGAGCCCAAACGTTGTCAGTTGAAACGTTTCCAATCCTCAGAGACGCTTCAACTTCCCGAACGTTGCAGCTTTAGCCACCTTCGAGCACAACTCCATTCGCGAACGGCAGGCGCACACTGATGAGTTCTCACTCACCCCTCGTGCCGAACGGCAGGCGCACATTGATGAGTTCTCACTCACTTCTCGTGCCGAACGGCAGGCGCACATTGTTGAGTTTTCACTCACCCCTCGTGCCGAACGGCAGGCGCACATTGATGAGTTTTCACTCACCTCTCGTGCCGAACGGAAGGCGCACATTGTTGAGTTTTCACTCACCCCTCGTGCCGAACGGCAGGCGCACATTAATGAGTTTTCACTCACCTCTCGTGCCGAACGGCAGGCGCACATTGTTGAGTTTTCACTCACCTCTCATGCCGAACGGCAGGTGTTCCTAAACCCTGACCTACACTATTCTCTCGGGCCATTCGGTATCGAATGCCGTCTTTTTTCCAAGCTCACTCCCTCGGGCACTTGGGGGACTACATACCACCATCAGCAACAACGAGACCATCGAGTCCGGGTCAGAATGCCGAAGATAGATTCAAGTCCCCAACCGAGAAGCTTCTCAATCGGTAACTTGGGGGACTACTGTTTGTACCATATCTGACCCTCCGTTCATACAGCGACACGTGGATCTTAGAAGCTTACCCAAGCGCCCAAGGCTCTGAACAATCAGCATCGGCTACCGATGGTATTGTCTCAAGTGGGCAAAAGGTCGCTACAGGCCCAACATAGACTACAATCGGTATCTCCTACCGATTCTGCAGAATCAACCTCGAAGCACCCGCCCGAAATATCTAAGGACTCGTGTCGACCTCATAGGGCCCTCCCACGAGTCCCACATCGAAAATGAGTACCAAGAGCATACAAAATGCCCTCTATAAATAGGCCCCTTCACTACAATACATGGGTAAGACTTTTCAGCTTGACTCTTATACTTTTATGTGGTCAACAGCAAGAGCTCTTAGAAACCAACTTACTTTGGCATCGGAGGGTCTTAGGCTGGTTCCACACCGGTTCCATAGACCTCACGAGTCTCAACTCTCTTCTATTCAGGATCTGCATCCAAGGACAAGAAGAATCTGCATCTATCATTCAATCGATCTGCTAGATCGTCCTCACCACTTGTAAGTTGCACTCATCTCTATCTGTTCAGTTTTAGTGCAAACAATTCAAAAATAAATAATGGATTGAGTAATTTCAATGGCATTTGGTGCTTAAAAAATAGCTTACTTAACTAATGGGGTCTAGCCGAGTGCAAAATGGCCTTGACTTGCAAAACTGAGATCTAGTTTGAACCATCATGGCATCTTAGTTATGTGTGTGTGAGAAACTCCCATTCCCTCTAGCTTAGACTATTGTTTGCACTAAAAAAAATATTTTACCTATGTGGCACCACAAATGCATGGTATTTAATAAAAATTCTAAAATTTACTGCTAATCATCCTTAACTTTCTTGAGGACTACTTCTGCAAAAGATTCGAGCTGCAATATTTATCATGTCTAAAGAGAAATTAATTGTGACGTTTACCACCTTGCTTTCGTTGGCTTTTATTTTCTTTGGGGTGTTCGTATTTTTAAAGTTGCATAAAAGTTTCATTTCTGTGTATTTTAGATGATGACAGAATAGGCAGAGCACATGATAGCTGTACACAATGTGCTAGTTTTTTTGTCGTTGTTGGATTTCACAATAATTCTAAAAGTTGCAAATGTTGAATGAGAGAAATAGGGATATGAGGCAGTTATGTCCCTTTCATTTCTAAAAAAATCTTTGAGCCAAAAAGCATATATGCAAAATAAAATTGTACATACGATCACGTGGAAGGAAACTACGAGAGGGTGATCAACTGGCTCTTGATCTAGTGGTATTGAAACTTCCAGCGAAATTGATTTTTTTTTTTAAAAAGAAAAACTATGAGTGTTTACAAAAAGGGTCCAATCACAAATTTTTCGACTCGGGTATATACAAACACACCGTTCAGTAATTAGTTTTGGTGAATAAATTTAGTGAAGCTACCATTGTTGATTCATGGATCGAGGAGACCCATGCATGAGAAAGCTGAGTTTAGTACTAGGAGTCAACAAATGCATGCTATAAATGCAAGCAGCAATTTCTATATATATATGAATTCCATGCACGCACATGCATACTGACCTTCTAGATATATATGTTACTGAGGAAAATTTTGGTCATAGTTATAGTAAGTACAAAACTGCAATTGTGGTGTGAAATAGAAGAAAAAAAGAGGAGAGATTATAATGTTGTACATTTTTTTAACAAGTGAAAGAACCACGAGTTTCATTATTTAATTGTAAAAATACCACAAGCCAAGTAATTATTTAATGAGAGGGGAGGAAGAAGAAGGGAAACAAGAAAAATTAAAGGATCATTAAAATGGAGAAGGCATCATCAGGAAAGGAGGTCATCATCACTACTGAGAAGATGGTTGCTGTTTCTTATGATCGTTACCAATTCCTTGGAGCAGCTGTTAGGGCTCTTTTCAAGTGTTTGGGTGTTGGGGATTCTTCAACTTCAACCACACAACAAGTGCTTATAGATTTTTCTGTTGAAGCCCCGGAAGTTGTTCCACCGCCAGCGGCAGTAGTAGCCCCGGAAGCTGACCCTGCTGCTGCTTCTAACGCCCCTAAAAGACCGGTGAATATAATCCCCCTTCATCTCTCTCTCTCTCTCTCTCTCTCTCTCTCTCTAAACTGTATATTTGTGTTGTTCTGTACAGAGAATTACTCTTCGTGCGGCCAGGCCAGAACTAAGCACAGGGAGTGGTGCTCAGACTAATTGATGATCTTTATATCCATTATGAGAAATCCAAATGCAGACTTGAGCTAATGGATGTGCATGTACATCATTCATGTGAAACAAGAGTTTGCTACGTCCGATCTAATTAAGCTTCAGATTTTCTAACAGCTTGCATGTACTTTCGTATTTTAATTTGTGCTTTATGTGCTGATCTCCAATGTGTGTGTGTGGGAGGACATAGTTTTACACATGACTTGTGAATTAGTCAAATATGTAACGTGATATATATAATAATTATAATAAAACGCATATAATAAGCTATGACAACGTTGAATATGGCTACAGATTTAGAGTAATGTTATTTATGTGTACTACAAATCTTTCGATAAAAAAGCGATAGAAATTTATTAGATCAACAAGGAAAAAAAAATACAAAGGGAGCCATCTAAATTCTCACATGATGAATGTTACCTTACCTTAGTTTATTCTAATTGAATTATCTAATGTGATGCACATACCTCAATGTAGCTAATTGTACGTAGTTTATTCTAACTAAAACAACATCGCATATTAACCAAGGTGGTTGGTGTGAGTGGTTCGGCACTCTCATTCCTTAAGAGAAGTCAGGGATTCGATCCCTGCTCTCGTACGGAGTCACCACTTTGGCCAACACTTTACCCCTTATGGGCCGACCCGGTGTGAGTGGGGATTAGTCTGGGTTGTGGTTAAGGCTTAAAGGTGCCACTCATAGTTGGGGCCCATTCAGGACCACCTCATGGTTCAGACCAAAAAAAAAAAACAACATCGCATATTCTATTTGTTTTTCCAAAAATCAGGTAGAAAATCGAACCAAACTGACTGATCCAATTCGGGCCTACGGTTTCAAAATTCACTTTCCCTGGCTCAGTTTTGGTGTTGGTTCTGGCCAACCAAGCTGGACCGCACCGTACCCAACCTTAAAAGTTAATTCTAAGTAAAACAACATTCTATGATTTTAGGGATACACGAAATCAAGTCTAAATCACATATTCAACTTTTCTTGTCTATCTATGGGATCATTTGTTGTTTTCAATTAATATCAATGTTTTAAATCGTTTTCGTGTAATACGTCGCATTTTATGTCCTACAAAGTGTAGTGTAAGCATTGACGCCTATGTAAATCTTTTGGAAATAGAAATAATATAGTAAAAAAATAATAATAATACATAGTCAATGGAGCCCTGAGGGTGGGCAAGGAGGGCGATGGCCATGGGCCTCGCATTTGTAGGGCCCCAAATTATATATATTATATATGTACCAAGTTGAAGAGCATGATTTTAGAGGAGAATAATTTCTCAATAGTTTGGCATTTGGAGGACCCAAATCTGATTACAAGTGTTTCTAAAGAGTCGAAATGAAAATTATGTAATATACGAACATCAATTGCATGTATTTACATATTTAATTGCTAAAAGTAGCAATTAATGAAAGAAAGCCAATAGGGACTAGAAATTCTCTTATTTATCAAAAAATTCTTGTTAGTAGATTATTTAGCGAGGAAATATGAAAGAGTGCAAATTATTTGTATCCTCATTCTTGTTTATTTTCAGATTGGGGCAGTGATTATATAACCAATATTGGAGCCGTGTTTATTTATCCAAATTGTATTTAATTGCATAATTTTTTTTCCATGTTAGTTTATTATATTCAGGAGAATGAAAGAGAAATGGGCCTCATTTTCATTTCTAACCTAGCACACCCAAAAGTTAGGGCTGGCCCTGTACATAGTATATACCATCAAAATGTTCTAATTATCATTCAATCACATTAATGTAAAAAAGTTCAGAAAATTCAAGATATGGCATCTAATTAGATGAATTCGCTTTGGATTTTACAGCAAATTTGAGGGTTAGGGTTAGTTTTCTTTCGAGGGAGCACATACTACATAGCTTCAGGCATGTTTCAAGGGGCATATCATGATTTGGGGGCGAATTGTATTTGACAGCGGTTGCATCTAGATTGAGCCTAGATTGCTTATGTACCCTTTCGAAGGGATCAAACCAACGTAGTTCAGTATGGAGATGGATTTGATTTGTGGAAATTTAGTTGATGTAACTAGTGATTCAAATTTGGTTACAGTTACGTCTATTGGGATTCTAGACTGCCTATGTACCCTTGATGGGATCAAATCGACGTAGTTCGAAATTGATTTAGAAATTAATGGGTAAGCATGGCCCACTAATTTAGAATTTGTGTATAACAGATTTAAGAGGAATTTAATCTCATTGAAATTTGCATGGATAGATGACTCATGAGAAAATTTGGAATGGTTTTGTACCACTTTTTTCATCGTCAAAGAATACTAATTGGCAATTTTGATGAAACCACTCATTTAATTTGATCATTAACACATGCATTTGTATCCATGCATGATTCGGAGGATTAGAGATTAATTATCTTGTGATTGACAACCCCATTAACCCATATTGACGATCCTTTGGTATCTTTTGAGAGCGAGCTTGATGCTCGGAGCATGACCAATCTCATTTGTTTGGATTGGAGTCACCGTCACAACATGGTTGAGTCATGACACTCCCTTTTGAATAGCTTCCTTGCCACAGTGATTGATTCCCATATTTTTTGTGACTCTGTGTTGTAGCCATCTTGCAATTGAGAATTGTGGTGAGGCTTATTCGATCCCGCATTTATAATTTTTGTAACAAATATCTCTTCTCTTTTTGTGGTTTTTTTTTAATCACAACATGGTTATAAAAGGTCCTATTTTCTAATATTCTATGCACACACGTAACTAAAATCAAATAATTTTTCTGTATGAAGCCATGTATTCATAGGGTCTATTTTCGACTTCGTCGTGGACCCTAAAAATCATAAGGCCATAAACTCTATTTAAAACACTAATTAATATAGATATTGATTAGTGATTTTTGAGAACACGTGTTTTTAAGTTTGTGTAGAATAATTATTAATTCCGTTGGATATGTCCTAAGTGTTTAGGTACATGCCTGCAAAAGAAATAAGCAAGAACGTAGTAAGTGAAGAGAGGAATGTAACATGAGATTAGGTGACAAAAGACACATGGCACATTCCTTGGACAGCATACATGCTCCAAGAGTTGGTAGCATGGCGGTGATGGCTCCATCAAAATTAATTACCTAATACACACATGTATTTCATTTATGTCACCATGAATCTTAGAATAACTTGGTCTTAATTCCCTCATTAGCTGCATAATTTTACGTTATATAAAAAGGAGAAAAAAGCTAATACACGCCACTTTTAACAATATTATCAACGACCTTTTGATTTAGTAGCTTTTCTCTTGCTAATAATCTTTTTTTTGTTGTTGTCAAACTATAGAAATATCATTGATAAAAACGAAAAGGCTCGATTACAAAACCCACATAGCCAATCAATTCCTTGAACCAAAGTAATTATAAAATACAGTCGTATATCGTACGCGTGTACCCCAGGAGATTCATTTCGTTGAATTAGCAATCCAACAAATTTGCTTGGCATCATACCTCATTCGATGTGTTCCAAAAGACATGTTGTAGATTTTTAGTCACATTACATTACGGATTAATTATTTTTCCCACAACTTTAATTTCTGAAGATTTATGCAAAGTTATGTAATAGAAGAGAAAAGAGAAGGGCAATTTTGTACATTTGTGAAAACTGAAAAGAAAACAGGCATTCAAAGCAATATCTGAAGGAGAGCAGAAGCATTTAAGAGGGTATTAAAGAAGTAGGTGAATCTCTCTGTCTGAAACACAAAAAGAAGAAGAAGAAGAAAAAGAGTACTTTGTTGAAATGGAGTACTCACAAGTATCAACTGATGATGGGGAGGCGGAGGTGAAAGAGAAGAGAGGTGTTTCCTATAATTTCTACTTACACCCATGCTACTTCCTTGAAGAAGCAGTTAGGGCCTTTTTCAAGTGTTTGGGTATTGAGAATAGAGCACAGGAGGAAAAAGATAATGGGGAAAAAGGCACTGAAACAAACCCTAATAAAATTTCTCCTTCAACCTCCCAAGTAGAGCTACAAGATGATGCTGCAGATCCATCAGTCACAGCAACAGACACAACAGAAGCTGATCCAGCTCCATCTTCAACTATTACACAAACCTCTGTTAGTCTCTCTCTCTCTCTCTCTCTCTCTCTCACACACACACACACACACACACACTTTGCAGACATCAAGTTCTTTTTATTATTATTTATTATTGAGCACCGAAAGGTGATTCGTACTTGAAACCTCTTCCAGGATTAAGAAAACAAATACCAGAAGATAAACTTCAGCTGATACTGTGTACATTAAATACGTTACATATGTTCTAAGTTAATGCACATGTATATATATGTGTTTTTGTTTTTATGTACAGGAAGTTGCTGTAAGCTTCAGGGTTGTTAGACCACCAATAACCAGGGGGGGAGGTGGGCAGATCAATTAATAGGCTTACGATGTGGGTCAACAGGCCTATTAATGACATATCTATAGGTTACCTCTCTTCTTTTTTGCCCACTTTTTCCTCTTTATTTTCTCCATCTGTTTTTGTATGCTTTTGAGTTTGTATGAGGTATTGGACTGTCTGGTTGTGTGTGTAATTTGAAAGACTATATTTGACAGAACTCAACTTTGTCTCTAGAATGAAATGCATAATTTTAGCTTAGCAGTGGCATGCATATATTTTGAGAACCCGTTTATTTGATAGGCAGCAAACTGATCTCATCAAAGTTTTACAAGTTACCTGCAACATGTCAAACTATAGGGTTTATATTCTGCCGGGATCTGCCCATGCTCACCCGCCACCAGAAGCATTGCCTAATTATTTTTCTGACAAAAAAAACAGTATTTACTCCAAATCTGTCTAGCCAAAGGAAAGTCTCCAAAATTGTCATGAATAATGTAGTCTGAATTGGTTATAGGCCATAAATGAAGTCTGAATCAAAATTTAATGACAAGATATTGTTACCAGTGGACTGTAATGAGCACACGCAACCAACTGGCAAAAATTGATAAACCAACACAACACGCAAAATAAAGCAAACCACGAGAACAAAACAATTTAACAAGGTTTGACGATTTATATTGACGTCTTCCGTGATCACCTTAAGAAATCTCGCTGGTGAAAAAGAACAACTTTGGTTACAAGAAGAACCCCCTCTGCCCATTTCTAAACTCTGGGCCTTAATCTCTCTCTCATCATTTCTCAAACCCTTTGGTGCATCGATCTCTCGTTATGTTTCCACAACTCTCCTAAAGTCACATTTTTATCTCTTGTGGTTAGAATCAAAGTATGAAAATAAAACCCAAAGAAATAGGTAAAACATATATTCCGATCAACTTAAAATAGGAAACCAGACGACTGACCAGTCTGGTGGTTAGACCGATCGGTCACTCACTTTGCTATACTATTTGAGCGGTTCGTTAGCTACTTTGACTGGTTGCTCCGCTACATACTAAATAGTAAGCCAATTCACAACATCAACTCGGACTGAATCAACATAATCACAAATTGTATAGTACTTGAGTTGGAAATCATACTAGCATATGGAAGAGCAATCTTGAATGCTGTTAAAATCTCTAGGAATTGGCCTCTAGAAATCTCTAGAATCTGGGTTGAAATTTGTGTGAAATCTTTTTAGGGATTAATTGTGATCAATTTGATATTTGTTGAGATGATTTGTATGGAGAGAGAGAGAGAGATTGTCATCGACTCTCTGTCTTCTTTATATATTGTCATAATACCTAACTGAAATAGGAGAATCTTTCCCATGGTGACTAGAATTACTTACAAATCTTCCAACGTCCGACTAATTTCATGTTTGAAGTTCACGGGAATCTTGGTCAAAACTAACCAAATTGACATGACTAGCCTTGAAAATACTTGACACTTTTTTCTTTCTCTTATAGGCCAATGGGGTCTAGCCGAGTGGAAAGGGCCTTAATTTACAGGATGTGTGTGTGAGAAAACCCCCCTTTCCCAACATCGCTTAAGGTCGTTATGGCAACAGAAAGTGCTGTGAAATTGGGAATGTGGCTGTCCTATTTTCCAGTCAAGAGAGAGAGAGAGGGGAAGGATGAGATTTGATTTTGACCAGGCTTTTAAACAAAAAGGGTAAAATTCTATTTTACCTTTCTAATTTAGACAGGCCCAATGAATCTGGGCCTTCTCTTTAGCCAAATTCAAAACAAAATTTGATTCTTATGTATTAAAACCCAAACAAAAATACTCTCTGTCTCAAATCCTACTTAATAGGGATTGTTATGTCTAATACCTAATTTATATATATATATAAAGAATCTGGAAAAATTGGGCTTCACTTATTTAATAGCTCAAAGTCTCATTAGATCTATTATTTAATAAATTCAATAATAGCCACATTTTGGCCCTCAACAAAATTAAGCCCAAACACAATTAATGCCTCAAAATTGAAGGACTAAAATCGTTTGGATATAAACATGAAAGGCAATATTTTCTTTTATTTCGAGTCCTTGAACAATAACATTTATAAACATGAAAGACATACCCTTGCTCAAACCCTTTGATGCCCTTGTAAACTCTCACCATAGTAATTCCCTCTCTCTGTTAGAATTAACCTTGCCCCAAAGTCCTATTTATATCCTGTAGGACTTGGGTTACAAGTGTACTTTAATTAGGAAACCAAAAACAACTAAAATCCTATCAAAGTAGGCTTAAAACGCAACAGGTCAGCAAAATCTGCGAAAACCAATCGATTGGCTGGCAATTGCTGACCAGTAGCCTGGCAATGGCGCACTCTCTCGAGAAAACCAACCGGTTAGCTGGCAATTGCGGACCGGTCTCCCTGCAACCTCCTTTTGTTGTTTTCTTCTACTTGTTTACTTCCCCACATCAATGGTGAGCCAATCTTTAACAAGTTTTACAGGGGACATCACAATGTATGTTAAGCTTAGTTTTGTCGATTTGCTTTGTTAGTTTTGTTTATTATTTAATATTTATGTGGCTTTGGATGTTTAGAGGATTAGAATTGAGGTTATCTTGGTCAACTCACTCTCCCTTGATGACTTTAAAGAATTGACTCAAGTTAATTTTCACTTGGCAGGAATTCTTGTTCTTTGCAATTGGAAAATCGAAGTTTTAAGTTTTAATTATTTGAACAAAAAGTTCACAACCTAGGTTTTATTGGTCTTTGTTCATTAGTTAAATTATTGTTAAAGTTCTAATCTTTATTTTTTTCGGTGAAGAAACGGGGCTAACGCCCAACAGAGAAATTAAACAATGGCTTGAGGCCTACAGACTCCAAGTAAATCTTCACTAAGAAAATACCTAATACTATCAAGAGGATCATGGAAAGTTGACAGACCCAACTCAAGACATGAACTCAATTCCGCTAATCTATTTGCCATCATATTGCACTCATGATATACATGATGAATAGAACAAACCCAGTTTCTGTCTATATAGTCTTGGCATCCCCACAACATAGCAGCAAGAGGATGAAGGTCTTCCACATCTTTATTAAGCAGGTGTACCGCAATCGCTAACTCAGACTCAAGCACAACTGCACTGCAACCCATATCCCAAGCAATTTTCAGTCCAAGATAGATGCCCCATAAATCAGCTTCCAAGACTTGTCCTACACCAAGATTAATAGCAAAGCCACTAATCCACTACCCAGAACTATCTCTTAGTACACCCCCAACAACAATGCGTCCATCCTCACATTTTCTGCACGTATTGATTTTAATCACTTCTTCATTCGGGTATTGCCAAGAGAGCACAACAAGAGAGCGGGTGGGTTTTCCAATCTTTCATACTTGCGTTGCGTGCTGATTGATCATATTTTTAGTTGATTTTTATTGTTGTTGCTTGCATTTATTATAAAAAACAACTCTCTGAAAAGACAACGAAAAAAGAAAGAAGGTATTAGTCAAAGTCTATCCTTGGATAAATATTTTCTAAAAAAAATCTAATGATTAGTTGATTATAAATAATAACAAAACACCAATTCTTAGTTGATAGAAGTATGTAATTTAGATCGACCCTGCTTTTTTTGTTGTTGTTGAAATGGGGGATAAAACCCCAAACAAAACAAACTACTCAGAATGATTTAAACCGACCCTGGTTTTGGTACCACTCTTAATACCTTTTTTTTTTTTTTTTTTAGGGAAATAAAGTTTAGAGGGAAATCGGTTACTCTCATCAGACCTACAATCTCGAGCTGGAGGCTTTATACGTGGCACTCAACTGCCAGCTACCACCGATATGGATTTATGTAAGAAATTACATATCGCGCACCAACGAGGATTGTTGATAGCGACACTCAAACACTAATAGGGCTACACACAGTGCATGAACCTTACCAAATGAACTAACTCTCATTGGTTTAATACCTGTTTTTTGTCATCATTATTATACATATATTTTCTTCCTCTCATTTGACTTCAATCGTATTAAACAACCCTAATAGCCCTTTACAAAAGGTAGATTACTGAAACACCAAACAGTGGAACTGAGTCAAAGATCTTGAAACTATGTAAGCATCATCTGGACTCTCCAATGTATTATAAAATATTTTCTTTTTCATTATTTTCCCCAGAAGGATAAGTGTGAACTAGAACAAATTATTGGCAATAAAAAAAAACTAAAACAAATTCAAACTATAAATCAGTAAGGAAGAAACTAATCAAATTTTGGTAAATATATACACACATGTAAAGATTTTATCAATTACCAAGTCTTGACCTACTTCTGAATATTATATTCAAGTCTTTATTACCTACTTCCAGAAGAGGAAATTTATTTACAAAGAGTACAAGACCCAGTTCATTTTCTCCAATCTATAAATAGACTTATATCCCTTGAAGGATTTTCATCCCACCCTCAAAACCAACTCTCTACACAAAACAGTAGTAAAAATTTGAGGCAACGTAGCTAATTAAGCCAACTGCGGTGAAAAGTGATCATTTCCTCATAAGCACTCTTGCCATATTGGCATTTGCAATCTTCCTTGTCTCTGCTTCTGACCCCACACTAGTAAAAAAAAACCCTTGCGCGACCAAATTTTGTGCGACGAAACACAATTCGTCGCTCAAAGTGACTTTGCGCGACGAAAATTAAACTTTGTCGCTCAAAGTCTTACGCGACTAAATTTTGCGCAACGAAACACAAATCATCGCACAAAGTCACTCTGCGCGACAAACCTTTGCGCGACGACAAAACATCGTCCCTCAAAGTAACTTTGTGCGACGAAACAATAAAATTCGGTGCACAAAGTCTTGCGCGACGAAGTGTGGTTCATCTCGTAAAGTCTTTACAAAAATAAACAAAATAAAAAATTAATTTTAAAAATCTTTGGATGACTTTGCGCGATGAAACAATAAAATTTGGTGCACAAAATCTTGCGCAACGAAGTGTGGTTCGTCTCGTAAAGTCTTTACAAAAATAAAGAAAATAAAAAATTATTTGTAAAAATCTTTGCATGACTTTGCGCGACGAAACAATAAAATTCGGTGCACAAAGTCTTGCGCGACGAAGTGTGTTTCGTCTCGCAAAGTCTTTACAAAAATAAATAAAATAATTTTTTTAATGAAAATCTTTGCCTTTTGCGCGACGAATTTCTAAACTTCGTCTCGCAAAGTCTTTACAAAAATAAAAATAAATAAAATAAAAAAATTATTTTGTTAGAAAAATATAATATTTTAAATGTATTATATTTTAAATTGACGATCAAATTGGTTCATTGTATTCATATAGGGTCACGGAGTGTAGCTGTAAAAAATCATCAAAATCGAAATTGAAATAACCGTTAAATCGTGATTTTTCGTTTATAACCGTCGAAAAGTTTTGTCCTATTACTTGATCTCTGAATGTTTATTTTTTCCGATTTTTGGCGTATATGATCTCGAAGTATAAACAAACAAGTTTGACGGTTGGATCTTTGAAACTAGTTTCGTAGAATGCATATGCCATCAAAACAATATATTCACTAACAATTAAGAGTTTATTTATACTTTCATTAAATACAACATAAGATTTTGTGGTATCTACTAGTGTAAATATTTTAAATTGAAGATCAAATTAAGTCATTGAATTCATATAGGTTCAAGGAGTGTAGCTGTAAAAAATCATCAAAATCGGAGTTAAAATAACCGTTAAATCGTGATTTTTGTTTATAACCATCGAAAAGTTTTGTCCCATTACGTGATCTCTAAATGTTTATTTTTTCCGATTTTTAGGGTATACGATCTCGAAGTATAAACAAACAAGTTTGAAGGTTGGATCGTTGAAACTAGTTTCATAGAATACATATGCCATCAAAACAATATATTCACTAACAATTAAGAGTTTATTTATACTTTTATTAAATATAACATAAGATTTTGTGGTATCCAGTAGTGTAAATATTTTAAATTGACGATCGAATGCAGTCATTGTATTCATATAGGGTCAAGGAGTGTAGCTCTAAAAAATCATCAAAATCAGAGTTGAAATAACCATTAAATCTTGATTTTTCGTTTATAACCGTCAAAATGTTTTGTCCCGTTACTTGATCTCTGAAAAAAAAAAATTTCCCGATTTTTGGCGTATATGATCTCGATGTGTAAACAAAAAAGTTTGATGGTTGGATCGTTGAAACTAGTTTCATAGAATGTGTATGCCATCAAAACAATATATTCACTAACAATTAAGAGTTTATTTATACTTTCATTAAATATAACATAAGATTTCGTGGTATCCATTAGTGTAAATTTTTTAAATTGATGATCGAATGCAGTCATTGTATTCATATAGGGTCAAGGAGTGTAGCTGTAAAAAATCATCAAAATCGGAGTTGAAATAACCGTTAAATCTTGATTTTTCTTTTATAACCGTCGAAATGTTTTGTCCCATTACTTGATCTCTTAATGTTTATTTTTTCCGAATTTTGGCGTATATGATCTCGAAGTATAAATAAACAAGTTTGACGGTTGGATCGTTGAGTAGCTTTAAATTTGTTTATTTTATACGTATAACACTTAAGAAATTGAATAGTATATATATTTATTAGTAGCTTTAATTTTTTTTTAAGACTTTGCGCGACCAATATAATAATTCGTCGCGCAAAGTATACTCTAAAAATTTGGGCGGGTACCAAAAATGCGAATTGTTTTACGACTTTGCGCGACTAATATATAGTAGTTCGTCGCGCAAAGTATACTCTAAAAATTTGGCGAGTACCAAAAATGGGAATTTAAAAAAAAAAAAAAATACGACTTTGCGGGACGAATATATGGTTCGTCGCGCAAAGTTTTGCGGGACCAATATATAGTCGTTCGTCGCGCAAAGTATACCCGAAAAATTAGGGCGGGTTTTAAATTTTTTTTCCAACTTTGCGCGATCAATATACAGTAGTTCGTCGCGCAAAGTATACTCTAAAAATTTGGCGGCTACCAAAAATGGGAATTTTAAAAAAAAAAATTATGACTTTGCGGGACCAATATATAGTCGTTCGTCACGCAAAGTATACCCGAAAAATTTGGGCGGGTACCAAAAATGGGAAGCGGGAATATTGTGGTCGCGCAAAACTTTGTGCGACCAAAATTTCGTGGCGCAAAACCCTAAAAATTTGGGCGCGCATCAAAAATGTGAATTTTAAATTTTTTTTTTTTTTGAGACTTTGCGCGACCAATATATTGTTTCGTCGCGCAAAGTGATACGGTTTTAAAAACCAAAATAACACCTCCACCATTTTCTCAATGTCTTCTACTCTTACCTCTCCTCTCTCTTTCCTTCTCCCCAAATCCTACCCTTTCTCTCACACTCACTCCTCTCACTTAATCTCTCATCTCTCTCTTCACTATCTCTCACTCTCACTCACTCTCTTATCTCTCTTTTCATCATCTCTCACTCTCACTCACTCTTTCATCTCTCTCTCACTATCTTCTCTATTCTCTCACACTCACTTCTCCCTCTCATTCTCACTCACTCAAAATCTTGCCAAAAGGTATATTCTCTCCAAACTTTAATTTTATTTATTTATTAATATGTGCTTTTGGAGTTAGTTTTGAGTTTATGCCAATTTTTTGTTATTTTGTTGTTATTTGAAAATATTTGTTTTTTTTTTGTAGGGAATCGTCGAGACTTTGACGGCTAAAGTTGAGGATTTGGACGCTATCGAAACATATCCTCCGCCACTACCACCACAATAGGCTTGTAGATTTTATTATTGTACTTTGTTAATTTATGTGTACATTTTGAATATTATATATATTGGATAATTTGACCACTATTTTTCATATGTAATTTTATTTTGAATATGTCAATTTAACTTAAAGTAATTAAAAAAATAAAATCATAAAATTAAATTAAATTTAAAAAATAAAAATTTGAAAAATTAATATAATGAAATTGATATAAGAGAAATAATAAAACAAAATGTTAAAAACCTTGGGCGACAAAATATTTCGTTGCGCAAACTATTAAACTAGTTTATTTTAATTAAAAATTTTAAAAAAACAAAAAATAAAAAAAAATTGAATATTTCGTCGCGCAAAGATTTGCGCGACATTAGGATTCGTCGCGCAAAGTGTATTTGCGCGACGTTAACTTTCGTCGCGCAAAGTAATTAATATTCGTCGAGCAAAGTTGATAGTATTCGTCGCGCAAAGTAGTTATAATTTGTCGCGCAAAGTATGTTTGAGCGACGTTCGTATTCGTCGCGCAAAGTTGTTATCGTTTGTCATGCAAAGTATCTCTGCGCGACAAAAAATAATTTTCGTCGCGCAAAACCTTTCTTTACGATCTTTGCGCGACCAAAATTTCGTCGCGCAAACTTTGCGCGATGAAATTGTACTTTGCACAACAAAATTATTTCGTCGCACAAAGTGTTTTTTGTAGTAGTGCCAGTCCTCTTCAGGACTTCTGTGTAGCACTTAATGCTGATATACATTAATATGTACTATGTTATATTTTCAATACTGTAATTTCCACATTAGGATACTATGAAGATCCTTTTTCTGTTAATTATATGCCTCTTTAATATATCATGCTGGTTACACTTAATTATGTGGTTCCACTTATGTTAGAGAGGAGAAAGTAAATGTCGTCCAAATAGCTCTAATAATACTAAAAGTTAAATTACTTTAATTCTTGTAAACCAGTTTTCGTGAATGGGAAATTCTGCAAGGACCCAAAACTTGCTGATGCAAATGATTTCTTCTTTTGCGGGTTGCAAGAAGCACAAAAAATTCATTTGGTTCAACGGTGAAACCCGCAAACTTGGATCAAATAGCAGAACTGAACAGTCTTGGCATATCCCTTACTCGAATAGACTTTGCACCAAATGGCCTAAACCCTCCGCACGCTCATCCTCGTGCCAGCGAAATCCTTGTAGTCTTGGAAGGTACACAAGGGTGGAACTACGTGTAGACTAGACTGGGCTTCAGCTTAGTGCAAGATTTGATAAAATATTGATTTGGTTCAAATTTTATAAAATATTTCCTACTCCCACGAATATAATATTAGCCCACCATGTGTTAAGCTAGTTGGCCCACAAAGTCACATACTTGCTGCACACACACACACACACACACACACACACACACACACACACACATATATATATATATATATATATATATATATATATATATTAATGTAAGTTGATTTTTATTACTTTGTGGTTTGGAGACCACGTGAGTGGGGGCAGGGGCGGAGCTGTATTAAGGCCAGGGATGGCCTTGGCCCCCCCAATTTATTTAACCCCATTGAATGTATATATTGGATGTGGTAACAAATGCATAGAAAATTTGCTATACTTAAGCCTATGGCACCCTCACCACAAATCAATACTTGTCAAAATTGTATTTCAATATGAATATAATAGTAAAATCATACTACATTTATGAAAGAAAACCACTCATTTTAATTTAGTGCTTTTGTAGGCAATAGTTTACTTAATAGGCCAAAAAAAATATACAACTAAACTTTTTGGCCCCCTCTAATATAAAATCCTAGCTCCGCCCCTGAGTGGGGGGAACCATTGTTTTCTTCTCTTTTCTTCTTCTTCCGATTTACAGGTTCGCAGCGAGATGTACAAGTGCGACAAAGCTTTAGTGTTTATGCCTATGTTTAAATTTTTTGGATATGCTATTGCTACAAATTGTACTTTTGTTTGTGTTTCTGCTTCTCACAGTTTCAGTTTTTGATTCCCACTTGGTTCTCGCCGTATCAATTAGTATACCAAAAAAATAAAAATTTATTCTCATTGTTTATATAGATCTTCTATACCAAAAAAAAAAAAATTAAAATTTTAGCACATCCCTAGAAAAATTCTTTATTCCACCATTGCGGTTGGTTTCGTCACATCCAATGGCGACAATAATCGCCTATTCACTAAAGTGTTGAATAGGGAAGATGTGTTTGTTTTCCCAATTGGTCTGATTCACTTTCACCTCAACGTGGGACATGTCAACGCTGTAGCCCTTGCTTGCCTTTAGCAGCCAGAACCCAGGAGTGATCACCATAGCCAATGCAGTGTTTGGCTCCAAGCCTCCCATCAAGCCTGATATTCTAGCCAAGGCCTTCCAACTGGACAACAAGGCTGTTGACTATCTTCAGAAATAGTTCTGGTACGACAGCAATTAGAAAAACAAATAAATTATTATGTGGAAAGTAGAAAAGGCCAAGGAAGAAACGATCGTTATGCCTGATCTGATGTATTAAGTTTTTCACTGCCTAAAAATATTATGATCGAATATTAATTGAATAAGATATGGTCGTTTATGCATTCAAACATAGTGATTAACATATTAATAATGTATATTTTTATTAGAGATGTGGTACATAAATGTGTATGATTAGCATTTGTGTTCAAATTAAGTTGGTAACTTTTTGAAACTAATGTATTTCCATCTTTGATTTCACACATAATCAAAGATGGTTCTATAATACATATATATATATATATATGTGTGTGTGTGTGTTTGTACCATAATCAACCGAACATATTTTGCATAGGGGGACTGGTGCATAGACAGTCACATCGATTGTCGAAGGAAAAACACTTTCAGGGCAATCCCTAAAACATTTATGATGTCATCATGATCCCAACCTGCCGAAGAGATACCTCCCTCTGAAGCGGCAATTTGCCTACCGAAGGCGGTTGCCGAAGCTCCCAGCTACAGAACCTAAAGTCTTGGACACATATCACCACCATGGTGATTTGCACAAAGTCCCTTATCAAAACTTTGTGCAAACCCCCACTTTCACTCCTTTATAAAAGAGGAATAGTGCTCAAGTAAAATGGGTAACTACTTTTCACCTTTACTGTTACTTTTCCAAACTTACTGTATACCCCACACTTGCTAACTTAAGCCTTGGAGAGCCTTCGGCAAGTATCACACTGGTACCCGAAGCTTGACGATTGCTTCTTCCATCTTTCTTTTGTAGGATCGCTTTGTAGCCGAAGGCCCCTCCTTGCTGAAGGTCCACGACCCCCCTTGTCCTGCTGAAGACTCCACACTTTTTCTATTTAAGTTGACACCCAATTTTGAGCATCAACAATATATATTCTTTAATCTAAAAATTAAGTAAGACAAATAGTAATAAAATAAAACAACAAAATTCTATAACAAAATGATTAAAGTAAACACTTGAGTGTTTCTACAGACAGAGGCTTGTAAGATTGGAATGTCCTTGAAACAAAATTTTGCCCCTATTCAGTCCTTAAAGTTCTACAGGCGTCTGCTTTAGGATACAACTGTGTTGGTGATGTGGTTTGCAAATTTGATGTATTTTCACATAATGAGGACTTGTCTTTATATAGGAATGCTAAAACCAGCAAGAATAGGTATTCGTTACTGTTAAGACACAACCCTTGTCAGATAAAATTCCAAAATTAAATATGAATTTCAAATTTTACAATAATTTGAATAATTAATTAAGTAATTAGACTGGGCTTTTGCAATAATTAATTAATTAATTATTTTTTTCAAAAACACATAATCCCTACTCTTTTTATTTTTATTTTTTTTATACTATAAGACAATATAATAATACTTGATGATAATTTTTTTGGTTTTTATTTATATAAAAAGGATATAGAATTTTATTAGATCAATAGAAATAAAGAATAAAAAGGACACATACTATAAAGCGAGCGATCTCAATAATAATGTGGCAGACATGGGTAAAACTTCCCTAGTGACCCGAGTCAGCCGAAAAGTTGAAACGATCTGGAGAGAATCTCTCTCGAAAATCACTTTTCTCTACAACCCCTTTCAACCGCCATAATTTTCCTGAATACAGTCCAATGACATCAATGACAAAAACTAGCAGCTAACCGGCGTGACTCGATCTCCTAAAGAGACAAAGAACACCCAATAAACTCAACCCAGTTTCTGGGATCATGAGAGAAAAAAACACAAAATTTGATAAAGTTTCTTGACTTTATTTAACAAACTAAGAGCATCCACAATGATGCTCTATATTTCTTAGCTAAAATTTAGCTAAAAATATAAGAAAGCTATTTTAGGAGCTCTCTAAAAAATTTCAACTCCAACCATACTCCCTAATTTGGAGAGTCATAAATGCTATAACTCTTTTTTGATTGGTCCATCTCTATTAAAAAATAAAATAAAAAATAGTTAGCATTAAATAAAGGTTTGAAATACTCATTAAATTATAGGGAGCCACTAAGAGTCCTTTCTTTCTCCTCAGATTTAGGAGCTCCTAGAGGACTCCCTATTTTAGGAGGTTGATAGGGAGCATGGTTGGAGTTGCATTTTTACAATTCCTCCCTTAAATTTGTCTAAGGAGGTGGTATATGGAGCCATTGTGGATGCTCTAAACCAATATAAAAAAGCTAAAACAATGCTGACAAAAAGGAAAACCAATGATTGCTAATCTTCCTTTGGGACATGACATAGAGGGCGCCATAATTACTCCAAGATCTTAACACACTAATGAGCAGTGGATCTACCATGACCAAGCTGCAACACTTTAAAGAGCACCCTCGCAAGATGATGAACAACCAAAGCTACCCAGATTTGAGACAATAGATCTGCCAAAAGAAGCAGATCGACATACATCCACCAGTAGTCGAATAACACCGAAGATCCAACAAGATCCAGGGGAAACCCCCCGGATCAACTATCTCTTGACTATTTCGTTTTTACTTGGAGACAATTTTAAAACTATAAAAAGTGGTTTATCTTAAAAGTGGCCGAGTCTTTAAATGCTTTTCTTTGCATATTCATCGGTTCCTTTAGTATGCTTAACTGTTATTGCATGTTAGTAACCCGAATCTAAGACATATTTCAAAGAAAAAAATATGTAGTATATGGGTGTTCAGGTTATACCTCTGTTGTCAAAGCTAGGTAGGTTTCTTGAAATGCTTTTGCTTCGTGATTTAGTGTTGTTGCTTCGTGGTGATTTTATGTTGTTGATGTAGATTCGGATGAATAGTGGTTAGTGGAAGTTTGTGGAGGTTTGCAGCGGTTATGGTGCTTTGTTTTGGCCATTTGATTTCTCAAAGCTCGATATGGGAAGGCAATGCATCATGGACGATGCCTTGGGTGTGGGTGTGTTTAATTTTTTTTTGTTTATGCAGCGTTTTTTCGTAAAAAGTGAAATTATATAATTTTGGGAAAAGTTTTTAGGCAAAAAGTTATTTTTGGTCCATGTTATTTCAATTTGGTTAATTTTACCCTTGTGGTTTCAATTTGAAGCAATTTAAGTACAATTCTCAATTTTTGTCAAATTTTTTTAACTTCTGTTAGTTGTGGAGGGGCAATTCGGTCCAAAAAGTACTAAAAAAATGCATTCCTTCTAAAAAGAGTAATCGAAATATAAATTATAAAATAAAAATAAAACCTCTCTCCCCTTCTCCTCACAACCCCAATCCAACGCTCAGCCCCAGGATGACTTCATCCTCCACCCAGAGATGGACCTATGAAGGGACTCATGGCTATATTCCAAGTGAGTTTTTATTTTGCTAATAGAATCTTCAATCTCCTTACTCAGATAAAAGATAAGTCAAACCAATCAATCAGCAAAGAATAAGAATAGAATTTGAATTTTGTTTGACTATTCCAGAATAGTCTCGTATAGGAACCATCATCTACATAAGATATTGATAAACACATAATTATTACAATTTTTATTCATAATCTATATTTTGTTAGTACTTTGTTTTAATGAATTTTGCACCAATTAGAATGTTCCTTTGCATTTTAAGAATCCATTTGCACTTCATTGAAATAAAGGCTAATTCATTTGAATTCTCTAATTGGTAGCTATTTCTTGTGCAGCAGCCCAAGGAGATAAAAGAAATGAAGCCCAAACTCCAGTCCATTTTCGGTAGTCAGCTTGCAATGCCCAAAACGTACACTTGCACTGCTCAGATGGGAATATGTTCTTCATGAAAGTTGTTCCAATGGGTGTCTATTATAACATATCCAAATTTGAGCCCCATTGGATACATATTGAAACCTCAGGCCTTCCTACACCAAGCCTGGTGCAGAATAATTCATTTTTCCAGCAACACATGTGCAGCAGCAAAAGAACTTTAGCAGTCAGCAACTTTGGACAGCAACACATGGGTTGGCAGCAAATAAAGAGCCAGACCTCCATGCTAAAAGAAGAATGGGCAGCACCATGTGTGCAGCTGCCAATATGTGAAGATGATGATTATGTTGATGCTTTAGTTTCTTTCCTTCCTCTATAAATAGAAGGTAATGCAAAGAGAATGAGAGTAGAATTGTAGAGCAGATTTTAGTAGAATAGAGTGCAGATTTTGTGCAATTCTTAGGCACCAAAGGGAGAGGAAAAATGGCAATATAATTGGAGAGAACCTTGGGGAGCCATGAGGCAAGGAACCAAGGGGTTGATGATGCAATTTTTCCTTCTCCTCTTTGTTCTTAATTCTTATATTGTATTGTTATTTTATTTATGTCTAGTTAAACTTTGTTAATGATGAAATACCATTATGAAATGAAGTTCTAGTTCTTAACTTTCAATTCCCAACTATTATATTCTTCAATGTTTATAATTTCACCTTCACATGATTAATAGGTTAATTTT
Source organism: Prunus avium (assembly GCF_965620075.1). Lineage (NCBI taxonomy): Eukaryota > Viridiplantae > Streptophyta > Magnoliopsida > Rosales > Rosaceae > Prunus > Prunus avium. The sequence continues at coordinate 7,181,599 of NC_142291.1, read as the reverse complement.
CTTTTCACCACTTCTATCATGTATTTGTGGTAGTTAGGAATACAAGTTAATCTATTAATGCATCATTGGTTTTGTATTACTAATATACAATTTTCTTTGATCCTTTCTAGTTAAACAATATTTTTCACATAGGATGGCTTAGAATTTTTAATTATGAAGGGAAGAGGAATTTACATAAGATTCATAAAAATGCATGCTTAATTGGTATATCTTGAGAAAGTAGTAGATTGATTTCTTGATTGCTACTTCGTGGGAATTGTTAGAGTTCATGGAATAATGGTATGGAATCTAAAACCTTAGTTTTTCCCCTATTTTAGTTTATTTGCATTTTCAATTCTTTGCTTTATTTCATTTTCTTTTTCAACTTTGAAGTAACTTGGGTTGGGTTTGTTTTCCATCTTTTTCACGCACTCCCTGTGGGTACGACATCGCACTTAGACACACTTCTACAAACGATTCGTGCGCTTGCGAGTTTTAAAAATTTAAAACATGCACCTTCGGGTGGCCAACAAATATAACATATGTACTAATCCTGGTCCAATCACTTTGAACTAGCAAAAACCTAAAAAGCAGCCACTTTGCAACACTTCAATTAAAACCTATTCTATTTCAAACCCACTTCTGTGTCATTTTAACCAAGTAAATCTTTAAACTTAACAGTGAATTTTTTTTTTTAGCGTAAAAATCTTGGTGATATATTATATTTTGTGGGTTGTTAATTAATGATTGCTTTATTATCTCAAAGCAAGAACAATAATGTTTGTTTGATTTATTTATTATCTGAATTCTGAAACAGTTGCAAAAGTGTTTGTAGAACCCAATTTTAAAATTCTAGGTCCGTTCCTGATCCAGTTAAACCCAAGTTTGAATCTCCTTCACCTTAAAATATTACCTGTAAAACGAAAAAAAAAATCAAAAAACCATTGAACTCCAAAGAACATTGTTTTGGACATAAGCATTATACAGGCATCAAAACACAAGTAGAGCATCCTATTCCTATAGCAAAAACAAATGTTGATGGTGCTAATTTTCAGAAGAACAAGAACAACAGGGCCAAAACTTAATTGATAACTCTTCTGATTAACAATAAGGAAAAAAATAATACATAATGGAAGGAAAAAAAGAAAATAAACCCTAACTATTTTTCTTTCTTAATCAAAATATATAACCCACAATAAACCCAACTTAAGTCCACCGCATCGCCTCATACTTTGCGTTCAACAAACTTCTCTCTTCCTCCCACTTTTCCTTCTCTTCTCTGTGCTTCTCCTTCTCTCTCTTCATCCTCTCCTCAAACTTTTCCTTCTTCTTTTTCAACTTCAGCTGAAACTCCTGCTCCAACATGTCCACCCATAATTTGTACTCGCCCTGTTTGGCTTTGAGGTTCTGCAATCCCTGGTCACACTTATCCCTGATTTCGGATAACAGCTCCTCCAAGTAAATAACGTCCCCAACACCAATCTCACCTTTTGCTTTCTCTAATTCTTGGTCTAATATAATCTCAACCTTGCCCAGCTCTTCTCTGTTGATTGTCTTGGCCATCACGTTTTCTTTTCTTTTGGATTGATCGTCACCTTGGCTTTACGAACCCTGAAAGTGCATGCACCAACCCAAGAAAAAGAAAAACTTGCTATGTTTGATTTGTGTGACTCATAAGGTAAATATCCATGTCCTTATATAGTGTACAGAAAAGCCTATTCAGTCTAGGAAACCGTCAGAGACGGGGATTGAACTTGGAACATGATTTAAAAAATTCAACTTAAAAGTAGAAAGTCACAACATTAAATTAGCTAAAGCTTATGACCTAAATAAATTTGATATAGGGCAGAAGAAAAGGGAAAGTAAATCACACATATCAGATCAAATCAAGGCAGACAACGAGAATAAAAAAAAGAATGGGCAAATTGGGCCATATCAAGAAATATAAAGGAATATGTCAAATTTAACCTTGGAAAGAATTCGAGAAGGTTAATTGAGAATCTTACAAGTATTATTGTAAATAATAGTGGACCACAACCAGAAAAAATATATGCATGTTGAAGATCAACCATAAGATTTTGAGGCTAATTAATTGAGAATCTTATGCTTTTGTTTTTTTAACAAACGGTATTGAGAGAGGGGGGAATCGAACCTAGGACCTCGGATACAATGGTACATACTCTTAACCACTTGATTGCTACAAGCCCCTTACTTTTTCTTCTTGTTTTTTTTTAAATAAGAATAAAAAAAAGTTTCTTAAAGCCTATTCAAATTTACTATCAAAAAAAGAAAAGAAAATTCTTAAGTTTCACCAAAACCAAATATTTCCTTAACCTATTACGAAATCAATCAATTCAAGTTGTTCTTTTTATTTTTTGGGATATGAGAAAGACTTGTCTGGCCTAAGGAATGGGAGACCAAACTACGGAGATGGGTTGCCACTAAAGAAGTAGCCCTACAAACTTTCAACAATAATACCAGAGATATCAACAAAAAATCGATTACGAAATGACATGAAAGTGGAATAATATGATTCAAAATTTTGGAAATGATTTCAGTGCCTACAACATTACTACTTTTTTACCAATTATATTAGATTATAGTTTAGTAGTATTTTTCACTACATTACTACAAAATGACACGGTATTATTTTACTAATTTTTCACTAAAATATATAATATTGGTATCCGATTTTTCTGTGGTATGTTCTTGTACTCAGTATGAATACATAGAAATACTACACTCATTGAGTCATCATATCATAGTCATTGAATAGTATTTACACACAACCAAAAAATAAAATAAAAAATTAGTTGATAATATCAATAATGAATGAATAATGAATAATTTTAATTCTTTAAAGACTCAAAGAATGCAACTTAGATAATTTTATTTTGTATCTGCATTGCATGTTTATTTATTACTTTTTTTTTACTAGCTTCTGTCTTATGTATTAGATGTATTTTGAAGGGTATATGGTTCATTATGTCCTTAATTAGGTGTATCATTTTTTGTTATCAATTAAATTTACTCGTGCCGTCGAGTTTCTTTATAAGGTAAATTCAGCTCAGTCCATTTAAAAATCATGGATCCATCCCTGCCTCCACCTCCACGCCCACACCCTCCGCTGCCCTCTTACCCGACCTGTGGCAGCACTGCCCCCAAAATGACACCGTCCACAATGTCAGCCTGAGGATCCAGCCGTGCAGTCTGTCGAGATTGACTCCACCAAATCTGGTAAGGTTTTGCTCCAGTGGGTAATTCCACTATCTCCTGCAAACCAAAGTCTCATTTTACAAATTCTTCTCTGTTCAAGAAGTTCGGCAAATCTAATTTGAAAGCATACAGAATAACACCACAAAATAAACTTTACTAGGTCCATGTGGCTTCAAGATCCGCGACACCAAAACGACCCGAAGGGCGTGGAAGTATCAATCTCCTCCCTCAAACTCACCCTTCTTATCCCTGGCGGACTAAGTAACTTGGAAGCTCCGTGCCCATGACCCAAATCCATGCTATAAGTCCGACCGAGTCTCGGACCTCATTTCCTTGATGCCAGGTGTGCCCAGAACCGGTTCGGCGGCCATTGCGAAAACCCCGAAAATTGTTTGAGCAAGCAGAAGCCTTTGAAATGTGTTTGGGGTCTTTCCGAATTTCTCATTTCATCTATCTCCCAAAACTTAAATCAATTCACCAACCGAAACCCTCAAATCTCAATTTGTCATTGTTTAAGCAGCTGGACCATGACGATATATTGGCGGGTGATGGTGCTCTGGATTTGATGGACAAGGCCGTGGGGAGTTGGAGGAGGGGTGGGGAATGTATATGAATGGCACAGTGCTGGAAGACAATCAATGCAAGTGGTTGCAGAGAGTGCTTGGAAGAAGCAGGGGCTAGCCTCTTCAGTGCGCGGTGGGAATTTTATTTTATTTTATTTCAATTTTAAGATTTTTCTTTTTTTATGTCTTAATTATTTTTTTATATGAATGAATTTTTTAATAATTTGTTGACCGAATTGCCCCTCCACAACTAATAGAAGTTCAAAAAATTTGATAAAAATTGAGGATTGTCCTTAAATTGCTCCAAATTGAAATCACAGGGACAAAATTGATGAAATTGAAACGACATGGACCAAAAAGGTAAAAGTGACAAACTATAGGAACCAAAAATGACTTTTTGCCAATTTTTTTTTTAATTTTTATATAAGTGATAATCTACTTTAAACTAATCTAAACTACGGAAAGGGAGATTCAAACTTGGGTGCCCTAGCCAACTTGGCTAAGCCCATCTCTACTCATTTTGTTTTTTTATAAAAAGTAAGTTGGGCTTCTTTTGGGCTATTTTTTGTTGTGAGAAATTTGATTTGTGTTTATAACATTGCGATGGTAGTGTTGTAAAATGTAAGATATTCAATGGTTTTTTCTGTTATTATAGACTCATTGAAATGTTAGTTGTTTTTATAGAGTTTAAGTAGTGTATATTTTAGGCCCTATTTTTTTTTCCTCAAATTTGAAGCTCTTGAAAAAAAACTTTAAGGGGCCATGTGCCTCATTTCCTACCCACTAGTAAAAAAAAACTATTCCAACCCGGTTATAACTTCGCTTCCCTTTTAATCTTAGCCATCTATCTTTGTTACACTTTATATATATATATATATATCCTAACACCATCACAAGTACCAGGGAAACCAATCCAACCGGGGGATTATTTGACTAGCCCTCAGGGTACCAACATTTTACTTTGTGACTAGGGATACTAGGGGACTACTGTTGGTTTTAAAACATTTTTAAGAAGTTCATTTGAATATTAAACATGCATTTAATCAAATTAATCGCAGCGGAAGAATATGGTGGTTGTTTAAATTCAAAAACAAACTTCTTCCAAGTATCTTAAGCCATGAACATTGATATGTTTTTCATAAATGAAAATTCAAGAGAAAGGATAAGATCTAATTACCCTTGAAGCAATTATATGAACCAAGTTGTGTTTTGGTCTTCTCTTGATGATTTTCCTTTGTTGATCTCCTCTTGATCTTTCTCCTCCTTGTGAGCCACAAAAGTATATGGCCTCTAAGTCTCCACACCAATGAAACCTTGAGATGAGAAGAGGTATCTTGAGAATACAAGGATGCTAGTACAAGATTCTCAAGATTTGTTTCAATCTAAACCCCTTTGAAAGAAGATTGTGTTTCACTCTTGAAAAACTCACAACTATCTCTCTTTGATCTCCCAAACCTCTTTGGTTGATGTTGGATTGTGTTTGTGTGTCAAATGAGCTTATGGAAACAATTCCCATACACATGCACTTAACCATTTTCGGCCAAACCCCATTGGGCTTCCAAAATTGGGCCTTATGACACTTAAACCATAATATTTAGGTGTCTTAAGCCCTTGGGCTTGATACCCAACCATTTGGGCTTCCCTCTAACTATTATCGAGGCCCAAATATATTTTTACACGTAGTAAATCATCCACATCAAATCAATCAAATTGATTTCCTCATTCTCATTTGTATTACTCAAAGTTAACCATTTAAGGTGTGCGATCCATTAGGTTCTAATTTAGCAAGGCAGTGGGAAAACATTAGAACTCTTTCTAACCAACTGGAATTAAAACCCCTTTTTAATTCTTCCTTTATTTTGGATTGATCACAATCAGTCCTAGGACTTCCACAAGCCAAGAGTGACATCTAGCAATATATCATGGCTACCCAAGCTAATTAGAATAGATGAAGAACCTATTCAGTTGGAATTGCAATGCAATACGGTCCTTCTCTTATACAATGTTTCCAATCATATTGTTAGGGTACGGATTGATAATGTCAAACCCCTAATATGATTAAACTCATATGATTCAATAGAACACAATTAAAAACCACTTTCTAAATCATGTTCAAGTACTTCGGCCGAAGATTCACTGAATCATATCTTGAAACATTCTCCTTTCTTTATCAAGGTAGAGATTCCTTATTGTACATTCACATGCCTCTATGATGAATTAAGAGATCCCAATAACACATAAGGAAAATCTTTTACGACTTGCCTTTGTGAGCTATCAAAGATCAATAACGCATCACAAGACAACCATGATGCCTCAGGTCTAAGGACTAATTTGCATTATTGCAACTATGAGTTCTCGTTTGACATATAGATAAATACTCCATACGAGAACTCCGGTTGATCGCGTTCAGTGTACTCATTCACTAATGAGCACCCACATACTTGTATTAGTGTCAACTACACAAATGGTTTGAGACCAACCATCCTCATCATTGAGCATACATAGTATGTGCCAATCTTGACGGTTTATCAATGCCCATTTGATAACCTTATGATTAGGAACATTTTGGGATACTACAGTTAGAGATTAAAGGTCTCCCGAATCTAAACTTCTTTAGATTACTTTATCTCTTATTTAGTACACCCTGGACTTTTGTTTCTTTACACGACATAAAAGATAACAAAATAATATTGCCCTTTATTTATCATATACGAAATGTATTCTAAGGAGATTACATCAAATGTATTGGCTCTTAGGGCACATTTCTAACAACTACCGCTCTACAGCACACATGCAGGAATCCTACATTGCCTGAGCAGCGAAACTAAGTCCTACGCATGCAGACAACCCGTCAAGGGAATATAGCACACCCCATCAAGGGTGCTCGGATCTTAACCCACATGTTAGCATCCATCATCCACATGTGAGCCCACACACTGCCACCCGCTGCCCGCAGCGGGTGTCTTAAGAAAATTCTAGCGAAGGAAAATTCTCGAAAACACCCAATAAAACCCATACCAACAGAATCAGACTAAAAAGGAGATCAATTTTTGTTCTCGGACCATGGCCAAAAACTGGTTGGAAATAGGAGAATCGAAGCCAAACCCGTGAGGGTTTTGGCCCAAACTTCTCGGTTTCGCAACGGCGGCGACAACCACCAATGGTGTTGCGCGACCTAGGGGAAGCAAGAGGGAGGAGAGAGCTACCTGTTCCAAGTGGTGGCGTGACCTGAAGTGGTTGGAAACGTCGCTAGCTACGATGACCGTTTCTACTGAGATTTTTAGTCGACAGTTCTTTTGGGACCAGAATCTTCTAATTCGGTTGCCAGACGGTGGTGATCTCGCTGCTCAAAGAAAGAAAGTGTCGGGGGGGGGGGGGGGGGGGGGGGAGGAAGAGAGGAAGGCTGGGTATTTAGGGTTTTCTGACAATTTTCAAAATTACCTTTACATTCTTTCGGTTTTCATACCTTTACGTGTTTGTTACAACTCTGAATTGAGCGTGTCGCCTGTCTACGAACTCATATCGGCGAGCCCTGTGCAAAAGTGACACTAAATTCCCCAAAATCCTTCAGGAATAAAAAGTGACTAAAGTGCCCCTACCCCAAGTGTAAAAAAAATAATTAAATTGGGTCGGGTTGTTACAGAAGGGCCACGAAAATTGAACCCAGGAGAATGATCTTCCACTTACAATCAGGGCAAGAAAGGAGAGGGAAAGAGGGGAGAGGGGAGAGGGGAGAGGGAAGAGGGGGAGAAAGAGAGGAGAGGGGAGGAGAAATAGTGACCTCCTTTCCCCTCAAGCTAGGGTTGTAGTGTTGTTTGGGTAGAGGGAAGTTAGGGTTGGGGAGTGATAGCTCGCATTATTTTAAGTCTACAAGCAGAATTGTTTTTTAGTTTTAAATTTATACATACAATATTCTACTTTAATTTAATCTAAACTATAAGGAGGAGGTTCGAACTCGAGTACAAAGTGGGGAGTACATCCGCTCTAACCAACTTGGCTAAGCCTATGTCTGTCATGTAAGCGGGAATTTTAGCCATCATATTAACTCCAAATCGCAGAATAGTGAAGAGCAACCGCTGCATCGAAAAACAGAGAGCAAGACCAGCTTCAAATAGAAGGTGGAAAATGAAAAAGAAGAAAAAGACATGGGCTCAAGTTTCTACGATGCAGGTGGAAATGACAGGAGCAATTTGGGGCACTGTTATACTTTATATGGAGGCAAATTGTCACCATCAATGTTCATGAGAAACATGAATTTCTTTCTCTTTGGTAGAAGGAATCCATATAGCACAAAACATTGAACAATTCCATTGGGTTTTTTTATTCAGGGGTTCTTAGATATAGCACAACGAACATCTCCATTGGTTAAATACCACCTAAATTTTTTAAAATAATTATCTCCTTTAACGACTCTTTCTTTTTGGTACAACTTCCTAGTACCTAGTCTTTGTCATCATGATTATATATATATTCTCCTTTTCTTCCTCACCTGACCTCGTACATGGTTTATTCTTTGACATAAAAAATACAAAAAAGATTTTATCAATTTCCAAGTCTTGACCTGCTTCTAAATATTATATTCAAGTCTTTAATTACCTGCTTCCACAAGAAGAATTATATCTGTAAGAGGACAAGACTAGTTCATTCTCTCCAATCTATAAATAGACTTATATCCCATGAAGGATTTTCATCCCACACTGAAACCAACTCTCTAAGCCAACTACGATGAAAGGTGTTCATTTTCTCATAAGCACTCTTGCCATATTGGCATTTGCAACCTTCCTTGCCTCAGCCTCTGACCCCAGTCCTCTTCAGGACTTCTGTGTAGCAATCAATGACACCAAATCTCCTGGTATATACATTAATATGCACTATATGTTATATTTTACCCTACTATTATTTCCTCATTAATTATTTTGGTAAGGCTCTAAGAATATTATGAAGATTGTTTTTCTGTTAACTATATGCTTTTGCATGGCTTATCATGCATGGACAATAATCTATGTATTTATTTACTTATCTTTATAGATATTTGAATAATATTATTTGTACCACATTTACTGACCAACGTGATGAGCACCTCTCTAACAGATCAGATGGGTTCCACTTATGTGGATTTAACGTATGTTACAGAGGAGAAAGTATATGTGGTTCAAATAGCTCTAATACTAAAAGTTTAATTACTTTTTTTTTGGTACAACCAGTGATTCTGAATGGGATAGCGGTGTTTGTGAATGGGAAATTCTGAAAGGACCCTAAGCTTGCCAATGCGAACGATTTCTTCCTCTCCAGGTTTCAAATTCCAAGAAGCACACAAAATCCGGTTGGTTCAACGGTGACACCTGCGAGCGTGGACCAAATAGCCGGACTGAACACTCTCGGCATATCCCTAGCTCGCATAGACTTTGGACCAAATGGCCTAAACCCTCCTCATACTCACCCTCGTGGCACCGAAATCCTTGTAGTCTTGGAAGGTACACTCTATGTTGGTTTCGTTACATCCAACGGTGATGGCAATCACCTATTCACTAAAGTATTGAACAAGGGAGATGTGTTTGTGTTCCCAATTGGTCTCATTCACTTCCAACTCAATGTGGGACACGTCAACGCTGTAGCCCTTGCCGCCCTTAGCAGCCAGAACCCAGGCGTTATCACCATTGCAAATGCAGTTTTTGGCTCCAAGCCTCCCATCAATCCTGATGTTCTAGCCAAGGCCTTCCAAGTGGACAACAAGGTTGTTAACTATCTTCAGAAACAGTTCTGGTACAACAATAGTTAAGAGAGAAAAAAAAAACTTATATGTGAATAGCAGAAAAGGCCAAGGAAGGACCGATTGCTATGCCTTATTGGAAGTATTAAGTTGGCATTATGTTTTTCACTACCTAAAAATTATTATGATCGAATATTAATAGAATAAGATGGTCGTTTATGCAATCAAACATATTATTATAGTGTGTAGTTCTGTGTGTGCTCTCTCTATCATATACTTCTAGTTTGCACAATTCAAATTAAGTTGGTAGCTTTTTGAACCCAATGTCTTTCCATCTTTGATGCCCCAGACAGTCAACGACACTTTTTTTTTTTTTTTTTGGGGTAAAGATGAACTTTCATTAATAAAGACCAAAGAGAGGTCAAACAACCGCCGAGACTACACAACCAGTCAAACGGCATTAACAAGAAAAAGAAACCAAAGCGACATGAAAAGGTAAAAGTAAAGAAAAGCTACAAGAGAAGGTAAAAATAAAAGAAGAAAACACAAAACAGCCAACGAACAACATCACATAGGGAGTGGAGGACAAGGCAGCCCACCACGAGAGAGAATGAAGATCAGGGAAGTTGGGGGTCGAATGACCCAAGCCTCAGCGCACAACCCCCGACGCATTAACGAAGCTATCCAATCCGTAGCTTGGTTGGCTTCCCTGGGGACCCAAGACCAACGGAGAAACGAAAAAGAAGCTCTAAAAAGCTGAATCTCACGAAGAATTGGGTACAACTGCCAGTTGGAGAGGGAGGGATCCTTTTGAACAACAGAATAACAGACCTTTGAGTCTAGTTCCACAATACATTGAGATAAGCCCCTCCCATAGGCAAGCTTAATCCCATCCAAAAGAGCTTGGCAGTCAGCAAGTTCAGCAGAATGAGCCTGAAAACAACGAGCAACTCCATCCACTAAAATCCCAGTAGAATTACGGATAATAACACCAGAAGAGGCCACACCAGTCACCTTGTCCCACGAACCGTCACAATTAATTTTTAGAATATTATCAGGAGGAGCAATCCACAGTGTAGACGGGGGTGGGTGGGTATGAGCCCCCCTAATACACAGAGAATCCGAACTTGGTAATGGGTGAACAAGAAAAAATTCAAATATGCACCGAATAGAAGCAGGACTGGGCAAACTCAAAACAGAACTATCATAGTGGAAGGAACACTGCGCTTTCCAAATGGACCAGCTAGTGAAGGCAAAAACAGTAAGGATCCAACATTTCGCCTCCTTACCAAAAGAACCACAATTTAGAACCCCAGCAAGCCACTCATCAAGCGTAGTAAACTCTTGAGGATTAGGCTTATAAGAGAGAGGGCATGCAAACCAGACTTACCTCGCCCAAGGGCAGAGAAACAAGAGATGTTCAATTGACTCTGGGAATTCATTACAAATGGTACAAATTGGGAACAGACGAAGCTTTCGCTTGAAACGACACTTTGATGCCCCAGATTGTATCAACTTAATTAAATTTTATTATCTTCCTATTAAAAAAAATTTATAATTTTTTTATTTTTATTTTTTGTTAAAAAAAAAAATGTTTTGGACAACTATTCGTGTGGTCAAGCAAAGTCAACAAATTCTGCAAGTGTTTTTTTGGTTGAATAATTCTACAAGTTCAATGCCAAGCGTAGTGATCTTCTAGATAAGTTGTAGTACGAATTTTTGTCATATATATATAGGATTTTCAGTCGTTTTACCTCGTGAAATATGACCCTTGTAAAAATTAAATCCCTGAATTAAAAAATCAGCCAATTTAGCCCTCAAATGAATTAAAATCACTAATTTAGTCATTGCCGTTAATTTTTTTGAATTTCATCTATTTTTCTGTCCCAAAAGTCACGTGCCATTCACGCGACTTAATATTTGATTATTATTATTATTATTATTATTATTATTATTATAATAAACTAAAATAGTTAGAAAACAGAAAATTAAAGAAAAAAAAGGTGACTTTCTCTCTCCCCGCCTCTTCCCCTCTCAACTCTAAGAGCACCTCCAGCGCTCTTCTTTTGCCTGGGCAGGAGGGGGCCTAGGCCTAGCAATTGGCTCCAGCGCGCAACAACAAGACCGGGCAGTTGGTGGGCTCCACAAGCCTGGGCAGGCCCAAAGGCAAATCTTGCCTGGGGTTGTTGACGTCACGAAAAAAAAAGAAGAAAAAATCGAAAAAAATACCAAAAATTTTAGAATTTTAAAAATAATAATAAATACCTAGTCATATTCTTCACTTCCCACACCAAAATTAATGGTTTAAGTATAAAAATTAGAAATAAAATTAAAGTGAATAGTGTTTGCCCTTACCCTTGCCCTTTGGGGTGGGACCAAAAAAAGCAAGGCTGTCACTATTCACATGAATAGTGTCAAACCTCGCCTTGCCCTTGCCCTTTTGGGTGGAGGTGCTCTAACACTCAACCCAAGTTCTTGAACAAAGTAGCTTTCTAGAGCTACCCGGTTGAAAGATAAAGAAGTAAATGCTCATGGGCTAATTCAATTCTTCCCAAGAAGATTATCCGCAACATAATTACCAATTACCCAACAACAGCAGTATCTCAGATCTACAACTATACCACCATAACCACCACCATCTCTTATTACCCAGCCCCACCTCCAGCCTCCTCCGTCCAAAACCCAGCCGCTTTAAACCCAGATTACCCAGCCCTCTAAAACTCATAATTTCAAGTGACGCACATATTTTCCGACAACTCTCTCTCCTTCGCCAAAGTTCCCAAATTTACAGACAAAGCTTCAATCTAGCTCCCTCTTAGAGACACATCTCCATTGCCATTGATTGTTCGAGCTTCTTCAACCAAACATCGACTCATCAATTTAGAGAGAGAGAAAAAGAGAGAGAGAGAGAGAGAGAGATTGGTGGGGCTGGTTTTTTAATTTTTATAAAAGTTATTCTTATTTTTTAAATTTTTTAAGTTTCTTTTCGTTTGATTTATTTATTATTTATTATACTCAAAATTACAAGTTTACCCTTATAGTTAATGAAAAATTGAATGAAATTCACAAAATTTAATGGCAATGGCTAAATTAGCCATTATAATTTAGTCAGGTGTTAAATTGGTTGACTTTTTAGTTCGGGGGGTTGGGGTCCTGATTCGGGGAGGTGTGTATGGCAATTTACTATATATATATAGCAGTGTAATACCTCAAAAAAAATTAAAAATGGACTTTCGTATTTCAGTGAAAAATAATATTGTGGTGAAGAATAATTATGAGTATTTTATCAAGTGATTTTGGAGTGAGACTATTGAATTAAGTGTGTTTAATTTCAAGTTGGACAAAATGCCCTTACATAACATTTGGTGAATTTTTCAAAGGAAAATTTAAGACATTGAAGTGAGATGATAGTAGTCCACTCAACGAACGTGTAGGAAATCGTTTCTGAATTTTGGGCCAAAATGACCAAAATACCCCTATATGTGAAAATTTCCAAAATACCCTTGTAGGCAAAAAATAAAAAAAAAGAGAAAAAGAAGAGAGAAATTTGCAATGTGTAAGCAAAACTATGCTCTTCCCTTCATTCTTCCCCCTTTCCCTTATACATTCCCTTCAAAATCTAATCTTGATCTCAAATTGGGGTGTGTTGTTCACTTATTAGAGATGAATTACCCAGTCTAGGCTAAGGGTATTAATTGCTTAAACTAAGATAAGATTGTAGGATGAAGGAGATGAAATTTGGGCGAGGAAGAGAAGAAAAAAATCTATAAGGTGACTCAATTTCGAATTTTTGGTTTTAACTTTGTGGTTGTGTGATTTTAGTCCCATAAAGAGTAATTTAAGTTACTTGAGTGTTAGGGAAATTGAATTGGAAGAGTTTGAACTTCCATTTTTGGGTTGGGTGGATAGAGCAATTTTTCAAGTGTGCCGTCTAGGATTTTGGTTCCATTTTGAATTTTTGATGAGTTCTAGTGATAGGTATGAAGTTTAGAAGAGTTTAGAAGCCTCAAGAACAACATATGGGGTGGGGGGGAGTGTGTGATAGAATGGTTGAAAACAACTTAGAACCAAATCTGGAAAATGTCATTTTCTAGAAATTTGCAGCCCGCAAGCCTCACTTTGACTCTTTTTTTCTCCCAATACTTTGAGTGTTTGAGGAAGCCATTTGACGGGTTTTAAACTAGACATGACAAGGAACAAAACACAATTGGTTTCGTTGAATTTTGTTGAAGTTTGATACATCAAACATTTTTGCAAAGTTTGGAAAAAACAATCTGTTTTCTGCAGAAAACCAGCCACGAGTCAAACCTTGGAGCTAGTTTTCTCCTTCGGTTTAGCTCTGTTTGGAGTGTGGTTCGTTGGGTTAGAAACAAAAGGGAATAAGCTTTAAAATCACTGTAAGTTTGTCCAATTTTGTTAACTTTTGGTTGGTCAAAATGTCTCACAAAATCTGGGTTTTAGTCTGGAAAAAACATGGGAAGTTGCAGATTTTTAGGAAGATGGTGAACAGTAACCAGAAAACAAGCCCACTCGTGGTGGTGTGTTCTGGCAGCCTCCGACGCCTTATTTTAGTCCATCCGACTCAATTTTTCGATTCGAGTATGATGGTATAGGTTTCGAGTCGTTTTGAGGAGGGCACTCTCTATGTTGAGAGAAAAAGTATTTTTTTGAAAATTAGAATTTCTAACCTCATTTATGTTATATTTTTCAAATCTAGGAACATGAGTGAACTTGGCAACCTCTGAAGAGTAATTTCGTGATTTTAGCTAATTGGGACAAGAGGTAGGGCTTCTTGATTCCGAAATGATTAGACTATATCACTTTTAATCTTGGTGTTTATATATAGTATTATAAATATGAATAGTATTGTTGTTTTGTTGTTTTGCTTGGTGAATATTATTTGATGTTAGGTGAATACAATTGTAATTGTTTAATGAATATTATATGATGTTGGGTGAATAGTATTATTGATATTGCTCCGTGGATATTGTTTGACGTTGGATGAATATTATTATTCACGGGATTAAAGTTGAAATATTTTTGCTATTATTGGTATTATTATTCTGCATAGATAAATGATGTTTGCATTGTATTACATATGCATCATAAATACAATGGTGTTTGGGGTGTGTGTGTTGTTTGAGGTATATCTAAGGGGCGGGAGAAGGCCTTAGATATATCTTAATAGTAAAAAAAAATTGTGGAATATATTCAGGTGAGGGGAGCAGGGCTTGAATATATTGAGGTGATGAGAGCAGAGCCTCTAATGAAAAGTAAAAGTTGAGAAATTCGTAAACAAAAGAAAAATGGGTTAAGGGACGGATGGGCACTAGTTCATATTTTAGGGTATTCGGAGCCACAGTGGTAAAACGCATGGTATAGGACATGCAGGCTTGTTGCCCTAAGGTATGAATTAGTGGGATTAGAAGCGAGTGAGTCCATGGCATCATCGCATACGTAAATTTATTTATCTGGTCTGATTGCATGATTTATATATCTTGTGTTGTTTGATGCATGACACTTTGATTAACTGTGATAGCTGACCTTGAGGGGTTTGACGGTACTCTACTGGGCATTAAAATGCTCATACCCTAATAGATTGTGCAGGATTCAGGACGAAGTTTGAGAAAACGAGTTTCAACTAAGCTACTAGGCTTTTGTTGTTTATTTTGTGTAATTAATGTTTGTAAGTAGTCAACTGCTTGATAAAGATCTTATTGTGTATTTAACTACGAGCTACTACAACTCTGATGTTATGTTGTTAAGTAAATTTGTATTTGTGGCTCTATTTCTCATCATATCATGGTTGTAGGATTTTATTCTTATGACTATGGTATGACTCACACCATGATTCAGGAATATTCCTTATTTTCGAATCGGGCTGTGACAAGATGGTTTCAAAGCCCAGGTATTAGATTCTTT
Organism: Prunus avium; assembly: GCF_965620075.1. NCBI lineage: Eukaryota > Viridiplantae > Streptophyta > Magnoliopsida > Rosales > Rosaceae > Prunus > Prunus avium. The sequence continues at coordinate 7,166,209 of NC_142291.1, read as the reverse complement.
GGGTAGAACTTGTGAAGTTGTGTAAAGGAACTGGAAATAGGCTTGAATTTTGGAGTTGTAACAATATAGGTTTTGAGGGTCTCTATAGATTTTCTAGGAAAAATCTAGTGATCATTAGTACACAAGTACATTTAAAATTAGATGTATGATTGATGTATGCAAGTACATTTATTTTGAGAAAAGTGAACATTAGTGTATTTATAGATTTACGTATTATGGTTATCCTTAGGCTCGAGGTTTTCTAGTTTTAAAATTAAAATTGTATCATAGGTTTTATAGTACTTAAGCCTCCAATATGAAGGAAATGAGGGCAATGAATTTGAAGATGTTGGGAAAATTAAATGACAGTTAAAATTTTGTAAGGATTAAATTTTTCTTTTCAAAATTAGTGTGGCGTTGCTTGGGGTGGTCATTATAGGCTTGAATTGAAGGGTGGTGTGAGTAACGTAAATCATTGTTGTTTTTACTAGTTTAAGTGGTTATTGGATCGATACATATTTACAAGTTTAAGAATTTATATTCGTCAATTTTAGCATTGTAAAATCTGATTTGGTTTAGATTTTTACTTAAAGATTGGAGAGTAGCGAGATGTACGGGGAAAAGTTGAGGAGTTGAAATGTTAATTGATCAGGTCAACTGTGTTTAGGTATGTTAAATATAAAGGTTGTGATATTTTGGAAGAACGTATCAGTAGATTTTTGTAGGATTATTGGAAGAAAAAAAAAATTATATGTGGTGATTACTTTGGAGAATAATGTTAATAATTGAAGTAACACTGTGCAATAACTAGACTTTCCACAAAGACTTATGGAAAATTAAGGATAGTAGCATTGTTGTAATATATGGTGGTTTGAGATGTCAAGGAAGAGTGTGTGTGCCATTGTTGGATGATTTCTAGGGAGAAATGTTGAATAAAGTTCAACATTAATTCTTAGTATATGGTACTTACGAGGAGCACTTAGTTATATAAGGACTTGAAGAAATAATGGTGTATTTAGATTCGGTTACAAAAGATTATGGTGAAACGATTGATAGTTATTACATCGAAAATGAATGATGGTAATTGTGAGAATTGAGTTATAATATTGAAAATTGGAAGTGCTAATACGTTTTGAGTCTCTTGGAGATTTTTAATTTAGTTTCTTTGATGTGTGATTTCGAAGGATGGAGGTTCAATGGATACTCCCAAATTGGAAGCAGTGTTGAATTAAAGTCAGAATACTATGGTGACAGAGATCCGTAGTTTCCTGGACTTGGCTAAATATTGTATATGGTGAGTTAATCTATGAAGTCTAATTTTGGTGTTACTTAGCGTGGAGAATGAAAGAAAATTTTGATAGATTTTGGGTATGATTTGGAGAGTTTATTTGGGAATTATTACTAAGCATAAAAAGTTGTAGTTCTAGCTTAGTAAAATCGGTGTTAAATATGGAAAGTTGTGTTGATGGTTAAAAAGTAAATGTGTTGTGTGAAACAATTAGGCTTTGAGGAGGAAGTCTGATTAATACTTTTGGAGATGCATTTATGTAAACAGATGATTTTATGATTGTAAGAATAGTATTGGAAGAAGTGTATAAATTGGAGGATGCCTATAATGAAATCATTAGGATAACTCGGATGCAATTGGAGAAAAGGTTGTAAGTTTTGGGTAGGGAGACCAGTCTTGTGGGATCTTCTAGGGTCCACACTTAGTGCACAGTTGTAGCATTCGTAAGCTTGGCATTCGACGAATGCTTTGTTACCTAAAGTCTTGCCTTTTCAAGTTAAGTGGACAAGGCTGGGTTTTTGTTTTAGTGTGGTCACTACTACAAAAAGTGAAAAAGACGACCAGAAAAAGACGACGGTCGAAGAAAAAACCGTCGTTGTGTTTAAAAAGACGACGGTAACAAAAAATCGTCGTGGATAAGTGACTTAAACAACTTAAAAACGGAGGTATTGTTGAATTTTTTTTTTATAACGACGCACACAAATAAAAAAGCGTCGTCTTATTAAAAAGGTTTTCTTCAGAGTTAAAATCTAACCAAAAAACAACGACAGCAAGTATGACAAGCGTCGTCTTTTAAAAATCATGTGTCCTTTTTTTTGGTAAAGACATGGTTGTTTTGAAAAAAAGGGTCGTCTATTATATGTAAAGATGACGGTTTTTTTTAAAGAACTGCCGTCTATTATAAGTAAAGATGACAGTTTTTTTTAAAAAAAAGGGTCGTCTATTGTGAAGTAAAGATGATAGTTTTTTTTTAAAAAGTGTCGTCTATTATATGTAAAGACGACGGTTTTTTTTATAAAAAGGGTCGTCTATTATGAAGTAAAGATGACGGTTTTTTTTTAAAAAAATGGTCGTCTATTATATGTAAAGATGACGGTTTTTTTTTTAAAAAAGGGTCGTCTATTGTGAAATAAAGATGACAGTTTTTTTTAAAAAATGGTTGTCTATTATATGTAAAGACGACGGTTTTTTTTAGGGTTTAGGGTCGTCTATTATGAAGTAAAGATGACGGTTTTTTTTTTAAAAAAAGGGTCGTCTATTATAGGGAAAGATGATGGTTTTTTTTTTTTTTAAATTTTAAAAAAGGGTCGTCTATTGTGAAGTAAAGATGATGGTTTTTTTAAAAAAAGGGTCGTCTATTATATGTAATAGATGACGGTTTTTTTTTAAAAAGGGTCGTCTATTATGAAGTAAATATGACGGTTTTTAAAAAAAAAAGGGTCGTGTATTATATGTAAAGATGACGGTTTTTTTTATAAAAAGCGTCGTCTTTTAAAACACACTAAAAAAAGGCCGCTTAAGTGAATTCGCGCTCGACAAATTTTCAAATTTTCCCCCGTCTTTGAAAACCTTATCTTTCATTAACAAGCGTCGTCTTTTAAAACACGCTAAAAAAAGGCCACTTAAGTGAATTCGTGCTCGACAAATTTTCAAATTTTCCCCCGTCTCTGAAAACTTTATCTCTCCCTCCTTGAAACCTCCTGAGCTCCTCTCTTCTTGAAACCCTCCTGAGGTATCTGAAACACTCCATCTCTCACCTTTCTACTCCTCATACGTACCTACCAGCCATCGACGCCATCGACGCAGCGACACCGTCAACGCCATTGTTCTTCGCATCAGTCATCACCAGCCGCCATCGACGCCATCTTCACAGTCAACGACGACGATGTCCTTGAAAATAGATCTAGAGACCTTGCGAGATGGGAAAATCCTAGAACATTAGATCTGGTCTTCAATGTTGCCTAAGGTTCGATTACAGATCTCCATCGCGCCTTCTTGGTGAGCTCGCCATCCACATCACAAATCTCGTCGTCTTGGTCATTCTCGAGTTTGATAAAGATTCATTCTCTCTTGGTGAACTTTTCAATTGTAGGTGAATCCAATCTAGTACGAATCAATTGGTAATAGAATTTCTTTCATTATTTCTGTCTTTTTTTCGCAAAGCATCAAAAAATTATACCTATGCAGAGCATATATACAGTCTCAATTTTCTTTTTATTTATTCTGACATTTGCATGTAGGATTTCTCATAAATTTCTCCAGATCTGAGAATTCATAGGTATAATTTTTTTTTCTGTTTTAAAATTTTTCCAGATTGTTTTACATAAGGGTAAAGGTTTGGGAGGTAAAAAACAAAGGTACAGAGTGAAGGTTTTAAACAAGAATATTAATCTAGTCTGCCTCCAATTCATGGATATGGAAGAGAAAGAAAACTGATCTTTGTAAAGTCTGTGGCTCTATCGACTTACCTTTTTTCATTATTTTCTTAATAAAAAAAATTAAAAATAAAGAGGCTTGGAGTATTAGAACTCTCAACAAGTACACTGTATGCATACTTTCCAAAGTATTGGACATTTATCAAAGAAATCTGAATTAAAGAATGCAGAAGATATTTTTCCTGTTGATAATCTGTCTCCTTCCATGTCATAAGTTGTTCTTCTTGTCTTACAAAATTTTAAAATGGGAGTTGAGCCCCTTATGTTTGAGTGAGACCACCGTGTATATATGTATCCTTTGGCTTATCATTGTTCTATTAATTGTGGAGGAGTTTAGGAGAAGACATAGTGGATTTGACAGAATATCTTGAGATCAGAGGATCATTTTATCTTGTCTTTGAATTGTGATCTTTAACATTTCTAAATACACAAGTTTAAGTTGTAAATTGTTTTTGTAATTTGGTTTTTCATTTGTTCTTCTGTGTCAATATTGATTTTGAATTTTCCATTAGTTGCTATTCTTCCTTTTCTGTGGATAAAAGATATTTATACTACTTTCATTTGTTTATTTTCTCTGGATTTTCGTTTGGGTTTTCATTGCTTTGGATTTTCTTTTCTACCTTCTGTCTCTACAATTTGTTTGAGTTTTTATTGCTTTTGGCCTAATCCAATTCTTTTGATGTCAATAGCAATGTGAAGGGTAACATTTGACGATGGGCAGAGTCTGAGGACAATGGATAGGCATGTGAAATAGTAGTTTTTCTTTGAGAAAGCCAATACTTTAATTTCGCCCAGTAAGTCTAACATCCTTATAGTGTGTTTGGAAATTGTTTTAGCATGTCTGTTTTCAAAGAGATATGAGGTTGCAGGAAATTGTAGTTATTTTCAATAGATTTAACAATACACTTGTATGCTCTGTTATGTTTTTAGTGCTCTGGTCTTATCAAGCTCATAAAGCAACTCTAAGTTAGTCAAAATGTTCTTCTGTATTGTGTTACAAATGAACTTTTCCTGCATAAGCTTATGCTTGTATAGATGATGCATATTTTTTGTTAGTTAAGATGACAGCAAGATAATGTAATCTTATTGTGGTTTTTGATTGCTCAGGTAAGATGACATGGCAAATAGGTGCTGCAGCTTATATCGAGTGCAGCTCAAAGGCCCAGTTGGTAGGTAACTTAGAAGAATATAAGATCCATTTGACCAAGATGACTTAGAACACTACTCCAAGATGACAGCTGAATGTGGAGAACAAGTACAAATTGTGGAAGATACAACAACCATAGGTTAATGGTTTGGATATGGTATTTTGTAATTATGGGTTATAATGTTATAAATATGGTATTTTGTATGGATATAGTAGGAATCAAGATTGGTAAACAATGTAATTACAATTGAATCTTCAAGTTTTATGAAAGAAATAATTTTTTAGGATATCTAAAATGAAATTAGTACATCATTTTTACAGATAATAAACGGCGGTTTTTTGGAACAAAACCGTCTTTTTTAGATTTAATAGACGTCTTTGGATATAATAAACGACGATTTTTTAAGAAAAAGTGTCATCTTTACATTTAAATAGACGACGGTTTTTTAAGAAAAAGTGTCGGCTTTACATTTAAATAGACGACGGTTTTTTAAGAAAAAGTGTCGTCTTTACATTAAATAGACGACGGTTTTTTTTTCCAGAAAAAGTGTCGTTTTTACATGTAATAGACGGCGGTTCTTTTAAAAACCGTTGTTTTTACATATAATAGACGGCGGTTAATTACCGTCGTAGTTTGACTTTCAAAAAGATGACAGTCGATTTAATGACGGTTTGAAAAAGAAAAAGACGACGGTGTTTCCCCGTTGTCTATTTCAATTTTTGTAGTAGTGGGTGTCTCTCTTTTTCATCTGCCTCTCTGCATACTTCTCAATTCTTGCGTTGCCCAAAGGATTATGGTACTTTGACAGCTTTGGGATGTGGTGGTGTGCTCCTTGAGGGTTTCTTAGTTCATTTTCCTAGTTTGTTTGTAGTGTTTTTTTTTTCTTCTGTTGTTTGACTCTTTGCATTTTATCTCACCCATGTGACGTCCGAAGAACTATCCTTGGCCATAGGAAATTTTCTTTATTAGATTTTGGGATGAGTTGGTGTGCTCTTATGGGGTTCTTCTTTGTTGTCGTCTTTGTGTTCTTTCTATTGGAAATATGCCCTAAAAGCCAATCATATGATGTAATCTTTAAGGATATTTCATGTATTTAACTTATGTTTAGTTCTCTTAAAGGGCAAGTTTATTGTTTATTAGTAAATGTCTCATGAATAATTACACATGCTTAAACAATAAGTCCAAGGGATGTGAGATAGAGAGAAAGTAATCGAAGGAAGTTAGATTTAGGAGACTTTTCATCTATTATCCTCACACCTCAAATTTTCCTAGTCATAGGATTGTTAACTGGGCATAGACAATCTGGAAAGACCAGTACATGCTATGTCTTCTCGATTGGGAGGACGACTGATCTCAAGTCATTTGTGGTGACACTAAGACAAGTGTGTAGGTGCTCAATAGAGAATGAGTTCACTGAACGCGATCAAACAAGAGTTTTTGGTATGGAAATTTTACTTATATGTCAAACAAGAAACTCCAAGTTGCAATAATGCAAATTAGTCTTTACACTTGAGGCACCAGGGTTGTCTTATGGGAAGGTTGTGGATCTTTGATGATGCTATAAAGACATGTCCTAATCATGGATGTGGTACAAGCATTGTTGGGGTTCTTGACTGACTCATAAAGACATGTGAGTGTACAACATGGAATCTCTATCCTTCAATTAAAGAAGGAGAATGCTCAGAGGATATGATTAAGCAAATCTCTTATCAGAGTATTCGGTATGACCTAGAAAGATGTTCTAGTCATACTAATACAAATCATATAAGACGTGAAAATCTCATTAGGGGCTTGACATGCACCTTGCCCTAGTAATGAGATTAAGAGTATTGTAATAGGGAAGCACCATATTCATTCACTACTACAAAAAGTGAAAAAGACGACCAGAAAAAGACGATGGTAAAACAAAAAACCGTCGTTGTGTTTAGAAAGACGACGGTAATAGAAAACCGTCGTGGATAAGTAACTTAAACAACTAAAAAATGGAGGTCCTCTTGAATATTTTTTTAAAACGACGCACCCCAATAAAAAAACGTTGTCTTATTAAAATGGTTTTCTTCAGAGTTAAATTCAGTTCGAAAAACAACCATAGCAGGTATGAAGCCACCGACGTAGAAAGTAAAGACGACGGTTCAACAAAAAAGCCACCGTGTTAACTCATACATAAACACTACCAAATGTTCTTAGTCAGTGTCGTATAATATTACGGAATCCACGTCGGTATATTACAAAACAACGACGTGTTAAATCAATGTACCATCACGCAGATGATATATTTATCGACTTATTATTTTAGAGTGTACTACGACGGTACCTATAACACTACTGTCGTATAGAATAGTAGATAACGACGTCTAAATTAGAATATCCACGTCATATTTATAAAATATCAAGACGTAATAACAACGTTGGTTTGTTCAATTAGCGACGTACAATATTTATTTACCATGTCCTGACGTTAAAATTACCGTCGTATGTATTCAATTTATACGTCTGCCTTTTCTGTAAACAGTCGTCTTAATTTTTATTGCCTTTTTAGTTTTTTTTAATTTATTTTGGTAGCCTATGACGGTAGATAAACCAAAACGCATACATCATTAACATCCAAATTATTGCCCTAAATGAAAAACGAGCCTCCAAAAGAAGTTAAGAGAGGTCAGAGAGAGCGATGATGTATGTGTGTTTGTGAGAGAGAAAGACGAGCCTCCAAAAGAAGTTGGAACTCTAAATGAAAACTGAAACTAAAAGAAAGCGTCCAATTTATACAATAAATCTTCAAAAACCACGGTAGTCCTTATATAAATACCGCAATTAGATACAAAACCACGGCGGTCATTTATTAAATAACCACGTTGGTGTTTTGGTTATAGGGACGTTAAAATAAGATTCCCACGTCGTAATTTGCCGACGTCTATTTCTTATACAACGTATAATATTTAGTCATAACCACGTCAGTTTGTTCAATTAGCGATGTATAATCATTATTTACCACGTCCTGAAGTTCAAATTACCGATTGTCATATTTATTCGATTTATACGTCTGCTTTCTTTGTAAACTGCCGTCTTAATTTTTAAGATTAATTTTTTTTACGCTTCAACACTTTGCTAATATCTTTCTTAATATCTTCTGAAGTACTGTAAGGCATTTCAAACCTTCATTAAATAGAAAAGAAAAATCAATAAAGGAAACTGAGATTAAGGGCTTGGTTTTGCAGAAGGAAAATCACCAAACATACAGGACTGAGAACACTATCCATTTGAAATTTGAAATGTATAAGAAGCTAAAGTGTCCACATTTGTCTTTCAGAGCCAAGGGCAATAAGTGAGACAGTGCCAAGGGCAAGAAGAAGTTGGAATCCTAATTGAAAACTGAAGGTTAAAAAATGCGTGAAAAAATCATATTTATACAAATTATATTCAACATACACGTCGGTTCTATTACACTTAGCGACGTAAAATTTAAATAATAGACGTCGGTGGGTAATAATTAACCACGAGAACGACGTTGTGTATTGCCAAAGTAAACTTTTGTCGTATATTTCCCAAAGAACGACATCGTTTTCAGAAAACCAAAGAAGTCATTGCCTTTTAATTAACCACAACGGTCTACTAAACCAAAGTTTCGTTGAATTTAAGTAACCACGTCGGTTTCTTAAAAGGAAAGGTCGTTGACTTCGAAATACAACGGCGGTTAAGATAAACAAGCGTTGTCATAACATATAATATCAGGGCATCAAAAGTAAACTTTTGTCGTGTAAAACTTAAATAACCACGTCGGTTACGGAATACGAATAGTCGTTTGGCTTTATTAATAACCACATCGGTTCCTACTTATTGTACGTCGTTATTACTACATACTTGGGCGGTTTTTAATAAAACCGTCGTCTACATTCTCTCTCACCGATAAAATATCTCAGTTTCCCTCTCAGTTCCCAAAAGCAGCTTTGTAATCATCATCGTCTGAATCTCGTCATCGTCATCGTCTTCGTCCCCAAATCACCAAAGTTGACGTCGGAAGGAAACTTTCTTTGCACGCCAAAGGTTTTTTCTCAATCTCTTTTTTTTTTTTTTTTCACTTTCATTTGAAGAGGGTTTTGAAAGAACGAGTCTAGAAACAAGACTCCGTCAAAATGATGAAATCTTTCACTGGTTTGATTAAATTCATTGATCCATTACTCTCACGATGCCTGGAGACGACAGTTCTCTCTTGTTTGCGACATTAGAATCGACACACCGCGACGGTAGTTAAATCCAACCTAATGCAAATTGCACGACGGTGGTTAATAACCGTCATGGTGTGACAATTAATACGTCGGAAACAAGATAAAATCGTCGTCTCATTTGAGAAAGAACCTGCGTTTTTCATGTATCACATCTCAGTAAGATGACGGTTGTTTTTTGTGTTTGACGTTTTAATATGTAAACCACGTCGGTTTTAGACTTAATACCCGACGTGGTGTATCAATTAATACGTCATGAATGAGATAAAACTGTCGTCCTATTGTCATACATATTATGAGAGAACTGTATAATAAGACGTCGGTGTTTTCTTGGTACCGTCGTGGTATTTTTGGTACGACAACGGTGTTGTTTTACAACTGTCGTCCTAAATTTAATATTGTGGCCATCTTTTTTCCGACGTCTTTTATTTATTATTACGTCAAGCTGTTTAATTAACTGACGTTGTTTTTCTTGCAGATGAATTAAAAATGGTTTCGAAATCTCAAAGCAAGGAAGCGCAAGTGTCAAAGGCTCAAATGGTTAAAGCCAAATTGTTTCAAAGGCTCAAATGGATGAAGGCAAATTAGTTCAAAGCAAACCCTCTTGTGGACAAGAAATGGACTCAATTGCCCAAGGACCTGAAGGAGCAGATTTGGGAAGTTGTTCAAATGGCTTATGTTGTTGGGGAAGGGTGCAAGAAGATGGTGCTGTCGTCTGACACCAAAAAATGGAAGGATTTCAATTCTACCTTAACTAGGCAGTTTATCCTTCCATTCGCAAATGACAAGGAGAAGTTAAAAGAACCCCCTCAACTTTATAAGTTCATAGAGAAATTGCAATGGGATGCCTTTGTAGCTTCAAGGTTATCCCCGGGTTTTGAGGCTGTGCATTCTGAGCAGAAACAGAGAAGGGAAAACTTAGAGTATAACCATAGGTTGTCTAGAAAAGGGTATGTTGGTTTGGAGGACCAATTGGAAGAAACCATGCCCAGTGAAGAAATCGATCGATCTCTGCTATGGAAGAAGGCAAGAGAAGATAAAACGGGAAACATCCCTGATCCAAAGGTTGCAGACAAGGCAAAATTAATCGTAAGTCTCACTAACTCTGTTCTAAATTAGAAAAACACAGTGTTTTATTTTGGTATGGATGTCGTATGTTTAAATAACCGTCGTTATAACATAAACACCACGGCGATTTCTATTTACCGCCATTTCAAAGATAATAGAACGGCGGTTTTTGCATGAATTAGACGTCTAGATTGAATTAATACGACGGCTTAAATTCCTGAGAAGCCGTCTTTTTTTAAGTTACTCACGCACACACTCTCCCTCTCTCTGTCTATTTCACTGAAATTTGTGGTGCACAATTTTTGGAAAAGAATGCATATTTCTATTAAGTTTTTTCACTTCTTCATTAAAATTTACGATGGTTTTATCTCATCTAGACGTTAGAATGTGTATACAACGACGGTAATTTTATGCCGCCGTTTGAAATTATGTACTACGTCAGTTTTTTCAACAGTCCGACGTCTTAATTGAAATACTACGACGGTACAGCTTTTTATTTATTTATGTTCTATTTATCTGTTCATAGCTTTTGAATATACGATGGTTTTTTCTACCGACGTTGGAATTGTTACACAACGACGGTATTTTAATATCGACGTGTGAAATCAATACTACGTCCGGGAGCAATGATATTTAGACTCTGGCTTTGGGAACCCCCGAGCATGGTGGGAGAGTCAGAGGAGTTAGAGCTGACGTTTCCCCAACTCAATTCTTCAATTTGCCGAGACAACAGAGAGTAAAATTTGCTGGCAAATTGAAGGAAAGTCTTATGGAGGTAGTCAGAGAAGAGATATTGAGGATGGAGGCTAGGTCAAGGGAAAATGTTTTGGAAGCAGTCAGAGCAGAGAGGGAAATTATGTTGGCACAATTCCGTCAACTAATTCCTAATTTTGATCCCAACATGCTCAAAACCCCAATTACCCCAATTACTTTACCGCCTCAAGAACAAAGCCCAAAAATTCCAATGTCTGACAAGGCAAACTGCTCTAGAGCCACTAATGTCAGACCCCTAGTTTTGGGGGAAGAAGATCCAAAGGTTGATGCTGATACTGCTAAAAAATAGCAAGATGAAATAGTAAAATCTCTGATATTTTCTTTTTCTGCTTTTTAAATTTTAAATAGACATCACTCTTTTAAATATCCGACGTTAAAATTTGAAACCAACGACGGTATATATTTACCGACGTCTGAAAACGATAATACGTTTGTTTCTTCCAAGAATCGTCATTGTGAGTGAAATACCACAACGCTTTTACTTGTTTTGCATTTTGTTATGCCTTGAAATTAACAACGGTCTTTTTTGCCGTCGCCTCATTCTTTTATAAACCATCGTCTATTTCATTAAAGCATTTCACTGCATTTTAATTAGACGACCTTTCTATAGTGTAGCGATGTTAGAACATTTACAGAATGACGGTTATGTCTTTATTGTCGTCTATAACCTTTCCTCCATCAGTATGTTCTAGAAACCGTCGTTTATATTATATTATATACTTGGTGTACAAACTAACTTATATTTCTTTATTTATTTCTTGTAACAGGATCTCTCAAAGCTAGACATGCCACCTCCTCTATTAGCCCTATGCCAATTTGTCCAGACCAAGTTGCAGGTTGCTAACGAGACTGTGAAAATTCACATTCTAGGGGAAGTGTTTGGCATTGAGCATGAAACCTTCATCTTTTGTGAAGATATTTTACAGTTTGCCACCATGGTTGAGATTGGAGCCACAGTGATTGCAGTATACATGAGGTAATTCTAAAAATCCTATATTTTCTTTTAAATTAAAATCTAATTTAATTGAATTTCATAGATTTAGGTACCTATTTGACTATTTAAAAATGGCAAATATGGTAAACCTTGTTGGCCTCGTCGACCCTGGACAAGTCAGCGCTCAATCTGGATCTCTATCTTACCGAACAAAACAACTGTCAAACTGCCTGAAAACAGCAGATGGGGATCAATTTTTCTTGGTCCCTTATAATCCAGGGTTAGTCCCCTTAACTATTTAAAGTATTTTCCTTCTAATATTTTTCTTTGTACTAGGGTTAATCCAACCTATATGGATCATTATGTGTAGGGGTCATTGGGTGTTGTTAATTGTGAGACCATTTAAGGAGACTGCCTATTACATGAACTCACTGCCAAACCGCTTTGTTGACGACGACATGAGAAATATAGTGAATACGTTAGTTGATTTATTCCAATCTAAGATTTTTTTCCTTTACGGCACTTGAATTATACGACGGGTTTTTATAATACCGACGTTATAATGAAAATACAACGACGGTAATTTATTACCGACGTTTGAAATGATTTATTATGTCAATATTTTCTTTAAAACGTCGTCTTAATTAAACTACCACGTCATTTGGGTTTTATTTAAGGACATTTTAATTTTTTCTGTTCAATTTTTTGGTATACGACGTTTTTCCTGGTTACCGACGTTATAATGTTACACAAAGACGGTAGTTTCATACCACCATTTGAAATAAAATACCACGTCATTGTTTTAAACAAATTCGTCGTCTTCACTGATTTACCATGTTGGTTACTTTTTTTTTATATTTTTTTAATTTTTCGATTTGTAATTAACACTCTTTGTTTTCTTGAAATAGGTCAATGAAAATGTTTAACTCTCATAAAAAAAAAATCATCACATAAAACAGCCATTTGGAAAATTCTACAAAGGTACTCCTGAACAACCAACAAGTGTAGAGTGTGGCTATTACGTGATGCGATTCATGAGAGATATAATTCATGATCCAGACCTAGCTTTTGAGAAGAAGGTAAAAGGCAAAATTTAAGATATAATTTCTTTATTTTACTACGTCAACTTTTTCTTTAAAACCGTCGTTTGTATCTTTATAACACGTCGGTGTTTTCGTTTATTTTGTAGTTTGAAAAGAAAAAAGATCGAGTTCAGTATAAACAAGAACATATTGACGAAGTTAGGCTGGAATGAGCAGAATTCGTTAACAGGTAATTACAATGATAAGTGATGTACATAAATATTTATTAATAATGTTTAGGTTTATTTTAATTTATTAACAATGTACATAAATATTTTTGTTGTAATCAATCAAACAACCATAAAAAAAATTAATTTTTTTTGAAATTTTTTAAGTTTAGGATATTTATGTCTTTAAATGAATTCAAAGGAGAGTAATTCATAAAAACTTAAATTAATTCCCAAAAACCAATGTCTCATTCCCATTTAAACGTCTCATATGTGTATACAATGGTCGTCTTATTATAACGGGAAATATAACATCGACGGCAATTCTAAAAAGCGACATGTAACAGGAATAAACACGACGGTTTATATTTACTTCATCTTGTACGGAAAATTTTTGTACAGATATACTACGTCTATTAGTACTACCATATCGACGTCTTAAAGGTATACAAAGTCGGTTATCTTACAAAATTTGACGTTGTATATGTAAACAACGGTGGTAACAACTTTAGAAAACACGTTGTATATACAATCCATGTCGGTTATATAAAACAAGATGACGTGGTAACGTAATAACCCACGCCGGTGATTCAAAACAAGATGACGTGGTAAGGTAATAACGTCGTTTTGTGTTCTTTTCGACATCTAAAATAATTTAGGACGTCGTGTTGTGTTGTTTAACGTCATTGTAAAGGGATCCAACGTCGGTTATGTCATTTGTCATTTCATTTTAATATGACTTTTATATTTTATTTAATTCCTAATATTCATAATAAATTCAAAACTATTTCCAAAAAATAAACTGACAACTACCATGCACTCATTGAAATATTGTCTCTCCCCTAAAGCTTTAAAAAAATGTAATTTTACAAATATTTTTTTATTGTATTTAATTACTAATATTCATAATATATTTAAAAAAAAATCTGAAAAATAAACCGACAAATTCTATGCACTCATTGAGACAATATGTTGCCCGTAAAGGCCTGAAAAATGTAATTTTAGTTTTCAAAATTACAAGTGATAATAAAAGTAAAAAAAAGTTAGAGACAAAGGACGATACTCCTTATACTTTTCATAACATAACCCTAAGGTTTATGTGATCCATTGGTAGCCATAAATTCAAAATTATGAAATCCAGATTTTAGCCTACTATTATAGAAGGCATTGTTGTAAGGAGTCCGTAGCAATTTTCGGTTCATTTTTCTCATACTTGTGTATTTTTTTTAATAATTATTATAAAATTTAGGATTTAGGGTTTAGGATTTACGATTTATTGAAACGATGCCGGTTTTCTCTCGTTGTTTTTGGTCAATTACGCGTGTTCGAATCCCAGGAAACCCAAACCCCGCCTAATTATTTAATACTTAAGACGTCAGTTTCTTAAGGGGCGACATACAAATAATTTACTACGACGTTCCCTTTATTTGTCGACGTATTTTCATTTTACAACGTCGGTTATTTACTTAAACTATCGTCGTAAGTATGTATTAAACATCGATATCTAAGTATTTACCGTTGTCATTGAAAAACGCGGTACTTTGAAATTTTTGACCGTGATCTAAAATTTTCAGAATTTCCCTTTAACCCTAAAATAGTTCGTTATCTCTCTTCAACATAAATTTGTCTTAAAGTTTTCGCTCTCTCTCAAAGCATTGGGTATATTCTCCGAGCTCTCTCTCAAGCAGGTGTTATATCCATGTAAGTACAACCCTAGTCCCTTTAACCCTAATCTCTTCTTAAATCCATAAATTTTTTCGTTGGTAGCTATGGGTTCTTAATTGGCACTACTACAAAAAGAGAAAAAGACGACCATAAAAAGACGATGGCAGAACATACAACCGTCGTTGTATTTCAAACGACGACGGTAAAAAAAAAACCCGTCATGGATAAGTGCCTTACTGTTGAATATTTTTAAAAGACGACGTACACAAATAAAAAAGCGTCGTTTTTTTAAAAAGGTTTTCTTCAGAGTTAAAATCTGACCAAAAAACAACGACAGCAGGTATGAATCCACCGACGTTGAACATAAAGACGACAGTTCACCAAAAAACCTGCCGTGTTAACTCCTAACTAAACATGACCAACTGTTCTTATTCCGCGTCGTATAATATAATGGAATCCACGTTTGTATACTACGACGGTGCCTTCTCTGTAAACCGCCGTCTTAATTTTTATTTCTTTTTAAGATTTAATTATTTTTTAATTTTGGTAGCCTACGAAAATTAAAATGAGATCCCAAGAGGTATGATATCTTACCTTAAGATCTTTGGATCCTGATCATAATCGAACCACCAAAGTGAGAAAGACAATATTTTAAATACACAAAATCCAAAAAGAAACCAGAACTGAACTGACTACTGCAAACTTTGAGAAAGACAATGTTTTGAAAGTTAATGACCAAAACGCATACATCATTAACATCCAAATTATTGTCTTTGACATGTGAGAGAGAGTGATGATGTATGTGTGTATGTGAGAGAGGAAGACGAGCCTCGGGAGAGATCAGAAGAACTTGGAACCCTAAATGAAAACTGAAACTGAAAGAAAGAGTCAAATTTATAAAATAAATCTTTTAAACTCACGGCGGTCATTATAGAAATACCGTCGTGTAATTGTAAAAAACCACGTCGGTTATTCTTTAATGGAATCCACGTCGTATAATTTTATGGAATCCACGTCGTATAATTTTATGGAATCCACTTCGTATAATGTAATATAATCCACGTCGGTATATGAAAAAAAAGAGACATGTTAAATAATATACCATGACGCGAGAGATTAATTTATCGACTTATTATTTTGGAGTGTACTACGACGGTACCTACAACACTACTGTCGTGTTTATTTGCCACATCCTAAGTTCAAATTACCGTCGTATTTTTTCAATTTATACGTCTTCCTTCTCTGTAAACCGCCATCTTATTTTTATAGCTTTTTAAAATTAATTAATTTTTCTTTTATTTTGGTAATATCTTTCTTAACACAAAACAAAATTTAATTCTCAATCCTCAACAACATTTTCATCTTAAAAGGCAAATCTCTTCCTCTTGTTCATCTTAAAATTTAAAATTTCAGTTCCTCTTGATCAATATTTACACAATATATGTACACAAATTAGGCAAATACATCGTGGTTTCTTTTCTGCCTTCACCCTCAGCTTGTTCAACTGTTTCTTCCTCTCATATGCAAGCTGGGCCCTCTCCTTCCTCTTGTTCTCAAGCTCATGCACAGCCACAGATGAATAAAGTGTGAAAAGCTCACTTTAGAGCATCAGGAATGACCATCCTCTTTATCTTATCATAAGGAGCATCAGGAACACCCTCGTATGCCTTCAAACGGGCAAGTGCGGCTGCAAACCCATGCTTGGTCTTGTGAGGAATCATTCTGCAAACCCATGTTTGGTCTTGTGAGAAATCATTCTGCAAACCCATTTGCTTTCAGAAAGACAATTTTTTAGAATTTGATGAGACAGAGCAAAGGGCAAGAAGAAGTTGGAACCCTAATTGAAAACTGAGAGTTAAAAAACGCGTGAAAAAATCATATTTAAACAAATTATCGTAAATATCCACGTCGGTTCTAATATACATAGTGACGTCATATTTTAAAAATCAACGTCAGTTTAGATAAACAAGCGCCGTCATAACTACATCGGAAATCCAAAAGTCATTTGGCGCGCATTAAAAAGAGAACGACGTCGTTTTCAGAACCCCAAAGTAACCACGTCGGTTTATTAAAATACATAGTCGTTGAATTTCGAAGTACAACGTCCGTTTAGATAAAAAACCGCCGTCATAACCACATTGGAATTCCAAAAGTCGTTCAGCAGTTGTGATAACCACGTCAGTTCAGAATTATTTACCGTCGTTATGACTAAATAATACGGCGGTTTTGTAATAAAAACGTCGTTGTATTGAACTCTTGGAAAATATATAAACTTTTCGTCACCTGACCTAATGTTCTATGGTTTTCTCTCACCGATAGAATATCGCAGTTTCCCTCTCATTTCCCAAAAGCAACATCATCGTCTGAATCTTCGTCTGAATCTCCAAATCACCGTCTTCGTCTTCGTCTTCGTCTTCGTCTTCATCGGAAGGAAACTTTCTTTGCACACCAAAGGTTTTTTCTCACTCTCTTCCCTTTTTTTACATTTCATTTGAATGCCGTCGTTGTCTGGAAACAAGATTCTGTCAAATTGAGGAAATCTTCACTGGTTTTGATTAAATTCATAAGTCGATACTCTCACGACGCCAAAAGACGACAGGTCTGTCTTGTTTTCAACGATAGAATGGACACACCATGACGGCCGTTAAATTCTACTGAATGCAAACTGCACGACGGTGGTTAAAAACCGTCATGGTGTGACAATTAATACGTCGGAAACAAGATAAACTCGTCGTCTTGTGGGAGAAGAACAATCGTTTTCTGTTTGTCTTTGTAAATTTTAAACCACGTTGGTTATTATGAGTAACCGACGTAGTGTATACATATTTACGTCATGAAAGATATAAAACCGTCGTCTTAATGTTCATATATGGTCTAAGAGACTGTTTAATAGGACGTCGCTGTTTTAGTGTTACCGTCGTGTTTCTTTATTATTACGTCGTTTATTTTTAATAACCGACGTTGTTTTCCTTGCAGATTAATTAAAAATGTTTTCGAAATCTCAAAACAAGGAAGCTCAAGCGTCAAAGGCCAAATCAGTTTCAAAGGCACAAGGGGATGAATCCAAATCAGTTTCAAAGGCTCAAGTGGAAGAAGAAAAATCAACTCAAAGCAAACCCTCGAAGAGGATGAGATTTTCCTCAACCTCCGAGAAAGACTCAAGCACAGCCACATTTGTTGAGGAGCCAAAATTCGGCCGCGGTATCATCACAATGAGCCGTGTTGTGAAGAGGAAAATTGAGAAGGTTAAGCCTGTGGTTGAGTTCAACAAAAAGGGCAAACCACATGGCAAGGCTGCTGTTGAGATGCAGTCTTACATTGGTGTTTTGGCACGCACCAGAGTCCCTCTTGTGGACAAGAAATGGACTCAAATACCCAAGGACGTGAGGGAGCAGATTTGGGAAGCTGTTTAAATGTCCTATGTTATTGGGGATAGGTACAAGAACATGGTCTTGTCGTCTGCCGCCAAAAAATGGAAGGATTTCAAGTATAACGTAACTAGGCAGTTTATCCTTCCATTCGCACATGACAGGGAGAGGTTAAGAGAAACCCCTGCGCTTTATAAGTTCATAGAGAAATCGCAATGGGATGCCTTTGTAGCTTCAAGGTTAACCCCAGATTTTGAGGCTAAGCATGCTGAACAGAGACAGAGGAGGGAGAAATTGGAGTACAACCATAGGTTGTCTAGAAAAGGGTATGTTGGTTTGGAGGACCATTTGATAGAAACCATGCCCGATGTTGAAGAAATCGATCGAGCTGTTCTATGGAAGAAGGCAAGAGAAGATAAAACAGGAAACATCCCTGATCCAAAGGTTGCAGAGAAGGCAAAAATATCGTAAGTCTCACTAACTCTGTTCTAAATTAGAAAAACAGAGTGTTTTATTTTTTTATAGACGTCGTACGTTTAAATAAGCGACGTTATAAAATAAATACCGCGACGGGCTTAATTTACCGACGTTTAAAAATGAATAGGATGTCGGTTTTTGAATAAAGTAGACGTCTAGATAGAAGTAATACGACGGATTAAATTCCTCTAAGAACTGCATTTTTGTTTTAAGTTTACTCACGCACACACTCTCCCTCTCTCTGTCTATTTCACTGAAATTTGTGGTGCACAATTTCTGGCAAAGAATGCATATTTCAATCGAGTTTTTCACTTCTTCATTAAAAGTTACGACGGTTTTATCTTATCTAGACGTTAGAATGTTTATACAACGACGGTAATTTTGTGCAGCCGTATGAAATTAAGTTCTACGTCTGTTTGTTCAATAGTCCGTCGTCTTACTGTAAATACTACGACGGTCTTTGATTTATGTTTTAATCTGTTTTATTTTGAATATACGACGGGTTTTATCTCACGACATTGTAAATTATAAACAACGACGGTATTTAAATACAGACGTATTAAATTTATACCACGTCAGTAATTTAAGAAAACCGTCGTTGTTTATAATTACAACGTCGGTTGTTTTATCTGTTTTACACCCTGCTCAGTTTCTAACAATCTCTCTTTCTCTCTTTTAGGATGATTTGCAAAAGCAAGTCTTCGAAGGCACTCTGACTGTCTCCGGGACCAATGATGTTGGCAGTCAGAGAAGAGACCTTGAGGATTGAGGCGAAGTCAAGGGAAACTATAATGGAAGCAGTCAGAGCAGAGAGGGAGGCTATGTTGGCATATTTCCGTCAACTAGTTCCTAATTTTGATCCCAACCAGATGCTCAAAACCCCAATTTCTCCAATTACTCCAATTAATTTACCCCCTCAAGATCAAAGCCCAAAAAATCCAATGTCTGATAAGGCAAGCTGCTCTGGGGCCACTAGTATCAGACCCATAGCTTTGGAATTAGAAGATCGAAAGCCTGAAGCTGATACTAGTGGAAAACAGAAAGAGGACACGGTAAAATCTCTGCTATTTTCTATTTCTGCCTTTTAAATTTTAAATAGACGTCGCTCCTTTTAATATCCGACGTTAAAATTTAAAATAACGACGGTATATACGTCTTTTTCTTACAAGACGCGTCGTGTTTAGTTAAATACCACGACGCTTTTACTTGTTTTGCAAATTATTGGACATTAAAAATAACGACTGTGTTTTCTGCCGTCGTCTAAATCTTCTATAAACCGTCGTCTATTTCATGATTTCATTAACTGCATTTTAATTAGACGACCTTTTTATAGTATAGCGACGTTATAAATTCCACACAACGACGGTTATGTATTTACCGACGTGTATAACCTTTCCTCCGTCAGTATTTACTAGAAACCGTCGTTTATATTATATACCACGTCTGTTTTTTGGGTTTAGTTAGAGTCGTTTATTTTCATTCACACACAAACCAACTTATATTTCGTTATTTTTTCTTGTAACAGGATCTCTCAAAGCAAGACATGCCACCTCCCCTGTTAGCCTTATGCCAACATGTCCAGACCAAGTTGTTGCCTACTAAGGAGGCTGTGACAGTTCACATGCCTGAGGAAGTGTCTGGCTTTGAGCATGATACCTTCATCTTACCTGAAGATATTTTGCAGTTTGGTTCCATGGTTGAGATTGGAACCACAGTGATATCAGTATACATGAGGTAATTCTAGAAATCCCATTTTGTTTTACATTTCCCTTTCTTTTAAATTAAAATCTCATTTGACTATTTAAAAATGGCAAATATGGTAAACCTTGTTGGCCTCGTGGACCCTGGGCTAGTGAGCTCTCAATCTGGATCAATATCAGACCGAATAAAAAACCTGTCAAACCGCCTGAAAACAGCAGATGGGAATCAATTTTTCTTGGTCCCTTATAATCTAGGGTTAGTACCATTTAAAGTATTTTCCTAAGCTTGTAATATTTTTCTCTAATTCACTGCCAAAACGCATATGAATCATTATGTGAATCATTATGTGCAGGGGTCATTGGGTGATGGTGATTGTGAGACCAGCAACGGAGACTGCCTATTACATGAATTCACTGCCAAAACGCATGGTTGACGACGACATGAAAAATATAGTGAATACGTAAGTTGATTTCTTCTGATCTAAGATTTGTTTTCCTTTAAAGTATTTAAATATAGGACGGGTTTTAATAATACCGATGTTATAATGAACATATAACGATGGTAAGTTATTACCAACGTGTTAAATACTTTATTACGTCAGTATTTTCTTAAAAACGTCATTTTAATTTAACTACCACGTCGTTTGGGTTTTATTTAAGAACGTTTTAATTTTTTCAGCTCAATTTTTTGTTATACGACGTTTTACTCTCATCGACGTTATAATGTTACACAACGACGGTAAGTTTTTACTGCCGTTTGAAACAAAATATCACATCTTTTTTTAAAAAACTCCGTCGTTTTGACTGATTTACCACAACGGTTACTATTTGTATTTAAATTTTTTGTTTTGTCATTAACACCCTTTGTTTTCTTGTATAACAGGTCAATTAAAATGTTTAACATTCATATAAACAAAAATTCACGTAAACAGCAGGCCATTTGGAAAAATCAACACGGCACTCCTGAACAACCAACAAGTGTAGAGTGTGGCTATTACGTGATGCGATTCATGAGAGATATAATTCATGATCCAGACCTAAATTTTGAGAAGAAGGTAAAACGCAAAATTTTAGATATACTTTCTTTATTTTACTACGTCAGATTTTTGTTTAAAACCGTCGTTTGTATCTTTATAACACGTCGGTTTTTTGGTTTATTTTGCAGTTTGAGAAGAAAAAAGATAAAGTTCAGTATAAACAAGAGGATATTGACGAAGTTAGGCATGAATTGGCAGAATTCGTGAACAACTTATTACCGAAGGATAATTGATGTACATAAATATTTATGAACAATGTTTAGGTTTATTTTAGTTTATTTAAAATGTACATAAATATTTTGTTGTAATCAAGCGAACAAACATCAAAAAAATTAAATTTTGTTTTAAAACTTGTTTAGTTCCCAAACACCGACGTCTGATTCTAATTTACACGTCTCATACGTGTACATAATGGTCGTCTTCCTGTAACTGGAAATATAACATCGACGACAATTCTTAAAAACGACATGTAATAGTAATAAAAACGACTGTTTATAATTAATTCATCTTGTATAAATGAATTTTGTACTTATATACGATGTCGGTTAGTATGACCTTATCGACGTCTTAATAATATACAAAGGCGGATATTCTTAAACCTCTGCCTTTGTATAGATAAAAAAACGTCGGTTATATACACTAAAATGACGTGGTAATTAGAATATACGACGGTTATCCAAAAAAGACGTCGTTTTCTATTCGTTTCGACGTCCTATAATTTTATGACGTCAGTTTGTGATGTTTAACGTCGTTGTAAAAGTATACAACGTCGGATAGGTCATTTTTCATTTAATTTTTAATGACTTTTATATTTTATTTAATTCCATATTAAATTCAAAACTAAATCCAAAAATTAAACTGAAAACTACCAAGCATTGAAATATTGTCTCTATCCTAAAAAATTGTAATTTTAGTTTTCAAAGTTCAAATGATAACAAAATTCAAACAAATTTAGAGACAAAGCATGGTACTCAAAATTATGAAATCCATATTTTAGCCTACTATTGTAGAAGGCATTGTTGTAAGGGGTCCATAGCAATTTTTGTTTCATTTTTCTCATACTTGTGTATTTTTTAAAAATTATTGTAACATTTAGGGTTTAGGGTTTAGGGTTTTATGAAACGACGCCGATTTTCTCCCACTGTTTTTGGTCAACTACAAAATCCAAGACTAATTGAATTCGGTTTACGACGTCGGTTATTAAATAGCGACGTCCGTTATGTTTACAACGTCGGTGTTGTATAGAAACCGCCGTTGTAAGTGAGAATTAGATGTCCAT
Organism: Prunus avium; assembly: GCF_965620075.1. Classification (NCBI taxonomy): domain Eukaryota; kingdom Viridiplantae; phylum Streptophyta; class Magnoliopsida; order Rosales; family Rosaceae; genus Prunus; species Prunus avium. The sequence goes on along the minus strand of NC_142291.1, from coordinate 7,143,588 downwards.
GTAAGTATTGACCATCGTCGTTGAAAAACGCGGTACTTGAAAATTTTTGACCGCGACCTAAAATTTTCAGAATTTCCCTTTAACCCTCAAATAGTTCATTCTCTCTCTTCAACATAAATTTGTCTGAAAGTTTTCGCTCTCTCTCAAGCAGTTGTTAACTTGTTATGTTCTCCCAGCTCTCTCTCAATATCCATGTAAGTACAACTCTAGTCCCTTTAACCCTAATTCTCCCAGCTCTCTCTCAAGCTTTTGTTATATTCTCTCAGCTCTCTCTCAAAGCATTGGGTACGTAGATTCTCCAAGCTCTCTCTCAAGCAGTTGTTATATTCTCGCAGCTCTCTCTCAATATCCATGTAAGTACAACCCTAGTCCCTTTAACCCTAATCTCTTCTTAAATCCATAAATGTTTTCGTTGGTAGCTATGGGTTCTTAATTGGTAGCTATATTAGGGTTCTTTTATGTTTTGGTGTTTGCATTCTTGTAATAATTGCTCTCTGTTTGGGTTCTTTTATGTTTGTTTGGCCATAGGTTCTGGGAAAAGGAATGGGGATGGGAGATTTAAGCTGTTTTTTTTTTTAACTACGACGACGGTTGACGGATCAAACCGTCGTCCAATTGTTTATTATACGTCGGTTGTTCATGTGTTAAATGTGGGAATATTCAATTGTTTGGGGTTGGAATTATAAGGGAACACTTATACTTTAATGGAATTGACCAAAGCTATAAGATTTGGAGATGGCACGGAGAACCTTGGGAATGGACTACCAATGCTAGTAGAAATGTGGAAGAAGATGAGCAAAGTAGGTTCAGTTATGTTTCTGAAGAATTAGGGATGGATGATAATGATTTTGCCAATATTGGATCTGATCCTTATGAGTTTGCCAATGTCATTGGAGATGGCGATAATCCCTTGTACCCTGGTTGCAGTAAGTACACGAAGTTGTCGGCTTTGGTGAAGTTATATAATTTGAAAGCAAAACATGGGATGAGTGATGTTTGCTTTACAGAATTATTGACACTTCAAGGAGAATTTCTTCCAGAAGGAAATACACTACCTTCCTCTATGTACGAGGCAAAAAAGACTTTGTCTGCTTTAGGGATGAGTTATGAGAAAATCCACGAATGTCCTAATGACTGCATTTTGTATAGGAAGGAGTTTTGTACCGAGCATTTATCTGATGTTAGTACAGTTGGAGTGCCTTCAAGCTAGAATATGGGAGTTTCAAAGCCATTATCAGGTTGCACAGTGAGCTTAGTTGATATGGACTTGTTGAACCAGGCACATCTATATGTCTTGGAGAATACGGAGGAAGTCCTACCTTATATCGAGTACATATGAGTTTAATTTTTCATATGTAGCCATTTTAAATATTATTACTCCTTATGTTTATCTTATATACAAGGGACCGTAATGCGTGTTTTTTTCGTGTCAATTGTAGGGAACATATGATCCACATCATGACCACTTCTTCGGGTTCATCTTTAGGCCGTGCGCTCGCATTCGGTTGAAAGCCTGTCGGAGATGTTCTACGTGGTCGGCTTTGGACGAGGACTTTACAACCACGTCGTCGATGTAGACTTCAACGGTCCGGCCTATAAGGTCGTGGAAAATAAGGTTCATAGCTCGCTGGTATGTCGCGCCGGCATTCTTTAGGCCAAATGGCATGACCACCCACTCATAGGTTCCGATCGCGCCCGGGCATCGGAACACCGTTTTGTGGACATCTTCCTCGGCTATGAAAATTTGGTTGTAACCAGCATGGCCGTCCATGAAAGACAAGAGTTCGTGCTTCGCGGCTCCGTCTACCAGGAGGTCTGACATAGGCATGGGGTACTCGTCCTTTGGGGTTGCAAGATTCAAATTTCTGTAATTAGTGCAAACCCTCAAGGCCCCAGTCTTCTTTAAAACTGGTACGATGTTGGCCAACCACTCAACGTACCGGGCCGTTCGGATGAAGCCGGCTTTAAGGAGCCGTTCAATTTCTTCCTTGACTTTAAGTTGCACTTCGGTCGAGAACCGCCTCGGCGATTGTTGGAAAGGCCTAAACTCCTCCTTGATTTTCAATTCGTGCTCAACCAAACTTCTTGGCAACCCGGGCATCTCATGGTAATCCCAAGCAAAACAATCCTTATATTCATGGAGCAGGCCGATAATCTCGGCCGCTAACTCAGGGTCCAAAAGCTGGCTTACAAAAAGAGGTCGTGGCTCGGCCTCCGATCCTACATTGATTTCTAATAAAGGGTCCTGGACCTCAGGGTAGTCATCCTCCATCTCGGCGGGCGCCGTCTCCAGGTCGTCGAACGTCAAAGCGTCCGTCTCGTCTGATTCGTGGTGGAATTCGATCAGGTTGATTGGTGAGTTTGGCCGCAGGGACTCCTCCGCCCAATGTTCCAGCAGTCTTTCCAGCAGTTCGGTCACGGCCGCCGCTCCTTCTTCTTTAGTGGCTTTGTCTGTCATCTAAAGGCTGGTGAGGTCGATCAATACTTCGCGCGCCGAATCCTGTCGGACATTCTCGGCACCTGAATCCAATACTTTTTGGGCTGTTGTCCTGATTGGTCGGCCGCTTGCATCGTGGCCGGTGAGGACAACCCATCCAACGTCGTCGTCGTAAATCCACGCTTGCACGGTGTTGGTCTCGAAGGGTTTTTCGTCGGCCGGGTGTATGGACACCCTCTGGCCGTCCCAAAAGAAAAGTAGTTGGAAGAGGGAGGACAGTATGCATCCGGATTGGTGGATCCAGTCATAATCGAGCAATATATTGTAGTCCACACTGGATTCGACTACGTAGAAGGCTGCGACTCTCGTCTAGTCGGCCACGGTGATTTTTAATGGCAACACCCCGATGGTTTTAGATTTATCGCCGACGAAGCTGCTCATGACCACGTCGCTGGGGATGAGGTCCTCCCTTGATTTGTCCAGCTTCCTCATCAGGGAATAGGGAAGGATATTGACCGTGGCCCCACAGTCGACGAAGACCTTGGACACGGGCACACCCTCTATGTGAGCCGAAATATACAATGGCTTGAGATGTCGATATTTGTTCGGCTCGTCCCTAGGTATTACCTCGTTAAAAGCTACGGCCAACAATTCTTCCTTTGTCTTCGGCCTCTGATCTAGCTGCTCCTCGGCCATGTCATTATCCAGGCCGTTAGTCTGCCCCTTTGGGGCTGAGAACTAAGGCGGTAGTACCAGGACCATGTTCATGCTGGCCTCCCTCGGCCCCTGCTGGTCTTCCTTACCAGCTTCCTCCTCGGCCTCACAGTCGTCTTTGGTGAGGACCTTTTCCTCGACCATCCCGAGGATCCCTTCGTATTCTTCATCGGAGATTCCCAAAGTGGGGTCATCTTCGGCCTCATGACCAAAGAAAGGATCACCAAGGCCCTCGATCACAGGCCCTGCGGTCCCCGGGATATTGCCTGTGGATGCTTGGATCCTAGGGGGTCCGAGGCTTTGGCCCCCTCCTCAAGGGCCCGTCTAGCCTTCGCCAATGTGTCCCTGGCCATTAGGTAATCATCCAAATGGCTTACCCGGGCCTTTTCCTCGGCTGTTAGACCGAAGATGGTGTCGGTCGGAGTCACAGTAAAATATTGGCGGAGATATTCTAAGTCGCCCCTGCTGAATGGGGCCTTAGCCTCCAAACCTGCTAGGCCCGGCTGGTATCCCAGCATTCCTCTTGCCCTGGCTTCCCTATTTGCCTGGTATATGGCCTTAATGGCCGAGTCGGATCCGCTGGTAATGAGGAGCCCCTATGCCTTTGTGTTTTTGAGGGCCAACTCCACAATTTCACAGCTCTCAGGGGTCATGTCGTATAGGTCTGTGGCCGAATGGTCTTTATGGAATTCCATAAGAAAGGACAGACTGTTGGCTGAAAAAAGGGGGTCCCTTCTGCGGTAGATGTCGATGATACCCTGGGGGTTCCTTCCAAGAGCGCAGTCTTTGGTTGATCCGAAATGGCCGTCATCCCATGGGGGCTCTCGTCCTGCCTAGGGCTCTACGTCCTTGGAGGCTTGGTGCTGGCCGTTTTCGCCGTTGAGGGAACAATTGGAATGGATGGTGGCCCGTCTGTAGTCGCCACTTTCTTTTGGCGCTTGGATCCTTCGGCCTCAGTTGTCTGTGTTCTGGCCTGCTAAACCTGTCTCTGCATTCTCCTCAGCTGGGTTTTTGTCAGCGGTTCGGCCCTGCCCCCAGGCCGTGTATGGTACCAACGGGCATCACGTATGACCGGCGGTTTGAAAGTCTTCACTAGCCTAGGGGCGGCCTCGTTCCTGTGGTCTACCGCGGTATAGGGGGTCTGTGCCCCCAGCCGGTCAAAAACAGCTCTGCTGGCCGGCCGATGGTCGTAGTGAGTGCCGAATTTCTTCACGGTCGGTTGGGGTGACTCGGCGGCCTTCCTCTTGTTCTCCTGCGGTCTGGTATGACCGATCTCATACTTGCATCGCTCGCAAAATAGCGGCTCCAATTCGGCTGGGAGTTGGGCATCGACCATGTTGACGACAGGTGGAGGGAATGGCTTAGAGTCAACCTGCATGGCCGCCTTCTCCGGAAACTGGAGCTTCTTTTCGTCTATCAACTTCTGGATGACGTCTCGCAATACAACGCAGTTGTTGGTGTTGTGAGACCAAGAACTGTGGTATTTGCAAAATGTCTTCCCTTTGAGCTCGTCGGGCTTCGGAATCTTGTGGCCGAAGGACAATTTGACCTTTTTCTCGGCCAGTAGCAGGTCGAAGATAGCCTCGGCCCTTGTTAAGTCAAAAGTATAGGCCTTTGTTTCCCGCGTCGCAAACTTGGTGTCGGGAATTTTGGTGCGGCTATTGTCAGTCTTAACAAGTCCTTTGCAGACGAAGGGCTTGTCTATGCTGACTTCGGCCGAACTCATCTCTACTTCGTCGTCCTCAGCCACCGCAGGGCCGTCTGCTTCGGCGTAGCTGACAATGGGATTTCTGTAGTAAGTCCCTTTTGAAGCCGTCTTCTTCTATATCTCTTCCTTCAACAAGGATGCATATCTGTCCACCTTGTTGGTCAAGTCATGCATGTCCCGGAATTCGAGTCCCTGGAATTTCTTCCGGTACTCGAATTCAAGCCCTTCTTCGGCCATCTTGACAAATTCCCTCTCTGGCAGGTTTTTCCGGCACCAGTTCCTACACGTTTTGAACCGCTGCAGGTAATCACGAGGTGATTCGTCTGACGTCTGGCTCATTCTAGCTGGCTCGGCGACTGTTATCTCTCGGTTGGTCTGATAGAAGTGTTCGTGGAATATTCTTTCCATGTCAGGCCAATCCCTCATCGAATTTACTGGAAGGTTTATAAACCATGAGAAAGCCGCGCCGGTCAAGGAGTGAACAAACAAACGGAGCTTTTGGGCATCCGAATCGGCCTCTCCACACTGGGCCGTGAAACGGCCTATGTGTTCGATGGAGGAGGTCTGCCCGTCCTCGGAGAACAGCATGAATTCTGGCAACCGATAGTTCCGGGGAAGAGGGATTCAGTCGATTTCTGGCGGGTACGGCCTTGTATACCGTGGTGCATCTGGCCGCCTCTGGGCTAGGCCGTCCTCGATCATTCGCCGGATGTCTTCGAGTCGGAGCCCTTGAGGTGGCGCCTCATGCTGGGCCGCACACGGCCGTGGGGCCTGTTGCACATCGTTCTGCGGCCTCGTTTGTTGGGCCACTGGGACAGGGGACTCGGCCGGTGTGGCCGAGCTGGTTGACGCCAGATAAGCGCCAAGGGTTTGGCCAAGGTGCGTGTGCGTTGCCGCTGGGATGGTCGAACCGTAGTGAAGGTGAGAGCCCGGCGGAAACAACGACGCCTGCAATGGTGGTGAGACGGTCGGATTGCTCTGACCGTACTGTTGTGATGAAACAGTGGTCGCGTTGCTTGGGCCAGGATGGGTCTGGATGGCGGCAGTGTAAACCAGGCCGAGTGGATGGATCCCGGGATGCGCGAGGCTGCTTTGCCCTAGCGATACGACCAAAGCATGGAGCGGTTTGTGTGCTGTCCCTACCGAGTAGGTTGGTCCGGGATTCGCCCATGTGGGCTAGGACTGCCCCCAGCTGTTTGTCGGCGGCAGAGAATGCTGGTCGTAGCCTGATCCTTGGGTGCGGCCAGGGATGCCGAGGCTACTGCTTTCGCCGTAAGGCTCGATCCTCTCGCGCTTCTGGCCTCTCTGTCCGGCTCTGGGAGGCGTCGTGGGTGAGGTTGCCGGCATTCTCTCCTGGAAAAGCGTTCGCAGCTCTGAGGAGAATCTGTCCATTGTGGCCATGAAGGATGTTTCTATCCTGTAGGCCTGCTTGGACATCAGCTCCTCCACTACTGCCTGTTCTTGCATGGACTCGGCCGTGCGATCCGTCGTTATTGGAACGCTGGCCGAGATCCCGACCGAATGTTCGGTCTCGGTGATAGTGATTGGTGGGGTGCACTTAGGAGACCCAGAAGTCATTTCGACTGCTTTGTTTTTTAGCTTTGCCTGTGCCCTAGTTTCCACCATAAGTTTTTTGACAAGTGTCCCACTGGGCGTGCCAAATGTGTCGGCTGCGCAGATCTCACGGCCTGGGGTTCCGGGTCGAGGGGATGTGTGTTGACACGTGGCTTCCTGCTTTTGGATGCGGTGTGGTTGTGCGCGGGCGTGCTAGCACGGTCTACCGTGCGTCAAGAGGTTGATGTGGGTGGAAATGGTTAAGTGGTGCGCCTATTTGAACTCGTCTTCTTATCAAACGACTGTAGCCGATAGAGGAACTGATCTCGGCTGCAAGGTTCACGGCCTGAGCTACAAGGCCGTTTAGGGGTGGTGCTGATGGTGGGTTTTGGGCGGTGCTCCGGCGCACTGCTCAGTGAGCGGCGGTCGTATGATATATGGGGTGAATGAATGAGTAACAGAGATGGTGCTCCGGCGCCTTGAAAATCAAGGGTCGTATGATATATTGATGAATGGATTTTCCTTACAAACTAACACTACTCCTAGGAAAGCAAGCAAAGATATTGAAAGTGCATTACAGGAAAATATAATTTGCTCCGTGGGAGGCTTTTGTTTGGTGTTTGAACCCTTTGAAAGTAGTCTTGAGCCTTGTATTTATAGGAAGAGTTCCTGGAGGAGTAATTGAGGCTGAAATCCTGCATAGTGGAGTCTGATTAGAGCAAGTGGGTAGTCCAATCGACATTTGGGATCGTGAAGTATGGTGGTGTGACCCCATAAATCCTGGTGAATCTCGGCCGCCGCCCTGATCGTGGGATCTGCGCCTCTGGCCGTGGGGACGCATTTATTGTTCTGATAGCTGGTCACCCAATCTCTCAAGCTGTAAGAATCCTTGTGAGAATGTCTGCGTCTAATCACTCTATTTCCTGTCGCCACAACCTGACTTCAGTCACTTCCCACCTTCCCTCGTGCATTAAATGCTTATTCGTGGCCAATGGGTTTGCTGCAATAAACAGAGGCATTACTTCATTAAATGAAGCATGGGACCCTGCTACCACGTGATGATTTCATTTTTAATACCATTGGCCGTGATTTTGTTCGGCCTCGGCCTCGGCCTATTATCGAGGCCGAAATGATCGTGCCATAGCAACTTTTCTTTTGTCTTCAGGAGGGCCGAATATCTTGGCGAAACGCTGCGTTTGAGCAAATGCCAGGGCTGAGAAAAGGGGCTCCTTCAGTCAGTTCATGGCCGTGATTTATTAGGCACAAACAATGAGTTATGAGAAAATCCACGCATGTCCCAATGACTGCATTTTGTATAGGAAGGAGTATGAAGATTCAACTAATTGTCATACTTGTGGTATCTCAAGGTGGAAGGAAAGCAAAGATGGGTTCTTGAAAGAGGGTGTACCAGCGAAGGTAGTGTGGTATTTTCCTCCAATTCCAAGGTTTAAAAGGATGTTTCAATCACATAAGACAGCAAATAGTTTGACTTGGCACGCTACAAGAAAATCAATTGACAGTCATATGTCTCATCCAGTAGATTCCTCATCTTGGAAACTTGTTGATGATAAATGGCCCGAGTTTGGTAAAGAGCCGAGAAACTTGAGATTGGCTCTCTCATCTGATGGATTCAATCCCCACAGTTCTTTAAGTAGCAGATATAGTTGTTGGCCAGTTATCTTAGTTACATATAATCTCCCACCATGGATTTGCATGAAGCGGAAGTTCATGATGTTGACCTTTTTGATTTCCGGTCCTAAACAGCCCAGAAATGATATAGACGTCTACTTAGAGCCTTTGATTGATGTTTTAAAATCTCTGTGGGATGGAATTAGAGGAGTGTATGATGCACACATAGGAGAATATTTTACACTCATAGGTATATTATTGTGGACAATTAATGATTTTCATGCTTATGGGAACTTATCTGGTTGTGTCGTTAAAGGATATAAAGCTTGTCCAATATGTGGCGATGGTACAACTAGTCACAGGTTGAAAAATGGCCACAAAATTTGTTACATTGGGCATAGAAAATAGTTACCAATCAATCATCCATATAGGAGGCAACGTGCAACTTTTAATGGGAAACCTGAATATAGCACGCCTCCGGAGCCATTAACCGGAGAAGAAGTGCTGTATATGGTTGAAGATATTAATTATATATGGGGCTCGAAAAATGGGGGAAGTGTTGGTGAGAATGATGGTGACAGAGTTTGTTGGAAGAAGAAATCAAAATTCTTTGATGTCGAGTGTTGGAAATACCTCCCTGTGAGGCATGCCCTAGATGTTATGCACATTAAGAAGAATGTTTGCGATACTATCATTGGTACATTGTTGGAGATCCCTAGAAAAAATAAAGATGGGATTGTTACTCGGTTACATTTATTGAACATGGTGGTCAAAACTGATTTGCAACCCGAGTATGGAGAAAGACATACTCGCTTGCCTCCAGGGCCTGGGAATTTGTCAAGAGCAGAGAAGAGAGCGATTTGCAATTCTTTTTATGGTATGAAGGTCCCCAAAGGTTATTCTTCAAATATAAAAAATCTTGTATCTTTAAAAGATTCAAGACTTCTTGGCCTTAAATCTCATGATTGTCATATCTTGATGCAACAATTGCTCCCTATGGCAATTCGTTCTGTTTTGGAGAAGCCTACAAGGTATGCAATAACTCGATTGTGCTTCTTCTTCAATGCTATATGTGCAAAGACGGTAGATGTTTCCAAGCTAGATAAGTTGGAAGAAGATGTAGTAGTTACTTTGTGCTTGCTTGAGAAGTACTTTCCCCCTTCATTCTTTGATATCATGGTTCGTCTAGTAATACATCTTGTCAGAGAAGTTCGACTATGTGGGCCAGTATATTTTAGATGGATGTATCTGTTTGAAAGATATATGAAAGTGCTAAAGGGGTATGTTCAGAATCGTACTCGTCCCGAAGGTTGCATTGCTAAGCGGTATATAGCTGAAGAAGCTGTTGAGTTTTGTACCGAGCATTTATCTGATGTTAGTACAGTTGGAGTGCCTTGAAGCCAGAAGATGGGAGTTTCAAAGCCATTATCAGGTTGCACAGTGAGCTTAGTTGATTTGGACTTGTTGAACCAGACACATCTATATGTCTTGGAGAATACGGAGGAAGTCCTACCTTATATCGAGTACATATGAGTTTAATTTTTCATATGTAGCCATTTTAAATATTATTATTCCTTATGTTTATCTTATATATAAGGGACCGTAATGCTTGATTTTTTCATGTCAATTGTAGGGAACATATGATCCACATCAAGACCACTTTTCCAAAATTTAGAAAGAGAACAAAGTGGCTACAAGATAAGCACAATAGCACTTTCATTCAATGGCTATGCTTCAAGGTATATATGTTATTGAATGACATATTGATCTTTTAATTTTCTTTCTTTCTATATGTTAGATTAAATTAAGATATATTATTAATTTGCAGGTTCAAAGTGAACTTAATGGAGGAGAGAATAATGGCGTATCAGATTACTTGAGGTGTCTAGCAGCTAGTCCAAGCATTGCAGTGCCATCATATAGGAGTTATCTTATTAATGGTGTTAAATTTAACACCAAGGCACAAGATAATGTGCGAATTGTCCAAAATAGTGGAGTTTATTTACTTGCACATACTATGCAAGTTGCTAGTGCCAAGGATAAAAACCATATTGTCTCCAATATGGGTTTTTATGGGGTTCTTCAAGAAATTTGGGACCTTGACTACCAAAAGTTAAGAATCCCAATCTTGAGGTGTGATTGGATAGATAACACTTCGGGTCTTGTAGTTGACGAACTTGAATTTACCCTTGTAGATCTGAGTAAAATTGGACATAGGAACGACCAATTTGTTATGGCTTCTCAAGTCAAACAAGTATTTTACTTTGACGACCCAATGCATTGTGGTTGGTCGGTAGTGTTATCAATGCCTAATAGAGAATATAATGATGTTATTGGTGATGATGTGCTAGGTGATATTAGAATTGAGTGTGAGCCATTTACTAGAGGGATACCAAATGTTGACACATTTGATGACCTAGTGGGTGAGTTTGGGAGTGAGAATATTAGAGATGGGTGTGAAGATATATGGATTGATTGATTGTTGTAATGTATGACATTAGTTATGCAGTTAATTGTATGACATTAATTAATAGCTCTGTATATCATTTTAATTCGGATCACATTTTCATTATGTAGGTTTTGGGCACGACAAATCAAAAATTTAAAATACTGGATTAAAGGTGGAAAATAAGACGGTCCAGTTAAAAAACTGGAAAAACAGACGTCTACAATAAAACCAACATTATATTTTTACAAACGTCGTGGAAAGAAAATTCAAAAGACCGTAAAGAAATTAAAAGCGACATATGAAAATGAAAACATGTTGGATTATTAAAAATTAAATCACAAGCGGGTGTAATAAACATCAATGACGACCTACAAAACAACGCACGACGTATATTTCACTATAACACGACGTTTCAGTACTCCAACCGACGAATTTGTAAAACAGACCATCCACGATTAAAATCTACCGTCGTCTAAAGAAGAAATAAAGGCATCTCTATTCCATTAACTGCCGTGACAGATCTTCTGCACGTCGGTAATTCTCAAATATCTGACGTCTAAGAGAACACATACGTCAAGGAGGGTAACACAAGCGACTTTTAAAACACCAACCACGTCAATCTTGTAGAAACAGCCGTGGTAGATAATTACAACGTCATACAATTGAATACTCGTGACGTAGGGAGAATTAACCACATCCTTTATTTTACAAAAAGCAACGTTCAAAATATAATCCACGTCATTTCTGTTCCTCTATAGGCCTTCAATATTATTTGTAACGTCAGCATTTAACAAAAGTAGTCGTGGATAGTACTTTTTATGGCGGTATTCAGTAATATTGCGACACTTTAAACTATTCAGACGTCTGTTTGTAGAAAAAGCGATCTCTAAATCTAAAATTTAAACGACGATTCTCGTAAGAGATGGACGTGGAATATATTTAAAAAGTCATTTTTCTTTATAGTCCGATGTGGATAATATTATAAACGACGTTTTTTCCACCAGTATGTCGTGGTTAATATATTTTACGTCGGTTATTCCGTGATTAATGACATGTTATACGATTTAAACGGCTGTTCTTTTGTATATACGACATTTTTTAAAAGTTAAACGTTGGTTTGTTTATTTAGTTAACGTAGTATATGTTAACCACGACGGTTTCTGTTTTATACAAATCTTTATTCCTTCAATTAGGGACGTAGATAATTATCTGTACGTCGTTTCCTTTGTAAATATTGACATGTAATATACTTTAAACGTCTGTTCTTTTGTGGTTGTGTCTTCTTTTATTAGTTAGACGTCGGTTTTTTATTTATTCAACGTAGTATAAGTTAAACACAACCATTCTTTTGTGTTTGTGTCGTCTTTTCTCTGTTAGACGATGGTTTGTTTATTTATTTAACGTAGTATACGTTAACCACGACGGTTTCTATACTATACAAGTCGTATTCCTTCATTTAGGGATGTGGATAATTATCTGTACGTTGGTTTTTGTTTTAATATTGACATGTAACACAATTTAGACGTCTGCGTTTTAATAAAACCGTCGTCTAATTTTGTCAAAGGTTTCATTTTACGATATATGTATAGTAATTAGATGTCGGTTTGTAATATTTTTTGACGTTAAATGTTTTAACGACATCGGTTAATAGCCGACGTTGTTTTATATACCAAAAGATGGCAGTCGATTTCATGACGGTTTGAAAACCTTCTAGATGACGATGGATTCCCGTTGTCTATTTCGATTTTTGTAGTAGTGATTGTAATTCCAACTGAATAGGTTCTCTGCTTATTCTACTTAGCTTGAATATTCATGATATACTGTTAGGTGTTACTCATGGATGGTGGAAGCCCAAAGGACTTATGATCCTAACTAACAGGGAGAATTGAAAAGGAGTTTTAATTCACAATCAATTACAAAGAGTTCAAATTACCCACCCCTTACTAATTAGAACCTAATGGATTGTACACCATTAAACTTGAGTTTTGAGAAACCGTTATGGAGGTGATGAATTGAGGAGATCAATTAAGCGTAGTTAATTGATTAAGGAAAAATTAATTATGGAATTAATTTAAACAACACGGGATGTCGGAATAGGCTTTAAACGAGAATGTTGAACTCTAGGCCCATTGGGCTTTATCCTATTGGACATGGAGATTGGGTTGTATGACAACTAAATTGAAATTGAGCCCAAGAGGCCCAATTCCAAGGGATGGGTGTTCATATGGGCCTTTGGTTGCTAGAGTCAACTTGTTGACTCAAGTAAAAGATGACAATCATCTTTTTGAAGCCTACGGGGTCATTAGTGAAACACAAGAGAGAGAAAAAAGCTCTAGACTTCCAATAACTCTCTACATCTTTCATACTACCTTAGTGAGGGATTACTAGCATCATCCTCTTACTAAGCTCATCATCTTCTTCTCAAGCTCTAATTGGTGAAGAGATTTAGAGGTTACCTACTTTGGTGAATTTTGGAGAACCTCTCAAGTTGGAGGTTTTTGAAGAAGTCATTCAAGCTTGAACAACAAGGTAGAGATTTTGAAGGAGCCATTCAAGCTTCAACAACTTTGGTGGAATTCGATCATAGGAGTATATTTTAGGAACTCCTCCCAATCTGCTTATCGTTCTCATATGCTTCATGTCGCAACTCCTCCAGCTCATTGAGTTGAAGCCTCCTCTTCTCACCAGTGGCTTTCATATCAAAATTGAAGGCCTTGATTGCCCAATAAGCCCTGTGCTCAAGCTCCACTGGTAAGTGATAAGGTTTACTGAAAACAAGTCTATATGGAGACATACCTATAAGGGTCTTATAAGCAGTCCTATAAGCCTACAATGCATCATCCAAACGAATGGACCAATCCTTCCTTGTGGTGTTCACTGTCTTCTCAAGTATGTGCTTAATCTCCCTATTGCTTATCTCAACCTGCCCACTAGTTTGAGGATGATAGGGTGTTGCTACCTTATGCGTGATTCCATGTTTCTTCAAGAGTGCTGCAAAAGCTTGGTTAACAAAGTGGGAGCCACCATCACTAATGATTGCTCTAGGTTTGCCAAACCTTGTAAAAATATTTCCTTTTAGAAAACTGATCACAACCTTAGCATCATTAGTTCTAGTGGCAATGGCTTCCACCCATTTAGAAACATAATCTACAGCAACTAATATATATTCAAATCCATAAGAGGTAGGAAAGGGGCCCATGAAATCATATATTCAAATTCCCCAAACATCAAATATATCAATGATTAAGATATTAGTGAGAGGCATTTGATTTCTAGCATGCAAATTACCCATCCGTTGGCATCTATCACATGAAGCACAAAAAGCATAAGCATCCTTAAAAAGGGTAGGCCAAAAGAAACCTGATTGTAGCACTTTGTTGGCAGTCTTCTTTGCCCCAAAATGGCCTCCGCATGCATGTGAGTGACAAAACTCTAGAATGCTATTAAAATCACCTTCAGGCACACACCTTTGAATTACTTGGTCCGGACAATGCTTGAATAGGTATGGATCATCCCAAAAGTAGTATTTTGCTTGCTTCCTAAGCTTGTCACGTTGTAACATAGATAACCCTGTAGGGAGTTCATTAGTGCACAAGTAGTTAACAATATTAGCAAACCAAGGCAATGGATTAAGAGAATTCAAAGCACAAATAGAGAAGAGTTGCTCATCAGGGAAGCTTTCACGCAATGGAAGCTCTCACTTCCTTTTTTTATCTTTTATCTCCAAATCAAACTCTTGCAACAAGAGAATCCATCTAATGAGGCGTGGCGTGGCATCCTTCTTAGCTAACAAGTATTTCAATGTTGCATGATCTGTGTAAACAATGACCTTGTTAGTAATCAAATAAGATCTAAACTTCACTAAAGCAAATATGACAGCTAACAACTCCTTCTCTAGGGTGGAATAGTTGAGTTGGGCATCATTAAGGGTTCTACTGGCATAGTAGATGGCATGTGGCCTCTTATCAACTCGCTGGCCCAAAACAGCTCCAACGACATAATCTGAGGCGTCACACATCAGTTCAAAAGGCAAGCTCCAATCCGGTGGCATAATGATTAGGGCAGTTGTGAGCATCATTTTCAAAGCATTGAAAGCATTCTTACAGTTTTGATCGAACACAAAATTCATGTCCTTGGCAAGGAGATTGCACAAAGGCCTTGCAATCTTAGAAAAATCTTTAATGAAACGCCTATAGAAACCTGCATGGCCAGGGAAAGAACATACTTCTTTGACAGAAGTAGGTGAGGGCATAGAGGCAATCAAATCAATCTTAGCTTTATCTACCTCAATTCCGTTACTAGAGATGACATGACCAAGAACTATGCCTTGGTTAACCATAAAATAACATTTTTCCCAATTAAGCACAAGGTTACTCTGTTCACATCTAGCCAACACCTTAGATAAGTTATGCAAGCATTGATCAAAAGAATCACCAAAGACAGAGAAGTCATCCATGAATACCTCAATAAACCTTTCTACCATGTCGGAGAAAATGCTCATCATGCACCTTTGGAAAGTGGCTGGGGCGTTGCAAAGACCAAAAGGTATCCTCCTATAAGCAAAAGTACCAAAGGGACATGTGAAGGTTGTCTTCTCTTGATCTTCTTGGGCTATGGCGATTTGGTTGTAACCTGAATATCCATCAAGGAAGCAATAGTGGCTATGGCCAGCCAATCTCTCAAGCATCTGATCAATGAATGGAAGAGGGAAGTGATCCTTGCTTGTTGCTGTGTTGAGCTTCCTATAATCAATGCAAACTCTCCAGCCCGTGGTCATCCGTGTAGGTACAAGCTCATTTGCTTCATTCTTCACCACTGTGATACCTAACTTCTTGGGGACAACTTGCATTGGGCTCACCCATTTACTGTCAGAATTAGGGTAAATAATACCAACATCTAAAAGCTTCATTACCTCTTTCCTTACCACGTCCTTCATATTTGGATTTAGACGTCTTTGGGCATCCCTCTTAGGCATTGCATTATCCTCCAATAATATCCTGTGCATGCACAGTGTTGGGCTTATGCCTTTGATATCTGCAATGCTCCACCCAATTGCAGTTTTGTGCTCTTTTAGAACTCTCAAAAGCTTCTCATCATTTGGTTCGAGGTGTGAGGCAATGATAACAGGTAGAGTCTCATTTTCACCTAAATAAGCATATTTAAGATGTGTTGGCAATTGCTTTAATTCCAACTCTGGTGCCTGCACAATAGAAGGTAAAACCTTATTAGTGGGTGGGGGTAATGGTTCAAATTGATTTGCATACCTCTTTCCAACTTCTATATAGCTATCCATGCTGCAGACAAGTTCAAAAAGTAAAGGAGAGATCACAGCCTCTAAGCTGTCCACTTCTTCTTTCCTTATGCTTTGTGTGATGCATGCTTCAATAGACTCCAAATAACTCATTGGCAGTGCTTCTTTCACCATTTTATCAATTGCATCAAGCTGGAAAACTTCATGCTCATCACTTGGAAACTTGGAGGCTTCAAACACTTTGAATGCTATTGTCTCATCAAACACGTTCATAGTCAATGTACCCTTCTTCACATCAATAATAGCATCGACAATTGCCATGAATGGCCGACCTAGAATGAGTGGTAACTGATTGTCATGAATTGGTGCTTCTTCCATTTTCAACACCAAGAAATCAGCTGGCAAAATTAGCTCTTCCACTTTCACCAAAACATCTTCTCAAATGCCCTTAGGGTACCTGATAGTTCTATCTGCCAATTGAATGCTCACAGATGTGGCTTGCAACTCACCAAGGTTAAGTTTCTCATAAACATGATATGGCATAAGGTTTATAGATGCACCAAGATCAAGCAAAGCTTTTTGAAACTTAAAATCACCAACTATACAAGGTATAGAAAACAAACCTGGATCCTTTAGCTTTGGAGGTAGCTTTCTTTGTAAGACTGCACTCACCTCTTCACTTAATGCAACCTGTTCATGCTCTTTGAATCTCCTCTTGTTAGTGCATAGATCCTTCAAAAATTTTGCATACTTGGGAATCTGAGTAATGGCATTGAAAAATGGGATGTTGATTTGCACCTTCTTGAATATTTCCATTATCTCGTCCAAGCCTTGATCTTTCTTGGACTTTGATAACTAGCTGGGAAAGGGTGCAATAGGCCTAGAAGCATTAGTTGAAATTGGAACTTGATTAGCATTAGATGATACCTTAGGGTTTGTGCTCTTTCCAAGGGCATTGAGGGGGCTGTTTGGTGGAACCTGTGGGCTGCCCTTGTGGTGGCTGAATGATCTCCACGTTTTCTCCACCTTCTTGCTCTTTAATGGCATCTCCAACCTTATTATCAACTTTTTTATCACTTCTCAAGATGTGCACTGCTTTAGCATGCTCTTGATGCCTTGGATTCACCTCCGTTTGGCTCAGAAAAGTTTCGGATGCTATATTGCTCATGGAGGATGCAATCTGCCCAACTTGCACTTCTAGTTTGTTCACTGCATTTTGAAGATTCTGATTGGTTTGCATCTGTTGCCCCATGAACTTCTTGAACATGTCTTGCAATTCTCCCATTTGATTAGTTCCCAATCATAATTTCACACATTTGCATGCCTTCGTTACTTAGTAATGTTGTTTAGTTTCTCTTTGTTTCGAGTCACTTACCTATGTTTGTGTGTTCTGTAGGTTAAGGCAGCAAGAGATCACATTTGATACAATCCATGCATTTTAAGGGCTGATTGGCATGAGAGGAATACTAGCTTAAAGACAGACCCAATTTGGGCCACACTCCTTGTCTATCCAGTTTCGTAAGTCATCTTGCAAGCCTCATTTCAGCAACTTACACAACTCAGATGAGGGGACGTTCTTCATAGAAGTTGTTCCAATGGGTGTCTAGTATAACATATGCAAATTTCAGCCCAATTGAACATATCTGGAGTCCTTAGCCTGTCAAACACTGAACCATGCTCAGGAGGATTTTAATATGCAGCTGCCAGCTAATGAGCCTTGTGTTCCACACCTCCTTTGAGCCATGTGCCTCAACTCAGCTGTACCTGACTTTAGACCTGACATGTTGAGCAAATTAGGGAGGCATTTCAGCATTGGAAGTCTGAAGGAGCAAAACAAGGCATGCTTAATTATGGGGAAACTTGTTTGCATAAATCAAGGAGCAGTTTCCAGGATTTCTGGTGGGCTGTCTACACCAGCCAAGGAAAGGACGAATTGGTTGTCTATAATTAGAGAGTTGCAGCTCATTCAAGGAACAGACACACATACATTCACTTCATCCATTACTCTCACACAGACATTCAGATTCACCACAAAGAGAGAAGAGAGCTAGCTGCAAAGGAGGGAGAGCTTGGAGCTGTCCTGGGAACTACCTTGCTGCCACCAACCAGTTCTTCTATTCTCTTTATTCTATCTATGTATTTCTTATTTTCTGTATTCATAGTTATGTTTAACTAATCCATTTAGTTATGGCTTAGGATGAAGCCCTAGTCATGAATATTCATGTTTGTGCCTGATAAATCACGGTCGAACACTGACCGAAGGGGTTTTCCCCCTTCGGCCTCAGCACCTATTCGCGATCCAAAACGCGGCGCTTCTGCCTTCCTCAAAACAAAGGAAAAGTTGCGAAGGCATAGTTATCTCGACCTTACAAACACGGTATCATCAGGCCGAGGCCGAAGGACGAAGGGGACACGGCCGAAGATATTAAGAGTCAAATCGTCACATGGCATCAGGGTCCCACGCTTCATTTAATGAAGTAACGCCTTTGACTAGCAAACCCACTAGCCGCAAAAGGGCATTTAATGCACGAGGGAAGAAGGGAAGTGACTGTAGTCAGGATTTGGTGACAGAAATCCGAGTGGTTAGGCACAAACATACTTACCAATATTCTTACAAATTGAGGTCAAATCACCAACCACCAAACAAGGGCATTAATGCGTCCCCACGGCCAGAAGCGCAGAACCTACGATCAGGGCGGCAGCCGAGATTTACCAGGATTCATGGGGTCACACCACCATGCTTCACAATCCCAAATGTCGATTGGACTACCCACTTGCTCTAATCAGGCTCCACCAAGAGCTCCTCCTATAAATACCAAGTTCAAGCTACATTCAAAGGGTTCAAACACCAAACCAAAGCCTCCCACGGAGCAAATTATATTTTCCTGTAATGCACTTTCAATATCTTTACTTGCTTTTCTAGGAGTAGTGTCAGATTGTAAGGAAAATCCGTTCATCAATATATCATACGACCCTTGATTTTCAAGGCGCCGGAGCACCATCTCTGTTACTCTTTCATTCATCCCATATATCATACGACCGTCACTCCTTGAGCAACGCGCCGGAGCAACGCCCAAAACCCACCGTCAACACCACCATTAAACGGCCTTGTAGCTCAGGCCGTGAACCTGACGGCCGAGATCAGTTCCTCTCTCGGCCACAATCGTTTGATTAGAAGTCGAACCCAAACAGGCTCACCACTTAACCATTTTCATCTACATCACCATCTCGACGCACGGTAGACCGTGCTGGCACGCCCGCGCACAACCGCACCGCATCCAAAAGAAGGAAGCCACGTGTTAACGCACATCCCCTCGGCCCGGAGCTCCAGGCCGTGAGATTTGCGCAGCCAACACTTTTGGCATGCCCGGTGGGATTCTTGTCAAAAACTCATGGTGGAAACTAGGGCACAGGCAAAGCTCAAAAACAAAGCTGTCGAAATGACTTCTGAGACTCCTGAGTCCACCTCACCAATCACTATCACCGAGACCGAACATGCGGTCAGAATCTCGGCCAACGTCCCAGTAATGACGGATTGCACGGCCGAGTCCATACAAGAACAAGCAGTGGTAGAGGATCTGATGTCTAAGCAGGCCTACAGGATAGAGACATCCTTTATGGCCGCAATGGACAGATTTTCCTCGGAACTGCGGACGCTTTTCCAAGAGAGGATGCCGGCGACCTCGCTCGCAACGCCTCCAAGAGCCGGATAGAGAAGCCAAGAGCGCGAAAGGATCAAGCCTTACGGCGAAAGCAGCAGCCTCGGCATCTCTGGCCGAACCCAAGCGTTAGGTTACGGTCAACATTCGCTGCCGCCGACGAATAGCTGGGGGTAGTCCCAACCCACATGGGCGCATCCTGGACCAAATTACTTGGCAGAGACGGCATACGGACCACTCCATGCTTTGGCCGTATCCTTGGGACAAACCAGCCCCACGCCTTCCGCGGTTCAGCAACTCGGCCCAGTTCACACTACGGCCGTCCAGATCCATCCTGGCCCAAGCAACGCGACCACTGCACCATCACAACAGTACGGTCAGAGCAATCCGACCGTTTCACCACCGTTGCAGGCGTCGTTATTCCCGTTGGGCTCCCACCTTCATTACGGTTCGGCCATTCCGATGGCAACATGCACACACCTTAGCCAAACCCATGGCGCTCATCTAGCGCCAACTAGCTCGGTCGTACCAGCCGAGCCCCCTATTCAACTGGCCCAGCAGATAAGGCCACAGAACGATGTGCAATAGGTCCCGCGTCCGTGTGCGGCCCAGCAGGAAACGCCCCCTCAGGGGCTCCGGTTTCGAAGATATCCTGTGTATGACCGAGGACGGCTTAGCTCAAAGGCGGCCGGAGACACCAGTATACACTGAGCCGTGTTTATCAAGGAAACCCAGGGCTTGGAGCGACTTGCTCCCTAAGGCTTTTTGGGCACACTGCACATCGAAACACTCGGTCGTGGACACGTCTCCTTACTACAGCTATGACACCGATAAACTAATGGGGCTGAAGGTTCGATTTCTTCAAGTTATCAAGCGACTTGGCCAAAAGGTGAAGGACTGAGCGCAAACCATGCCCCAGGGTTTAGAAAAGTTAAAACAGTCAGGACTCGACGCTTACGGTTCGGTGCAATGTTTGTGCCTGATAAATCCGGGGATGTGGGGGCAATGTTTGTGCTTGATAAATCACGGTCGAACACTGACCGAAGGGGTTTTCCCCCCTCGGCCTCAGCACCTATTCGCGATCCAAAACGCGGCGCTTTTACCTTCCTCAAAACAAAGGAAAAGTTGCGAAGGCATAGTCATCTCGGCCTTACAAACACGATATCGTCAGGCCGAGGCCGAAGGACGAAGGGGACACGGCCGAAGATATTAAGAGTCAAATCATCACATGGCAGCAGGGTCCCACGCTTCATTTAATGAAGTAACGCCTTTGACTAGCAAACCCACTAGCCGCAAAAGGGCATTTAATGCACGAGGGAAGAAGGGAAGTGACTGAAGTCAGGATTTGGTGACAGAAGTCCGAGTGGTTAGGCGCAAACATACTTACCAATATTCTTACAAATTGAGGTCAGATTACCAACCACCAAACAAGGGCATTAAATGCGTCCCCACGGCCAGAAGCGCAGAACCCACGATCAGGGCGGTGGCCGAGATTTACCAGGATTCATGGGGTCACACCACCATGCTTCACAATCCCAAATGTCGATTGGACTACCCACTTGCTCTGATCAGGCTCCACCATGCAGATTTTCAGCCTCGATTACTCCTCCAAGAGCTCCTCCTATAAATACCAAGTTCAAGCTACATTCAAAGGGTTCAAACACCAAACCAAAGCCTCCCACGGAGCAAATTATATTTTCCTATAATGCACTTTCAATATCTTTACTTGCTTTCCTAGGAGTAGTGTCAGATTGTAAGGAAAATCCGTTCATCAATATATCATACAACCCTTGATTTTCAAGGCGCCGGAGCACCATCTCTGTTACTCTTCCATTCATCCCATATATCATACGACCGTCGCTCCCTGAGCAACGCGCCGGAGCAACGCCCAAAATCCACCATCAACACCACCATTAAACGGCCTTGTAGCTCAGGCCGTGAACCAGACGGCCGAGATCAGTTCCTCTCTCGACCACAATCGTTTGATTATAAGTTGAACCCAAACAGGTGCACCACTTAACCATTTTCATCTACATCACCATCTCGACGCACGGTAGACCGTGCTGGCACGCCCGCGCACAACCGCACCGCATCCAAAAGAAGGAAGCCACGTGTTAACGCACATCCCCTTGGCCCGAAGCTCCAGGCCGTGAGATTTGTGCAGCCAACAATTCAATGTTATGGATGATTTCATAGTTAATTGATTTCCTTGCTTTCATTGCCAAGTTGTTAATCTCCAGTTTATTATGTGCTTGATGTATGTTTTCTTGGAGTAGCTAACTAGGATTTTATGCATCTAGCACAGGTTGAGAAGGGGTTTAGATTCACCAATTCTACTCTCCTTTCACAAGCAACACATGAATGGCCTAAGAATCATTCAAGGGGTTAATAACCATAGGTTGACTGGGACAGATACCATGTTCTAGGACTTGTGTGATTATCATATTCTCAAGGAACTGAATGACTCTTGTATGCTTTATTTTAAGTAGATACCATGCTTAGGTTGCATATTAGAGATCATGTGTTGTGTAGATACCATGCACAATCACATGCCTTAGGAGAATTATGCATCCTGCACCTAGATACCATACGCTTGTATGCGATAATCTATTATTGATGAGCTTGAGTCAATTTCTATGCATTCATAACTTGGATAGGAAGACTAGTGGTAGATTCCAAGGCTCTAACACTTCTCAATCATTGTTTCACAACTTGTTGATTGCTGCCATTGTTACTTTCCAGCACTTCCATTTCATTCTCTTGTTTTCATTTCAACAACAAAACCCCCTATTTCGAGTGCGTGTGTGGTGCTAGGATTCTGTCCTAGACCTTGCCATTTGTTAGTTTGTTTGTTTCTTTGTGTTATGTTTTTCCAGCATTCCAAATAGTTTAACTTGTAACCATGTTACCATTCTCCGTGGGATCGACCTCGTATTTACATAAGCTATACTATAAACGGTTCGTGCACTTGCGAGAATTGATGTTGCTATTTTTAATAACTCATTTTAGTTGTTAGGAATAGGCTCAACAAGTTTTTGGCGCCGTTGCCGGGGAACCGGTAACGATGGTGCTATAGTTAGATTACTTTGAGTGTTTTTGTTTTAATTAGTTTTATTTGTTATTTTCGTTGGTTTTTCTTTCTGTATTCAGTTTTTCTTTTTAGTTGTTATCTCCATTTGAAGGCATTAATTTGGTTCTTGTGTGTGCATGTATGTCCGAATCTGAAACTGAGCCACTTTCACCAAGAACTGTTGTTGTACGTGCTGGTTTGAGGAGGAATTATAGTTCTTCAAGCGCTGAATCTAAGAGCTACGAATCTGATGGTTCAAGCAAGATGGCAGAGATTCCAAACAACAACAATAATGATGAAGGAGGTGGTGCACTTGTTGTCCAACCTCGGAAACCCCTGCGTGAATTTTCCATTCCCAAAGTCACTGATCAACCTTCGTGCATCGTCTATCCTCAACTCACAATTGACAGGTTTGAGCTTAGAAGTGGTATGATTCATTTTCTTCCAACTTATTATGGTAATACCACTGAGGATCCGTACATGCATGTTAAGCAATTCTTTGAAATATGTGTTACAATCAAAATTCAAGGACTTGATGATGAGCAGATTAAGATGAGGCTATTCCCATTCAGTTTAAAAGATAAGGCTAAGTCTTGGTTATACTCTTTGCCTAATGCTTCAATTCAAACTTGGGATGAGCTTTCTAATAAGTTTTTGCAGAAATTCTTTCCAGCTCAAAAGACTAACAAGATTAGAAAGGAAATTCTTGGTTTCACACAAAGAGAAGGAGAAGCTTTTCATGAATGTTGGGAGAGGTACAAGGAGATGATGAGTTCTTGCGCACACCACAACATAGAGAGTTGGATGCAAATGCAATCTTTCTATGAAGGTTTGCTTGATTCCGAAAGGATGATGGTAGATGCCACAAGTGGAGAAGGATTGATGAACAAAACAGCGGATGAGGCTTTTACTCTCTTTGAATCTTTGAGTGCTAACTCTCAACAATGGAGCTACAATAAAGGAAGAGGAGCTCCTATGAAAGTTGTGGTTTCTGAGGTAAGTACTAATAATGAGATTGCTGCAAAACTTGATGTTATGTGTTCTTTGCTTCAACAGGCAGTGACTGGCCCTCTAGGAAACAAAGTGGAAGTTCAAGACCAATCTTTTGCAGAGCACATGCTAGAGAAAGCAAATGCCCTTCAAGCAAGGAATCCTCATAATGATCCTTACTCAAACACATACAATCCCGGGTGGAGAAATCATCCTAATTTCAGGTGGAGCAACAATTCAAATGTGCGACAATCTCAAGGACCTCCCCCAAGATTCCAAACACAACAAAGGAAATTCCAGCAAGCTCCCCAACAAGTGCAAGAATAAAGGGGCGATCAAATGGGAGAATTGCAAGACATGTTCAAGAAGTTCATGGGGGCAACAGATGCAAACCAATCAGAATCTTCAAAATGCAGTGAACAAACTAGAAGTACAAGTTGGGCAGATTGCATCCTCCTTGAGTAATAGAGCATCCGGAACTTTTCCGAGCCAAACGGAGGTGAATCCAAGGCATCATGAGCAAGTTAAAGCAGTGCACATCTTGAGAAGTGGTAAACAAGTTGATAATAAGGTTGGAGATGCCAATGAAGAGAAAGAAGAGGGAGAAAATGTGGAGATCATTCAGCCACCACAAGGGCAGCCCACAGGTTCCGCCAAACAACCCCTTAATCCTTCTTGAGAAGGATTTAGGGTTTAGGGTTTAGGTGAATCCAAGGCATCATGAGCAAGTTAAAGCAGTGCACATCTTGAGAAGTGGTAAACAAGTTGATAATAAGGTTGGAGATGCCAATGAAGAGCAAGAAGAGGGAGAAAATGTGGAGATCATTCAGCCACCACAAGGGCAGCCCACAGGTTCCGCCAAACAACCCCTTAATCCTTCTGGAAGGAGGACAGGCCCTAAGGTATCATCTAATGCTAATCAAGTTCCAATTTCAACTAATGCTTTTAGGCCTATTGCACCCTTTCCCAGCAAGTTATCAAAGTCAAAGAAAGATCAAGGCTTGGGTGAGATAATGGAAACATTCAAGAAGGTGCAAATCAACATCCCATTGCTCAATGCCATTGCTCAGATTCCAAAGTATGCAAAAATTTTGAAGGATCTATGCACTAACATGAGGAGATTCAAAGAGCATGAACAGGTTGCATTGAGTGAAGAGGTAAGTGCAGTGTTACAAAGAAAGTTACCTCAAAAGCTAAAGGATCCAGGTTCGTTTTTTATACCTTGCATTGTTGGTGATTTCAAGATTCAAAAAGCTTTGCTTGATCTCGGTGCATCTATTAACCTTATGCCATATCATGTTTATGAGAAACTTAACCTTGTTGAGTTGCAAGCCACATCTGTGACCATTCAATTGGCAGATAGAACTATTCGATATCCCAAGGGGATTTTGGAAGATGTGTTGGTGAAAGTAGAAGGTTTAATCTTGCCAGTTGATTTCTTAGTCTTGGAGATGGAAGAAGCACCAATTCCTGACAATGGATTGCCCCTTATCTTTGGCCGACCCTTCATGGCTACTGCTAAGACCAAGATCGATGTAGCACAAGGCACTCTCACCATGACCGTTAATGGGGAAACTATTGCATTCAAAGTGTTTGATGCCATGAATCTACCAAATGATGTTTAAGATTGTTTTCAAATTGAAGTATTGGGCGATCCAGGGAAAGAGAGATTTGATGGTCTTTCACATTCACTAGAAGCATGCTTGCTGCAAGGAGTAGACAAGGAGGAGCAGGGGGCTGCCCACATATTCAATGCTACAATTCCTACACTCAAGAAGGGGCTGCCCAAATTTGGACATACTCCAATCATTCCTCCAGTTCTTTGCGATTCTATTCATAACCAAAAAAGGAAAAGGAAAGCAGCAAGGAAACGATGGAAAAAGAAAACAAGCCTGGTGAACAATCTTGCATTGCATGAGGTGTCGATTGAGCCCAAACCCCCCCATTCACTATAGCAAGTTTGGATGTTTGGCTGAAGACATGAAACTTAGCGCTTCTTGGGAGGCAACCCAAGGTGACGAGGAGAAGATAGAACATGCAAGGAAGCCTGCTTCAAAGGGGAGTTGTTTTCTAAACTCTAACATTTGGTTATGTCTTTTGCTTATCTTCTTTCAATTCATTTATAAGGCATTGCTTGTTCTTACACTCTAACCACTGAGGACAATGTTTCATTTAAGTTTGGGGGGAAGGATTTAGTTATGTTGTTTTATTGTTGTTTTATTGTCAAATTTAAAAATAGAAAAAAAAAATTGAGTGTTTATGCAGGATTTTGTGAGTTGCTTTGCCATCCTTTCAAACACCTAAGATAAGACTTGGATTTAATACTAATATGGTTTTTCAGAAATTGACAGTCATGGTTTAAGGCCTTTGTGTGGTTCTGAGTTAACTTTGTCTTGCATGCCATCCTTGGACTTATTGAGCACTTTGTCGAGTTAGTGCAATTTCTTGCGACTTGGAAACGTTATGCAATTCTACTTATCTCATGATCTGGGTTTCGTACTCTAGAACTTATTTGAATATCTCTTGAGACATTCTGTTGCCATACAATGCTTAGGAAGTGATTTAGGCCATGTTTAAATCATTTGAGCCTTTCTAACCATCCCTCTACATGTATTCATCCCTAGTCAACCCATTTGAGCATACGTTAAACCTTTCTTTGTGTAAACCATTCCTACCATAATAAATCTCTGTTTCTTATCTTTACCTATTCTTTGAGCAATTAAAGCTATCTTTAAAGAGAGTCTTAAAGAATGCAAGGTTTTTGGAGCAAAAGTGAATCATTAGTGCCATAACCCAAGTGTTGAAAAGAAATAAGTTTGGGGGTATTGGTAACTAATCAAAAGAGGTAATGAAGTGTGGCCAATGTAGTCACAACCCTAGGGTGTTATAAGGAGAGATCATGGTGATCTAGGGTAAAGAGCCACAAAATTAGGCCAAATAAACACATTTGAAGTGCTGAAATTATGTTGAAAATATGCTCATGTATGTGTTCCTTGCTTGTTTTAAAGTTCAATAATTTCTCATGCTCTTACCTATGCTTTAGTTGTGCTCAAGATTTTTTTACATATCCATATCCCCTCTTTCATTCAACCACTACCCTAAGCCTCATTACAACCCATGTAAAGTCCTTTTGATCCTTGGTATTGTATGGTATTACTGTGGAGAGCTGATTTGATAACGAGCTTATGGGGTTCGAAATTCTTGATTGTGCTCTAAGTGTGTGCGCATGTACTTATTTGAGTTGCAAGTGTTGTTCTGATTTGGCATTCACACACTACACTTAAGGATGTCATTGTAAGCTTTGCACACTCTTGAATCATGTGTGGAACTTAGATTGTGATTGTTGTATTTCTTTGAAACCATATACTTTTCTGATTCTTTGAGGATATTGCTTGGAAGGCTAGCTGCTTCTCTCCTGTTTCCAAAATTGTAGTTTTATTCTGTTTTGCTCGAGGACTAGCAAAATCTAAGTTTGGGGGTATTTGATAAGTTCATAATTTCACACATTTGCATGCCTTCTTTACTTAGTAATTTTATTTAGTTTCTCTTTATTTCGAGTCACTTACCTATGTTTGTGTGTTTTGCAGGTTAAGGCAGCAAGAGATCACATTTGATACAATCCATGCATGTTAAGGGCTGATTGGCACAAGAGGAATATAAGCTGAAAGACAGACCCAAATTGGGTCACACTCCTTGTTAGTCCAGCTTCATAGGTCATCTTGCAAGCCTCATTTCAGCAACTTACACAACTCAGATGAGGAGACGTCCTTCATAGAAGTCGTTCCAATGGGTGTCTAGTATAACATATCCAAATGTCAACCCAATTGAACATATTTGGAGTCCTTAGCCTATCAAACACTGAACCATGCTTAGGAGGATTTTAATATGCAGCTGCCAGCTAATGAGCCTTGTGTTCCACACCTCCTTTGAGCCATGTGCCTCAACTCAGCTGTACTTGACTTTAGACCTAACATGTTGAGCATGCTTAATTATGGGGAAACATGTTTGCACAAATCAAGGAGCAGTTTCCAGGATTTCTGGTGTGCTGTCTACACCAGCTAAGGGGAGGACGAATTGGCAGTCCATAAAGGGAGAGTTGCAGCTCATTCAAGGAGGGAGACACAGATACATTCACTTCATCCATTACTCTCATACACACATTCAGATTCACCACAAAGAGAGAAGAGAGCTAGCTGCAAAGGAGGGAGAGCTTGGAGCTGTCCTGGGAACTACCTTGCTGCCACCAACTAGTTTTTCTATTCTCTTTATTCTATTTATGTATTTCTTATTTTCCGTATTCATAGTTATGTTTAACTAATCCATTTAGTTAGGGCGTAGGATGAAGCCCTAGTCATGAATATTCAATGTTATGGATGATTTCATAGTTAATTGATTTCCTTGCTTCCATTGCCAAGTTGTTAATCTCCAGTTTATTATGTGCTTGATGTATGTTTTCTTGGAGTAGCTAACTAGGATTTTATGCATCTAGCACAGGTTGGGAAGGGGTTTAGATTCACCGATTCTACTCTCCTTTCACAAGCAACACATTAATGGCCTAAGAATCATTCAAGGGGTTAATAACCATAGGTTGACTAGGACAGATACCATGTTCTAGGACTTGTGTGATTATCATATTCTCAAGGAACTTAATGACTCTTGTATGCTTTATTCTAAGTAGATACCATGCTTAGGTTGCATATTAGAGATCACGTGTTGTGTAGATACCATGCACAATCACATGCCTTCGGAGAGGCATGCATCCTGCACCTAGATACCATAGGCTTGTATTCAATAATCTATTGTTGATGAGCTTGAGTCAATTTCTGTGCATTCATAACTTGGATAGGAAGACTAGTGGTAGATTCCAAGGCTCTAACACTTCTCAATCATTGTTTCACAACTTGTTGATTGCTGCCATTGTTACTTTCCAGCACTTCCATTTCATTCTCTTGTTTTCATTTCAACAACAAAACCCCCCATTTCGAGTGCGTGTGTGGTGCTAGGATTCTGTCCTAGACCTTGCCATTTGTTAGTTAGTTAGTTAGTTTTTTCCAGCATTATAAGTAGTTTAATTTGTGACCACATTACCATTCTCTGTGGGACCGACCTCGTATTTACATAAGCTATACTATAAACGGTTCGTGCACTTGCAAGAATTGAAGTTGCTATTTTTAATAACTCATTT
The DNA here is from genome assembly GCF_965620075.1 of Prunus avium. Lineage (NCBI taxonomy): Eukaryota > Viridiplantae > Streptophyta > Magnoliopsida > Rosales > Rosaceae > Prunus > Prunus avium. The sequence continues at coordinate 7,114,942 of NC_142291.1, read as the reverse complement.
TAGTTGTTAGGAATAGGCTCAAAAAACTTGTTGGTTCCTATTCCTAACAACTAAAATGAGTTATTAAAAATAGCAACTTCAATTCTTACAAGTGCACGAACCGTTTATAGTATAGCTTATGTAAATGCGAGGTCGGTCCCACAAAGAATGGTAATGTGGTCACAAGTTAAACTACTTAGAATGCTGGAAAAACATAAAACTAACTAACTAACTAACTAACAAATGGCAAGGTCTAGGACAGAATCCTAGCACCACACACGCACTCGAAATGGGGGGTTTTGTTGTTGAAATGAAAACAAGAGACTGAAATGGAAGTGCTGGAAAGTAACAATGGCAGCAATCAACAAGTTGTGAAACAATGATTGAGAAGTGTTAGAGCCTTGGAATCTACCACTAGTCTTCCTATCCAAGTTATGAATGCATAGAAATTGACTCAAGCTCATCAACAATAGATTATCGCATACAAGCCTATGGTATCTAGGTGCAGGATGCATGATTCTCCTAAGGCATGTGATTGTGCATGGTATCTACACAACACGTGATCTCTAATATGCAACCTAAGCATAGTATCTACTTAGAATAAAGCATACAAGAGTCATTAAGTTCCTTGAGAATATGATAATCACACAAGTCCTAGAATATGGTATCTGTCCTAGTCAACCTATGGTTATTAACCCCTTGAATGATTCTTAGGCCATTCATGTGTTGCTTGTGAAAGGAGAGTAGAATCGGTGAATCTAAACCCCTTCCCAACCTGTGCTAGATGCATAAAATCCTAGTTAGCTACTCCAAGAAAACATACATCAAGCACATAATAAACTGGAGATTAACAACTTGGCAATGAAAGTAAGGAAATCAATTAACTATGAAATCATCCATAACATTGAATATTCATGACTACGGCTTCATCCTAAGCCCTAACTAAATGGATTAGTTAAACATAACTATGAATACAAAAAATAAGAAATACATAGATAGAATAAAGAGAATAGAAAAACTAGTTGGTGGCAGCAAGGTAGTTCCCAGGACAGCTCCAAGCTCTCCCTCCTTTGCAGCTAGCTCTCTTCTCTCTTTGTGGTGAATCTGAATGTTTGTATGAGAGTAATGGATGAAGTGAATGTATGTGTGTCTGTTCCTTGAATGAGCTGCAACTCTCTAATTATAGACAGCCAATTCGTCCTTTCCTTGGCTGGTGTAGAAAGCCCACCAGAAATCCTGGAAACTGCTCCTTGATTTATGCAAACAAGTTTCCCCATAATTAAGCATGCCTTGTTTTGCTCCTTCAGACTTCCAATGCTGAAATGCCTCCCTAATTTGTCAACATGTCCGGTCTAATGTCAGGTACAGCTGAGTTGAGGCACATGGCTCAAAGGAGGTGTGGAACACAAGGCTCATTAGCTGGCAGCTGCATATTAAAATCCTCCTGAGCATGGTTCAGTGTTTGACAGGCTAAGGACTCCAAATATGTTCAATTGGGCCGAAATTGTGATATGGTATACTAGACACCCATTGGAACAACTTCTATGAAGAACGTCCCCTCATCTGAGTTGTGTAAGTTGCTGAAATGAGGCTTGCAAGATGCCCTACGAAACTGGACAGACAAGGAGTGTGGCCCAAATTGGGTCTGTCTTTAAGCTAGTATTCCTCTCATGCCAATCAGCCCTTAATGTGCATGGATTGTATCAAATGTGATCTCTTGTTGCCTTAACCTACAGAAGACACAAACATAGGTAAGTGACTTGAAATAAAGAGAAACTAAACAAAATTACTAAGTAACGAAGGCATGCAAATGTGTGAAATTATGAACTTATCAGGTACTCTTTCCTACACTGGGGTTTGTCCCATATGGTTTTCTTAGGAAGGTTTTAATCTGACCACTACATTTGTGCCGATCTATGTATTCCTATTTTGGTATATGAATGATATCTCTTTCTTAAAATTAAAAAATTTAAAAAATTTAAAAAATTTAAAAAATAAAAGTATACTTCTTAGGAAATTTATAATAAACACAATTTCTTGCATCGATTTTATATATAAACATTAAAATCTATAAATTGAAATTATTTGGCCACAATTTAACTTAAAAATTATTGTTTAAAAAATTAATTTATTGCATAAAAACAAGTCGGGTCATAGAACGAGTACAACAAAATATGAAGTTGAAACTCGTGAATGAATACAAGAAGGAGCTTGTGGCTCAAGTGGTTTAGAGCAGTTATCCATATGTGTTCAAAATCCTCCCCCTCTCAATATTACTAGAGATGGTAATGTCACGCCCCAATCCGGAAATAAAGAATATTCCTGAATCACGGTGCTCGAATTGAACGAAATAAAATAAAATAAAAAAAATTTGGTTAAAATACATTTCCCTTATATAAAAAATAATAATAATCTTACAAGTGTACAAGATATAAATAAAACTTTATCACTTAAACTAATCCAACTTCTCTGATTTTATCTTTGTCTTGCCCACTAATTGATCTAAGGCTGCGTTTGGTTCATGGGAAAGGAATCTTGGGGATGGGAAACCAATTGCTTTCCCATGTTTGGTAAGTCAAGCATGGGAAAGCGTTGCCTAGGACATGGGAAAGTAGGAGGGAAAGTGAATCCTTCCTTCCTACTTGGGTTTCACTTTCCCTTCCCATGGGAAAGTAAGACTAACTTTTTTTTTAACTAATTTGTCCTTACTAACAATTCATAATTACAGTTTTTATCCAACAATAATTGGTATTTTTTTTATTATTTTAATAGGGGTACAATTGGGAAACTAAACAAAATTTGTTTTCCATTCCTACTCAAAACAAACATGGGAAAGGAAATAAAGTGATATTTCCGGGTCACTTTCCTGGCATTACCAAACATGGGAAAGGAATCACCATTTCCCATCCCTTGGGAAATGACATGGGAAATGATTTCCCATCAAATTCATTCCGTGAACCAAACGGGGCCTAAGAAATAAATAGGTGTGGGATGAGAAAACCACCGCTCAGTGAGTAGATTATGTAATATGCCAGTCAAGCAATGCCATTTTACACACTCTAGAAAATATAATAAAAATATACGCAATCCAAATTATATCATATCATCACTTCATATCTTGGTTATCCTTCACAAATTGTATCCAGCACATGACCCCTATCGGCCTCACTGCCCTATGTCTCCGTCTAGTACATTTATCCTTCGAATACCCCGTCACTGAAGTTTTCATGTTCCATGAATAGTATGTACTTCACAAAAACTCCAAATAATATATATTATGTGAAATATTGCACAAATTAGACATGCTTGACTTGAAAATAGAGAGAGATTTGTAAATTGAATAAATCCATGATAATCCATGATTTTCACATTTATCATAAAATAAGAACTTTTAGAACACATTACATAACCCACTCACCATGATAAGTATGAAATATTGCAAGACAAAGACATACGTTCTTCATCTTGTTTCTTTTTCTTCCTTCTCTTTCTCTCTCTCTCTCTCTCTCTCTCTCTCTCTCTCTCTCTCTCTCTCTCTCAAACACTACTTCATGCTAGAAATCTATTCTAAAGAGTTGGAATGAATGATTGAAGTAAGAAAGGATGATTTATAGGAGAGGCTATAGATGCAACCAAATAATATTTATATATATAATATTTTAAACCAACAAAATATAAGACAAAAAAGTAAGGGAATAATGTTACTCATCCCCCTTTGGCCAATGATATCACAACACCACTTGTTACTAGCATGTAAGGTGGCATGGCAATGATGATTTGATTAAAATCAATTGCAAGTCTCTACACATGGAAAACAAGAATGGTGTCATCTTTCACCTAAAGGAATAATCTCATACGAGGCTTAAGATTTTATAACATTTAGGTCTTCATAATAAATAATTAATATGTAATATGAATATTTCTTTAAAATAATAATATATATAGAGTTTTTTTTTTTTTTTTTTTAAAAGGTTCTTACACGTAATGTGGTGAATTAGGCTTGGGTTTGCTTTTCCTTCATCCCCGGCTCGATCCGCACATTATTCAAATAAGGAATTCCTTATTCTCTCCTTTGTTGGGGATCGGTTTCCCGACCTTCCCTATTACAAAAGTGTCAATAAAAAAAAGCTTTTTGAACAAGAAAGAAGTGTTATGAACTAGTATAAATCAATTCTATTTTCATTCATATAAAATAATAATTAATTAGCCAAATTAATACCTACAAAACTATAATGTTAATAGTATAAATCTTAATGAAAAACTATGATTCCAAAGAAATTGGATCTACTAAAACAACATACACACATATATGCTTTAAACAAGGGAGGATACGGGTACGTGATTAAAATAGCATCCGTGTCCCTCCTCAAATACCATATTCGAAAAATTTCTGAATTTGTTCTCATGCCTAAATTTTATCCTTCATACTCAATCCATTAGGGGCAAGCCCCACAAAGACCCTAATGTTGAAGTGAGTCTCCTAATTAATCAAGGAGATTTATTTCCTTGATTAATTAAGGGATTTACTTTCCTATTTTATAGATTTATTTCCTTGTAATTAAGGGATTTACTTTCCTATTTTATATAGTTGTCAAATCATTATATAATTAGGAGATACTTTCCTAATTCTTTACTGGATCTAATTCCTTGTAAAGTACTCATGTAAACTCTTATATATACCTCCTTATGGAGAAGAATAAAAGAAGAACCTAACATATTCAAACCCATATTCATATTTTAGCATGGTATCAGAGTAATCGATCCTCGGTTGTCTCTAAATTCTCATATCAAAATTTCTCCTCCCCTCCTCTTCAAGGGGGGGAGGGGGAGTGAAAAAGGATTTGTTTCTCTTTCTCATGGAGATTTTGCATCTTTCTTGACTCCGACATACCCTTCTCTTCAGGAGGAGAAGAGGATTGAAGAGAAGTTTCTATGTTCTTAAGCCGTGTTCACAGGGTTTCTGTGTCCTTTAGCCGTGTTCACAGGGTTTCTGTGTCCTTTAAGCCGTGTTCACAGGGTTTCTGTGTCCTTTAGCCGTGTTCACAGGGTTTCTGTGTCCTTTAGCCGTGTTCACAGGGTTTCTGTGTTCCTTAGCCGTGTTCACAGGGTTTGTGTGTCCTTTAGCCGTGTTCGCAGGGTTTCTGTGTTCCTTAGCCGTGTTCACAGGGTTTCTGTGTCCTTTAGCCGTGTTCACAGGGTTTCTGTGTTCTCTAAATCCTCGTATCATCGTATCGCATTCCTCATATCCTCGTATCGTATCCTCGTATCCTAAATCAAATTCCTTGTTTCAGATTCAGATCTAAACCCGAATCCCTCGTATCGAATTCCTTGAAACACGAACCCGTATCCTTGTATCCTGAATCCCTGAATCCTGAATCCTGAATCCCGAAACCCTGAATCCTGAATCATGAATCCCGAAACCCTAAACACACCCAGAAACCCTAAACACACTCTGAATCCTGAATCCTGAATCCCGAAACCCTAAACACATCTTTTTTATCTTATTCTTAAATCCTTCCGCTGCCATGGATATCGTTTCCCAACCCAAATCCGAATCCGAATCCCAACCTTCCAACCTGAATCCTAATCCAAACCTGAATCCGAATCCGAATTTGAATCCCAACCTTCCAACCTGAATCCGAATCCAAATCCAATTCATACATCAAATTCCTCAAATCAAGTTCCTAAATCAAATGGTCGGTCGCCAGTGGAAAGCGACCCGCCCCCCCCCCCCCCCTTAGTTCTTTGAACACGGAGAATCTGCTTCAAAACTACCGGTCGCCAGTGGAAAGCGACTGGTAGCCAAAGAAGCTGTTTCAAACCGACCGGCTGCCAAAATCCAGAGACCAGTCACCAGAGGAAAACGATCAGTTCTCTCCACGCTGTCAAAATCAGGAGGAGGAAATTGAACCGTCTTATGAGATTTTTTCCGCTTCAGTCATCTCCCTGCCATCACACTTAGGAGGAGAAAATTGAGGAGTTTGTGCCCGCTCTAGAGAATTCTTCAGCTCCAGTACCACACCAATCACCTGCTGAGGACGTCATTCAGAAGGCACAGAGCCTGCATATCAGATTCTAAAAAAAAGGAAGAATCGTGGTAAACCTCCAGTTCACTACGAAGAAGATCTTAATGCAAATGGAAAATATCCCATCAACAATTATGTATCCCTCAACAGATTATCAGAGTCACGGGTACACTTTGTGAAGCAGTTAGCCGACATACCTGTTCCCAATAGGGTAATTGAAGCACTAGAAGACCAAAAAATGGAAAGAAGTCAAGAATGAAGAAATGCGAGCTCTCCAGAAGAATGGCACATGGGCACAGTGTGTCTCATAGGAATGCAGTTGATCGAATCTTAAGGTACTTAAAGTTAACCCTTGGAAAAGGATTAATGTTCTCAAAAATTCGCATGGATTATCGACTTGGGTGCTACAAATTTCATGACTCACTTATCAAGTTGGGCATTTGTGACGTATATGCACCAACTTGAGGAGGAGTGTTGAAGTGAGTCTCCTAATTAATCAAGGAGATTTATTTCCTTGATTAATTAAGGGATTTACTTTCCTATTTTATAGATTTATTTCCTTGTAATTAAGGGATTTACTTTCCTATTTTATATAGTTGTCAAATCATTATATAATTAGGAGATACTTTCCTAATTCTTTACTGGATCTAATTCCTTGTAAAGTACTCATGTAAACTCTTATATATACCTCCTTATGGAGAAGAATAAAAGAAGAACCTAACATATTCAAAACCAAATATTCATATTTTAGCACCTAACCCATGGAAAAAAAATGTTATCCCCTAAATATCGCTTGTGAAAAAAAGATATGAGAAAGAAATGGATTTTTGGTTAATTATTTTATAAATAGATGCGTATTTATAGAATTTGGGGTAAGATATTTTATGTTATTATTTTGATCATTGGATTTCAATTTGAGCCATTGAATTATTCTTTTTTAATCAAAGAACAACTTCATTAGACATCCAAAGTACCAAACTCAAGAGGGCAACAAAACACTAAATCTAGCTTCTATAATGAGGGGCTATGTTGAGGTGTTACAACAATGAGGGGGTTTAGTCTAATAAATCGGACGACTAATAAGGAAGCCCTCATTATAATCCCTTATTTTTACTCTTCATTATAGTTTCCTTGCTAAATCTATTTGGGTTTTAGACCTTGGGTTGGAGAGAGTTGGTCTAAGGTAGTTGACAATAGCGCTTGGAACGGTCTGATTCGGCTTGATTCTCAACCAAATTCAAAACCAGAACTGTATTTTTCATTCGGACCAATTCTATCCGATTCTAATGAAAAATTAATTACTCAACCGAACCAACCTAGACCGATTCGGATCTGGTTCGGTTCTGATTTTCCCAATTTGAATCGGCCAACAAGCCCAACTGAGTTTTTTTTTTCTTTCAAAATATTTGATTTATCCTTTTTATTCTCAGATCTCTTAGCAGCCACATAAACAAAATCCAAATAAACAATGTATCTAAAGAAACCCACAAAAGAATTTCGGCATATCATGAAAAGTTTTACACATCACTCTGTATTGGCTTCCCTAAGTAAACCCCCCAAAATTACATCTCTCACAGATTATACAAAAATATGTACAAAAGGATTGGTGGACTAAAGTTCCACAAAGAGGAAAGAAAAAAATTGGAAATTGTTTCATTTGTGTTTGAGTGTGGTTGAAAATTCACAGCAATTGATTACAGCCCATAAGAATGCTTTCAACAATATAAATGCATCTATTTGATTGTTGTACAACGAATATGAATAAATACATCCTGGTGCTCCTTTCAATAATATATAATTGAGCCTCAACAATATGGTGCACCAATATATTTATTCATATCTATTCATGCAGAAGGCATATTAGATCAAGTTGCATCTGATAAAATGGATTGTTAGCCTCAACTAATGCATTTATATAAATACACTCAATGGATTGCCTTTATATCCAAAAATATCCCAGTACATGATGTCAATGGCGTGGGAACTTGCTGAAAACAACTCAAAGGCCATCAATTGGCCTATTGTTATTTGTTTAAGTTATATATATATATATATATATATATATATATATATATATATATATATATATATATATATATATATGCAGACCATGGCTATATATGTGAGAAAAAAAAAAGAAAATGCATTAAAATCTGAAAATAATTCAAAAGCCATCAATTGGCTTGTTGTCATCTGTCTAAATTTAAATAGGATAAAGAGTTTGGCATACCTGTTGATGGACTAACTGGCTATGGAGGAGCTTACAACTATAGGGGAGGTTGGAGCTGGAGTTGAGCAGATGAAGTGATGAAAGTGGCGTAGGAATTCTCTGCAAAAGGGAAGAGAAAAGATGAAGGGTTGCAACTTTTCAATATAAAACTATGTGTTGGTGGGAGAAAGTGACGGGAGCTTTAGCTTTTGCATGATTACAATCACTTTATATACATATATATATATATATATATATATATATATATATATATGAAAGTGGCGCAGGAATTTTCTGAAGATGACTCAGAGGCCACCAATTGGCCTATTGCTTTTTGTTTAAGTTATATATATATATATATATGTCATGATTGGTATTATTAGACCCACCCACCAATTATTTGGCAAAAATCCTCGGATTACATAAAAATCCTCCGCCTGCGGCAAAAATCCTCGGATTACATAAAAATCCTCCGCCTGCGCCAAAAATCCTCGGATTACATAAAAAATCCTCCGCCTACGCCAAAAATCCTCGGATTACATAAAAATCCTCCGCCTACGCCAAAAATCCTCGGATTACATAAAAATCCTCCGTTGAGCCAAAAATCCTCGGATTGCATAAAAAATCCTCGGTTGTGAGAAATGTTCCTCAATGTAAAAATGTCAGAGTAGCCTGAACTCAAGAAGTATGCTTTGGAGTTCCAGCAGTTGTTTTCCTACAAGCGGCGGAGTTTAAAGATAGGAGAACATTAACATTGAGAGAAATAAATTGTCGGGCAGTTCGCGCCTAGAGTTCCGGAAGGCATTAACATTGGGAGGATTATCAAGACATTGGGGGCAGTTCACGCCTAGAGCTCCGGAAGGCATTAATTCTAGGAAGATTTTCAAGACAGAGTTGGTTGAGGCCATTTATCAACCAAATCCATGAACTGATGGAAGCTCTATAAATTGATCGTCAGAAGAAGAGAAGAGGACCGCCAACAGAATACACAAAATCTATCTCTTTATCCTGTACTTTTCAATTCATAGTCTAGGATTTTATCTTTCAAGCTCTTCAGATTATCAAAGTTCTTCGTTTTCCTAGTGTAAGCTTACTTTCTTGCAATTCAATTTCAATTGTCTTTACATTCGAATTTAATTCAAGTCTTTATCACTTTAATATATTTTCCTCGCACTTACATTTCTCGCACTTAGATTTCTGTCATTTTGTTTATTGCATTTACATTCGCTGCACTTATCACAAAAATCCTAAAAATAGCTCAATCATCCTTGACCTCAAGGAAGAAAAAGAACCTAGGCCAAGAGGAGGTTCCTTGCTTGGTCGATCAATTGTTTGATTAAAAGTCAGAAGCGCAAACACACTCACACAATCTTTCCATCCAAGCCATCAAGTGGTTTGGTGGTGGCACGCCTACGCATCTCAAGAGAAGAAGGACCAAAAACTCCTTCCATTGGCCTATCCGGCCGAAAAGAGGGAAACATAATTTGGCACGCCCGGTGGGACTAGAAAAGAATTGTATGGTTGTAAACACTAGGAGGAATCCTAGAAGAGATCAAGAGTTTGAAGAGTCTAGACTTCATTCGGAATCAGAGTCAAACATGTCTGGTTCACTTCCTACAAGTTCTTAGCCACAAGATGTTCCGAACAATCAGCAAGGGCAAAATGGCCTTGGCCGAAATGCGGCTGTCGATCTCGACCATGTGGTGGTCGAAGATGTTATGGAAGTCGCCGAAGGACCAGTCTTGAGGCCAAGTTTGGCCACATCATTGGAACTCCAACAATTCTTCCGTACGATGGAAATGTCGAGCAATCAGAGAATGCAGGAGGCAGCTCAAACTATTGCTCAAACCGTTGCTCAAACCTTGGCTCAAACCATGGCCACTTAGAATGCTCAGATCAATGAGAGGTTTAATCGATTGTTAGGCCAACAAAATGGCCAAAATGGAATACCAGCGGCAGGGCTTCAAGTGGAGGCCCAACCAAACATCTTTGGAGCGAATCCGCCTCAACCAAATGCACCGGCTGGGGGCAACCCAGCTCCAGCAGTCAATGTTCTGCCGATGGGTAATAACCCATATGCGGCGACCAATCAATTCCAAGGGCTCCCGCAGTTCAACCAATTCCGCCCACAAGTTCACCAGGGGGCAGGGGCCAATTTCGCTGGACCTCATATAAACCAATTCGCCGGAGTGGGTGGATGGAATAATCTTGGTGGGAATAATCCATTACTAGGAAATCAAGCAATCGACCGAGGAGCGGTCGAGCAGATGATCCAAGATATGGTCCCTCATGCTAGAAGAATTGGTAGACCCGTCTACCGGAGGCCATATCCGGAGCATTTTGATCAAGAGGAATTTCCACGAGGATTCAAAGTTCCGGATTTTGCATTATTTTCAGGGGATGGACTCCAGTCGACCGTGGAGCATATTGGTCGATTCACTGCTCAATGTGCCGAAATCGGACATCGCGAGATCTTGAAATTAAGGCTATTCCCGAGCACCCTCACGGGGGCTGCTTTTTCATGGTATGTCAAACTTCCTCAGAACTCTGTTCCAAATTGGCAGACCATGGAGCAAATCTTCCACGAACAATTTTATCGGCCGGAGCCAGATGTGTCAATGGCCGACTTGGCCAAGATGCGCCAAGGACAAAACGAGTCCGTCCAAGAATACTTGGGGAAATTCAGAGAAGCAAGGGCTAGATGTACGGTCAACATGCCTGAAAATGAGTTTGCAAAGTTGGCTCAAGGTGGGTTGTTGCTTGACCTCCGGAAGAAGTTCGAGGGTATTGAATTCCGCGATATTTATGATCTCCTACTTCGGGTGGATCGATACGAAGCTCTTTTAAAGGAGGAACAACAAAAGAATCGACCGATATCTCGACCAACTTTCTATAGAGATCTACCAAAACCTTCCACATCTAGAACCAATGCTGTCCACGCGGTGGAGGTCGAAAATATGGACTCGAATGAAGCAGACGATGAAGTTTTCCTAGAAGAGGAAGAAGAATTGGCGGGGATAAACTTGGCTGAAATCGTGGTCAGCGAACCACGCGTATGCAAGGCTTTGTCCAAAGCCTCCAAGGATCAGAGGCCAACAACGGTCCAGATTTCTAAGTTTAGCGGAACTTCTCAAAAGGGAGACGGAACCAAGTCCTATACCTTTGACATTTCGAAAGCCGAACTAATTTTTGACCAACTTTTAAAAGAAAAGATGATAAAATTGCCAAATGGTCATGATATTCCATCGGCTAATGAACTTAGGAACAAGACTTTTTGCAAATGGCATAATGTATGGTCTCATGCGACTAACAATTGCCTTGTTTTTCGGAATGTCGTGCAGGATCTCATTGATCGGAAGATCTTGAAATTTCCAGAGAAAGCTACAATGGGTGTTGATCAGAATCCATTCCCAAATGCTCAGGCCAACATGGTAAATGCCAACTTCCCAAGGCCAGATCAACCTCGACCAAGATTAGACTTGGGTGGCTCCAGAAAAGCAGCAGCTGAGAGAAGAGCAAGGGAGAACTTGATGGATCCTAAGGCGAAGGGTAAGGCCAAAATGTACCCAGAAGTGACAAAGGCTCTAGATGAGAAAATGCCAATTATGGAAGAACCTCCCAAGGCTATTGTACTATGCAGTCGATGTCAATGTGAGGTCTCAGTGGAGGTAGTTCTACCAAAACCCAAGGAGTCAACCAGGGAACCGACTAAGGAGATGATCAAGGATCAAGCCCAGACAGGTAGACCAAGAAGTGCTGGGAAAAATAAGATTAAAAGTTCGGCTGGGAATTACGGTCCATATAGCCCAAGGGGCATGATGGAGACTAGGCCGAACAAACGGCCATTACATGAGTACCAAGATAGGTACGAGAGGCCGCGATATCAGCCTAAGAGAAGAAATCATCAGATGCCACTCAAGTATGAAGATGTTGATCCACTGAACCCAAGCCAAGATAAAAATAGAAGCATGTGGGTTTCGGTGGGAGAAGGAAAGAATCGAGATGTGGCTTATGTGTCAAGACCTCGCCCATCTGATGGTAGTGGTGTCCCAACTTTCAAGATGCCAAACACAAAGGCAGGACAATGGTATAGGAGTAGAGGTTCGAAGTTGCCTCCGATACCATTGAGCAAAACTCAAACAAGAAGGGCTCAGAGACAATATGCTGCCACTTGTAAAGCGGAGTTTGGGTGGGCGGACGAGAGGCAAGCCCAACTTAACCGATTGGTCGACCTTCGAGAGAAGCTTCGAGAGAAGCTTCGACTAGAAGAGTTGGAGTTCGCCAAAGCTGATGCCATGGCTTCGTTAGAGGCAGCAGCGGCCGAGGAGATGAAAATAAATCGACAATGGGTGAATGGTCAAGTTGTGGTGACAGCCTTAGATGAGCCGATGTTGGAGTTGGAGGCTCATTTGACTGGAGCTTTTGAAGCAAGCAATCTCAAGGCGGAATCTAGCAGGCCAATGAAAGTGTTGGACGATGGACCATCAAAAGTTGAGAAGTTTAAAAAGATTCAACCCAAGGCCAATCCTTCGACCTCCAAGAAGCAAATACCAATTAAAGTGATATCACCACCCGTGGTCGAGGAGAAAAAAGAAAATAACCATGAAATGGTCGAGGATGTCAGAGGAAAACCCCAGACGACAGAAGATAAGCTGACGACGGAGGAGGACCAAGTCATGGTCGATGTCCAAACATCTGTAGTGGAAGAAAAGGCCGAACCAACTGCCAACGAAGAGACTGAAGAGACTTCAGAAAACCTAGGAGGCACCTTGGCCAATGATGAAGAACTTTATGGGGAGAATGAAGAGTATGGTGATGACGAGTATTTTGAAGACCTCCCAGAAGAAGCTATGGAGCAACTAGCTAATGAGTGTAGGGAAGAGATTACCAAGTTGGAAACTGAATTGAAGACAAATAAGACCAAGGTGAGGTTTGTGGACTTCGACGAGGTCGATGCTATGGTGGTCACACTTCCACTATTTTTCGAAGCTCAGCCAGGTCAACCAAACTCCATGGAGGGAGATGTTTTTGATGAAGTCGAGTCCATGATTCAGATGGGAGAACCAAAGGAAATCGAGGTAATTCGGGAGATTCCAAAGGCAGAGGTAGCTCAACCTCAAATTGTGATGCCAAGTGCGGAGAAGGAAATGCCAGAGAAAGTGTGCTTTGAAATGCCTACCAAGAAGATGTCTTCCCACCTTAAACCTTTATACGTAAATGCTCACTTTGATGGGGTTCCAGTGAGCAGAGTTCTAGTTGATACGGGAGCCACGGTGAATATCCTCCCAGCTTCAGTGATGAGGAAATTGAAGAAAAGCTCAGAAGAACTAATTCCAACTGAGACAACGGTCAGTGGCTTTGTGGGAGACACCAAAATATCAAAAGGAATCATCCCACTCCAAGTCAGAGTAGGAGAAAAGGTCAGGGCAACAGCTTTCTTTGTGGTGGAAACAACGTCTCACTTTACCGCGTTGTTAGGTCGAGATTGGATTCATGGAAATATGTGTGTCCCTTCATCGCTCCACCAAACTCTACAGTTTTGGCATGAGGATGGGAGCGTGGAATTGGTTCGGGCCGACTCACGGCCTTTCATGGCTTCAGCCAACGCGGTGGAGGCCAGGTTTTACGAGGATGATCTTGGTCCTCTTTATTTTACAGGGTCAGATATGAACGGCCGACCCACGGGAGTCTCGGCCAAGAAGTTGATAGACTTGGGGGCACACGATGCCCAAGCAGATGGGGAGCGCCCCACGATGTCTGATTTTTTCTCTCTTAATGATTGATACAACCATGAAAGAAGAGAATAGAGCCGCGGTGGAAGACACCTTGAGACGGCTATATGGTTTTTGGGCCGAGAGAGCGGCCGAGCATGGGTCCACCGCTCATTTGGTGGAGTTCCTCCACGAAGGCCCTGAAGATGATGCACTTGAAATTGAGGAAGTGGAGTTGGCACCAACTCAGATGGATGATTCAAAGGCGGAAGTCCAAGACCCTTTGTTGGAAATCAACTTGGGGACGGAAGACAATCGTCGGCCAATCTACATTAGTGGTTTGATGGAGCCAGAACTTCGGGCCAAGATGGAAGAGCTTTTAAGAGAGTTCAAGGATTGCTTTGCTTGGGATTACACTGAGATGCCTGGACTAAGTCGTGACTTGGTCGAGCACCGTCTACCAACAACGGAGGATTTCAAGCCCTTCAAGCAGCCACCTCGCCGAATGTCGGCGGAAGTAGAATTACAGGTCAAGGAAGAAATTGTAAGGCTTGTTAAAGCCAAATTTATTAGGCCAGCAAGATATGTGGAGTGGCTTTCTAATATTGTACCTGTAAAGAAGAAAACGGGAGCAATAAGAATTTGTGTTGATTTTCGTAACCTTAATCTTGCAACTCCCAAAGATGAATATCCCATGCCCATGGCGGACCTCTTAGTTGATGGGGCAGCCAAGCATGAAATTTTCTCCTTCATGGATGGACACTCCGGCTATAATCAAATTTTCATAGCCGAAGAAGACATTCACAAGACAGCCTTTAGATGTCCAGGTTCCATTGGAACCTTTGAGTATGTCGTGATGCCTTTCGGCCTAAAGAATGCCGGAGCCACATACCAACGGGCAATGAATGCCATCTTCCACGACATGATCGGTCGAAACTTAGAAGTTTATATCGATGATGTGGTTGTGAAGTCGAAGTCGAGACCAGGCCATTTGAATGACCTTCGGTTAGCCTTCGAGAGAATGCGAAAACATCAATTGAAGATGAACCCAAAGAAATGTGCCTTTGGAGTTTCTGCCGGAAATTTCCTAGGATTTTTGGTACATCAAAGGGGGATCGAAATTGATAAAAATAAGTCTAAGGCCATCATTGATGCGCCTCCCCCAAAAAACAAGAAAGGATTGCAAAGCTTGCTAGGCCAAATAAACTTCCTCCGGCGTTTTATAGCTAATTCAGCCGGGAAAGTCGAGCCTTTTTCATCTTTGCTAAAACTCAAGGATGAGGAGAAATTTCGATGGGAAGAAGTTCACCAAAAGGCATTTGATTCCATCAAAGAGTATTTGACCAAGCCACCGGTGCTAATCCCGCCGAAGCGAGGCCGACCTTTGAAGTTATATATTTCGGCCGCAGAAAATTCCATCGGAAGTCTTTTGGCCCAAGACAACGATGAGAAAAAGGAGCAAGCAGTGTACTACCTAAGCCGAATTTTAACGGACATCGAGAGAAAGTATTCATCGGTGGAGAAACTTTGTTTAGCCTTATACCTCACCGCAATCAAGTTAAGGCACTATATGTTGCCTTCCGTGGTGCATATAATCGCCAAGACTGATTTGATCAAGTACATGCTCACTCGGCCAATCATTAGAGGGCGAATTGGAAAATGGACGATAGCATTGGCAGAATTCACCTTCCGATACGTACCTCAGCAAGCCGTCAAGGGGCAAGCTTTGGCTGATTTCTTGGCCTCTCACCCTTGTGTTGAAATAGAAGACATGGACTTCTTCAAAGTCGACATGGTAAATTTATTCCCATGGCGTCTCTATTTCGACGGATCTCGAACATCAAATATGGGGGGAGCAGGTGTCATCATTGAGTCACCCCAAGGATTTCGAACTCGTTATTCATTTCAATTAGACTTTGATTGTACCAACAATCAGGCCGAATATGAGGCCTTGATCATTGGGTTGGAGATTTTGCGAGAACTTGGAATAAATAATGTGTCGATCATGGGGGATTCGATGTTGGTTCTAAAACAACTATCCGGCGACTACAAGGTAACCAGTCAAGCATTGCTTGGCTATCATGCCTTGGCCAGCCAACTAATAGAAGGTTTTGATGATGTGAGACTCACTCACCTACCAAGGGAGCACAACTCACAGGCCAATGCAATGGCCCAATTGGCCTCTGGAGTTCAGATCTCTGAAGGGCTTTCTGAGGAGTTATTCAAAGTTGAAAAACGGTCGTTGCCCTCAGTTTTTGAAAGAGGAATACCAATGGAAGTGATGGCATTGACTGTAACTCTAGATGATTGGAGACACGACATCGTGGAGTATCTGCAATGTCCAAGTGATCCGCATTGCCGGCAGGTTCGACAAAGGGCCATAAGTTATGTGCTCAGGGATGAAGAGCTCTTTCGTATTAGCTCTGACGACTTACTCATGAAATGTCTGGGAAAGATTGATCAGATGGTGGTTATGACTGAGGTTCATGAAGGAATATGCGGAGCTCATCAAGCAGGCATCAAGATGAGATGGTTGCTAAGGAGGCATGGGTACTATTGGCCAACCATCTTGAAGGATTGCATTGATTACGCCAAAGGATGCCAAGGTTGTCAAAGGCATGGTCCGGTTCAACATGTTCCGGCCGGACCCATGAATCCGATTGTGAAGGCTTGGCCTTTCAAGGGTTGGGCGATGGATGTGATTGGCCAAATCCACCCGAAATCATCTAAGGGTCACAAGTTCATTTTAGTGGCCACAGACTTCTTTACAAAATGGGTAGAGGCTGTACCACTCAAGCAAGTTACCCAAGCTGAAGTGATAGAGTTTATTGAGAAGTCTATCATCCATCGATTCGGATTACCAGAGTCTATCATGACTGACCGAGGAATGGCTTTCGTGGGAGAAGCTGTCAAAGCAGCCGCAAAAAATTGGGGAGTTAGGATGGTTCAGTCCACCCCATACAATCCTCAGTCAAATGGTCAAGCTGAGGCCAGCAACAAAGTAATAAAAGGGATTTTGGAAAAAATGATTGAGAAAAATCCTAAAGAATGGTATTCTCTCCTCTCCAATACCCTTTGGGCGTACAGGACCTCTAAAAGGTCCGACACGGGGACGACACCATTCGCACTCACATACGGCCATGACGCCGTCTTACCTCTCGAGATTTCTGTAAAATCTTTAAGGGTGGCTCGCCATGCTGAATGGAGTGAAGATGAGTATAATCAGGCGATGGCTCAAGAGCTAGATGATCTCGACGAAGTCCGACTTGAGGCTTTGGATAAATTAAAGGCCCAAAAAGAAAAGGTGGCCAGAGCATATGATAAGAAGACTAAGGCGAAGAGCTTCGGAGTTGGAGATTTAGTATGGAAAACTATTCTCCCATTGGGAACGAGAGATCGTAGTTTTGGTAAATGGTCTCCAACATGGGAAGGACCTTTTCTTATCAACCAAGTTTTAGGAAAAGGAGCATATAGGTTGAGTTATGAGAATGGTCGTCTCCATGATTCACCCATCAATGGCCGTTTTTTGAAAAAATATTACCCTACTTCTTGGGAGATGATGGGGACGTGATCCATCTTGGTCATGTTAAGGGCGAGGAAATGTGTATGACAAATGAAAAGATTTTCCAAGAAACATTCATTACAAAATAGAGTCATCACACGATAGGCCGAACAACGGTCAAAGAGTTTATCAAATTACATAAACCAGCGAAATAAAGCATGACAATAAAACACAAGTCTAGCTAAGCATAAAACAGGCCAACTAGTGGCCTAACATAAATCTAAGCATTAGGGAAAAAGTCACGGAGGGATCCCGTGAAGTTCTCCCACGCTCGGTTCCCGTCTGCTATGATGGCTAGCAAGCTCGTCTCGTCTTCCCCGAACCACCTTGCAACTTCTGAATCCTGTTGGAGTTGAGCCTGAAGAGATCTGTGATTTCGAACATCCTCGGAAACCTGAGTGATGATGGCATTCCTCGTCTCCTCAAGTTGCTCAATGTGCCTTTGGATTTGCTCAACTTGATTCTGGAGTTGCTTAATTTTGTCACGAGATCTTTCCACCTCTCCATCAATACTCAGAACTTCTTGCTGCTTCTTTCGGCCCAACTCGACCTTCTGCATAATAACGGCATTGGCCGAAGAAACCTTATGCTTCAAGGCTCGACCTGCCTCTAGTTCCGCTTGGGCAATAGAATAGCGGACAATTTTCTTTTCTGCCTCTTCGAAGAGATGAGTGATTGCTTTAGTTGTGATCCGACCAGGAAAAAAGCCAGAAGCAGCCAAATTGTCAAGAGAAGTTTTGAGTCTAGCTCGCTCAGTCTCGTTAGCAAAAGAAGTATAATCCCGATCTAGGTAGGCTCGAACTAAAGCTTCAGCTCCAGGATCTCGTAACATCCCAAAAGTTAAAGATGAGGTAGCTAGTCGGGTTGAAGCATCATTTTTGGAAGTTGAGGCAGCCCATTGATCAAGATAGGCAAAGATATCCTCGACGGCCTGCAAAACAAATACATGTATATAAAGGTGGTTCATAAGAGTGGGAAATCATCCGAGGACAAGTAAATTGGTGTCAAGACTAACCTGAGGAGGTCGACCTTCTGTCCCTGTCTCCATGAATTTATCAGCTGGGTCTCTTCGTGGGGTTGAGATTGAATTCAAAGAAGCTGGAAGTTCTATCTCAATAGCCGGTTGAACGGCTGGAGCGTTGCCAAATCCAAGCCTTGTACCCTGAATAACCGTGGATTTTGGTAAAAGGTTCAGGAGAAATTGTATCAAAAAATTACAAATTCAAGGTTACCTGAGTGGCCTCAAGATAGGCCTCAGTAGTGCAGTGTCCGAATGTTAGGGCAGCCCCGCATACACCTCCCATGTCGTCGACAGCTGCCTCATTCTGAAAGTACCACAGAATGTAAGAGTGAGGCAAAGTATAAAAAGCCCAACTGATAAAAGGAAGCTTACCTCAACTCCATGACTAGAAGTCGTAGTCAGCCCACCGAGATCGAGCTCAAGCGTGGAAGCATGAGAATCCTATATTAAACTACAAGTTAATGAACTCACTGGAGCAATTGAAGAGGAAACAGCTGATTGAGCAATCGCAGTCGAATGAAATTGGTTGGGTATTTCCACCAACCTTATTGAGTCTTCAACACCCAAGCCTGTAGGATGTGGGTTCTTTCTGGTTTTTCGCGGTCGAGCGAGTGAAATATTGTCGGCTGGTGGAAACTCAATATCATGGTTGGAGAGGTGCCCATCTTCCGCTGTCCCTGAAAGATATAGGAGGTATAAAAAATAAATAAAAGGGCTAAAGTTCAACAGAAATCGGCTTACCACTGTCAGAAGAAAGTGCCCTCTTCTCGCCTTGATTGGAACTGGAGTCGGCAAGAGCTATCGACCCCATCTCTCTAGCTCTAGCTGCAAAAGATACAAAGTATCGATAAGGCTTATAGTCCAAAAAAAAAAAAAAAAAAAAAAAAAAAAAAGTGGAGTGAAGATTAAAAGTTTACCTTTCTTCCACTGGCTGTAGGAGGATGAACAGGGACAACCTCGGAAGATCCCCGCAATATTAGCTTTGAAGGGTTGCGAGAACCAGGTGGATGACATCCTCTCCCACCAGGACTTGAAGAAATCAATAAAACCAAATTGAGGGTCCCTAGTTGGAAAGACAAAAGGTGCGGCTAACTCGCGATTATCAATCACCAAGGAAATCACCTCATCCTTTTTCTTGAAAGATACTCTCCATGAGGAGAAATGGTTGAGAGAATCAACCATGGGAGCTGGAACACCCTGGATAAAACCTAATTGGCGGCCAACAGCGGCGGGGTAGTAGATCTCACAACCGCAATGATATTGGTTCCCTTCGCCTACCACGAGACCATAAGGAAGGTCTCGGTTGATGAGAATGCTAGCCCAAAGCTCTTGCCGTTCTTTTCTGTTCTCCAAAGTAGCTGGGGTGGCAAGATCCATGGCCAAATAGCTTGGGTAACGACGATCAAGACAGATGGAAAAATCATTAGGTGACCTCTCTGAACATTCATAGAAGAAGTCGAAGCAATCCTCGACGTGATGCTTCTGTAAAGGAAGTTGAGCTATTGGCAAGCCTAGAAGTGTGTCACTCTGGAATGTGACTTCAGATGGCCCCAATTCCAGAAAATAAATATGGAGCCATAATTGAAAAAGCCATATTGGGCCCGAAACATTGCATGACACGGGGTTAGGCGACACCATTTGGTGAAGGCCTCTATAGAGATATGCCAGGAAGATGGGACCCAAGGCCACTATTTCGCCATTTGCAAGAGTTTCGGCCAAAGATTGAACTTCTTGGGTAATGTGGCCAGACTTCGAACAAGTCAAGAACTTGCACAACCACATCTGTAGAAAGGCCACATGTTCCTCATAAGATACCCCATTCCTCGGAGCTCCGGATGAGGACTTGGCAAAGCGAAAATAAGTTTCGACCCATTTGCTGAAATATTTGTTGGTCTTACTATAGGATAGCTTTGAAATAGATTTTGGAAGGTCAGCTGCTGAATAGTCCTTTCCATGTGGTCGGAGGCCGGCAATCGCGGCTAAATCAAGTAAAGTAGGAGTCATCATCCCAAACCGGAGCTTCATGCAGTTGGTGGAGCATGACCAAAAGCATAAACTTGCTGTGAGGAGGGAGCGGTCACAAGGAAAAGTCCCAGTGGCGCATAAAACTAAGGTATCATAAATCCCGATTTTATGCCAGAAGGTTTTCAGCTTTGGCTCCAGAGCTTTGAACCAATCATACCAATCTCTTTTGGGATCGCCGCCCGGATTATTTTTCTTTACCTTGGACGTTGTTCCAGCAGTGGTGCTGGCATTAGGAATAGGCACATTTGGCCAACCTTTGATAGGTCGAATTTTCTCCCAAGTCTTCGACCATTCAAATTTCATTTTATAGGGTGGCTGGTCGTCATGTTGTTCAGCCCAAATCACCACCACATCATCCGGCGGTTGAAGTAAGTAAAGAGGGCCCAAAACAAATAAGTTTCCCTGGTGTCGGACGGCAAATGATTCCTTGGGTTGGTTTTGACTTTCATCCATGGCTTTCTTCAATTTGGCCAAATGAGATGTGATTGGGTCTGGCGCCATAATCCTCCTACAAACATCAAGATCAGAAAGCATATAATGGCAAACGCGAAGACTGCTAAGAACACTAGAATTATTCGGGCTTTCAGAAGTCTTGACTGGGAATTAAATGTTTGAAGGCAAACCGGTATGTATAGTACCTTGGGTTTCCTAAAGTTAGGAGCTAATGAGTTCCTTCAAGATTGATGGGTAGTGCCTCCCTAGAATCTAACTCAATCCAAGATAAAATATGCCAGAGATTGGCATAAATCCATGAAGACCAACATCTAATTCCTGACTTTCGATTCCTTTCCCCTTTTGTCAACTAAAGGCTAAGAAATCGAGGGGGCAATGTTTGAGTGTGGTTGAAAATTCACAGCAATTGATTACAGCCCATAAGAATGCTTTCAACAATATAAATGCATCTATTTGATTGTTGTACAACGAATATGAATAAATACATCTTGGTGCTTCTTTCAATAATATATAATTGAGCCTCAACAATATGGTGCACCAATATATTTATTCATATCTATTCATGCAGAAGGCATATTAGATCAAGTTGCATCTGATAAAATGGATTGTTAGCCTCAACTAATGCATTTATATAAATGCACTCAATGGATTGCCTTTATATCCAAAAATATCCCAGTACATGATGTCAATGGCGTGGGAACTTGCTGAAAACAACTCAAAGGCCATCAATTGGCCTATTGTTATTTGTTTAAGTTATATATATATATATATATATATATATATATATATATATATATATATGCATATGTATATATATGCAGACCATGGCTATATATGTGAGAAAAAAAAGAAAATGCATTAAAATCTGAAAATAATTCAAAAGCCATCAATTGGCTTGTTGTCATCAGTCTAAATTTAAATAGGATAAAGAGTTTGGCATACCTGTTGATGGACTAACTGGCTATGGAGGAGCTTACAACTATAGGGGAGGTTGGAGCTGGAGTTGAGCAGATGAAGTGATAAAAGTGGCGTAGGAATTCTCTGCAAAAGGGAAGAGAAAAGATGAAGGGTTGCAACTTTTCAATATAAAACTATGTGTTGGTGGGAGAAAGTGACGGGAGCTTTAGCTTTTGCATGATTACAATCACTTTATATACATATATATATATATATATATAATATATATATATATATATATATATATATATATATATATATATATATATGAAAGTGGCGCAGGAATTTTCTGAAGATGACTCAGAGGCCACCAATTGGCCTATTGCTTTTTGTTTAAGTTATATATATATATATATATATATATATGTCATGATTGGTATTATTAGACCCACCCACCAATTATTTGGCAAAAATCCTCGGATTACATAAAAATCCTCCGCCTGCGGCAAAAATCCTCGGATTACATAAAAATCCTCCGCCTGCGCCAAAAATCCTCGGATTACATAAAAAATCCTCCGCCTACGCCAAAAATCCTCGGATTACATAAAAATCCTCCGCCTACGCCAAAAATCCTCGGATTACATAAAAATCCTCCGTTGAGCCAAAAATCCTCGGATTACATAAAAATCCTCCGCTGAGCCAAAAATCCTCGGATTACATAAAAATCCTCCGTTGAGCCAAAAATCCTCGGATTGCATAAAAAATCCTCGGTTGTGAGAAATGTTCCTCAATGTAAAAATGTCAGAGTAGCCTGAACTCAAGAAGTATGCTTTGGAGTTCCAGCAGTTGTTTTCCTACAAGCGGCGGAGTTTAAAGATAGGAGAACATTAACATTGAGAGAAATAAATTGTCGGGCAGTTCGCGCCTAGAGTTCCGGAAGGCATTAACATTGGAAGGATTATCAAGACATTGGGGGCAGTTCACGCCTAGAGCTCCGGAAGGCATTAATTCTAGGAAGATTTTCAAGACAGAGTTGGTTGAGGCCATTTATCAACCAAATCCATGAACTGATGGAAGCTCTATAAATTGATCGTCAGAAGAAGAGAAGAGGACCGCCAACTGAATACACAAAATCTATCTCTTTATCCTGTACTTTTCAATTCATAGTCTAGGATTTTATCTTTCAAGCTCTTCAGATTATCAAAGTTCTTCGTTTTCCTAGTGTAAGCTTACTTTCTTGCAATTCAATTTCAATTGTCTTTACATTCGAATTTAATTCAAGTCTTTATCACTTTAATATATTTTCCTCGCACTTACATTTCTGTCATTTCGTTTATTGCATTTACATTCGCTACACTTATCACAAAAATCCTAAAAATAGCTCAATCATCCTTGACCTCAAGGAAGAAAAAGAACCTAGGCCAAGAGGAGGTTCCTTGCTTGGTCGATCAATTGTTTGATTAAAAGTCAGAAGCGCAAACACACTCACACAATCTTTCCATCCAAGCCATCAAGTGGTTTGGTGGTGGCACGCCTACGCATCTTAAGAGAAGAAGGACCAAAAACTCCTTCCATTGGCCTATCCGGCCGAAAAGAGGGAAACAATTTGATTTATAACAAAAGACCAACAAACTGGTTATATCTTCTCTTTTCATTATGGAGCTCTTCATAGTCTTGCATTAGACTCTGATGCTTGATAGTCCTTGGATCCTCATAATCAGCATATGAAGAAAGTTCCATAGCAAGAGGGAAGAGAGAAGCATTAAAAAAATATATAGAAAGAGAGAAAGAAAATCGGAACCATAAAGAGGAAGAAGAAAGAGGAAGAGAGAAAGGGGAAAGAGGGAAGAGAGAAGCAGAAAACAATAAAACAAAAAAAATATAGAAAGGGAGAAAAAATTGGAACCGAAAAGAGTAACAAGAAAGAGGAAGAGAGAAGAGGAAGAAGAAAAGAGGGATAGAAAAAAAAAAAAAAAAAAGTAGAGAGAGTGTCGGCACAGAGAAGAGAGAAAAGAAGGCTTCGTCAACTTAATCATGCCTATGAATCCTATCATAAAAATGACAATGTAATTATCAAAAAGAAGAAGAAAAGGAAAAGCCGATGTTTTCATAAATCCAGGCAATAAAAATCATCTCTGCGGCTATGGCTTGAATAAGTGGGTTTGAGAGTTTTTTACAATAAAAAAAGTTAAAGTCAGTTTCTTGACATAATAATTTTTAATTGAGAAAAAAAAAGCTGAACTTTCTTGCAAAATTCGTATCATAAATACTGCTGGTCTACATATGATATCGGAGGTTAAAATTTCTTGCAAACCATCATATGTGCTGCTGCCCAGTGCCCTCCCTCAGCACAAGAGGTTTGGAAAAATTGCAAGGCTCTCGCTGTTCACAGACTATCTTCCCACAACACAAACTTGCCTATATTAACTCTGCTTTCCATTAAGGGCGATTGGCGAGGGGTAGTGTCCTTGTGTTTAAGGGTAGGCTGGGTGGAAGAGTGAGGCTCGTGCTCAGTAGCTTACGGCTTGGAAGAGCATGCTTTTTGGTTAGGTTTTAATTTAGAGGGCATTTTGGTCAATTTAAGTGAGTTTTTGGCTATATTTGAAAGTCTTTAAAAAAAATTGACATTTATGAATTCGGGGGTTAAATTTTGGCTATTTTTGATAAAAACTTGTTATTAAGAGTTAGAAAGTAGGGTTATTAATTGGGTCTAGGCTATAGGCTTAGTATTGTTGGGCTTTATGATTTTTTTAATATAAAGTTGGGCTTTATTGAGAGAACATTGGGCTAAAGGTAGAGAAAAGTGGGCTAAAAATATAATTAATTGATTAATTTAAATAACCACTTTGGTTTGGTTTGGACCGGTTTTGATAAAGTCAAAATCGAAACTAGAACCAATTTAAATTAGTTCGGTTCGGTTTCGGTTCAAGTTTGACCTTTTTTGGTCAACTCGATTTTTTCAATTTTTTTCGATTCGACTTGGTTCGATTTTCCAGTTCGATGGTTTTTATGCCCACCCCTACCTGACAGGGATCGACGCATTTGATTTTGGGCAGGCCTTGGTCGTCGCTCTCTTTG
Organism: Prunus avium; assembly: GCF_965620075.1. Lineage (NCBI taxonomy): Eukaryota > Viridiplantae > Streptophyta > Magnoliopsida > Rosales > Rosaceae > Prunus > Prunus avium. The sequence goes on along the minus strand of NC_142291.1, from coordinate 7,089,981 downwards.
TGGGCAAGTGGGCTCGAGCATTCGAGTCAACCAATTTTCCTGTCCAACTTGAATGTGATCTACTATGAATATTAAAGTACGTAGAACAAGATTTGAAATAATATTTTGAACTGTATAAAAGGTTATATACAGATTGTCGATCACACAATTTAGGAACTACTACAAATAAAGATTTAAAATAAAATAGTGAATGTCAACGGTCCCTAGTGCTACATAAGAGCATTTGCATTAAAACGTAAGAAATATCACACAATTAAGGTACTACCACAAAAACAAGTAAATTAGAGCAGTGCAACAAATTAAGTGGGTTCATCGTATTAGACTCTCGATAGGAGTAAATAGTTCATGTCAGTTGTTTACCTGACTATTTTAAATGGGTTGGGCTTTTAATACTCTCCTACCTGACTAACTAATACAACTCACACACCTCGATTTAGATAATACAGGCTTAATTATTTCTAGGGAAAAAGAACTACGTGAAAAATCAGAGACGCTATTTTCATCTTCTTCTACCTAGGGTTCTTCTCTGCTATCTTATCCACTGGTTGTTCTCTTCACTCTTCTCCTGGTATTCATCTCTCTCTCTCTCATACTCCTCCAATAATATGCTTCTTCTTGCTTCTTCTCTCTTCTTATGCCTCAATCTTCTCTTTCTTTATATACTTCCTATTTTATTACATTTTTGTGGAAATTAAGTCATGAGTTTTTCTTTTTTGACATTTTTTAAAATCAAATGTTTAATTTAAGAAGCATGGAACACTGGGATTAGTTGCAAAAAACTTCTCTGCTGATATCCATTTGAGTGGGAATTATTAATTTGTACGTGTTATTGATTCTTGTTTTTCCATGTTTCTTTTTTTTTAATTGTCTTTTTTCGTTCAAGTGTTACAAATATAATGCGAACTGTCGCACATCTCTCTACTAGTGCAATTTGTTGCACCTATATCTCTTATAAAGCACAATACTCTTTGAAGTTCCATTGTGAGATTGGAAACTTGAAATTTGTAGTACCTAGAATGAGTTTCCCAGCCCTCAGATGCCCTTGGTGTTACTGATTTATTGGTCACAAGTTCTTTTCTGTTAAACATGTGCTCTTGATTGCTCACTTTGTTGAGTTGTAGTCTGTTAGCTGGATATCTATTGTCGTCTTTTATTGGTTACATTATCAATTCATCATCCCCCAACTGTGAGGTTATCAAAGAATTTTTTTAAAAAAAGGATGATATGATGTTATCCGATGAAGCACTAAACACAGTATAACTTAGTCAGATTATTTATTCGGAACAGCACCAAAACGTCTTATAATATTATGGATAAACAGTCAGTACTCTCCGAAACAGATTAATACTATTTGACAAAAATTAATCAATACAGTACGACGTACCAAACGAGCCCTGAGTATATAGGATGGTACTACAATACAGACACGTCATATAAGTTATCCATGTATTATAATATATGTAAATATTTATTTATACTAAAAGTGAGAAATATGAACTATGTCGTCTACTCATATTATAATAATTTTTCAATCACACGAAACGGCCAAACAAGATTTAAAGTAAAAAAGTGAGAGAGAGATCACAATACTTTAATTTTTGTTTTTGAAACTAGTCCAAAAACCTAGGGCCTGTTTGGTATTTGATTTGAGTCCAATTTTATAAACTCAAAAATAGATTTTAAGTCCAAAGGCCCAAAAACTCCTTTGGTAGGCCTATTTTTAAAAACCCAAACCCAAAACAAACTCAAAAAGACCCCTATTATTGAAAACAAAACAAATGCGTTGTTCTTGAATTTTTTTTCTCGCGTCGTTCGCTTTGCTGGTTCACTCGAGCTCACTCTGGTGCTCGTTCAAGCTTCAAGCTTCCATGGGAGAAGCTTGAAGCTCTCGTGCTCCCTCTCGTCGTCCTTCTCTCTCTTCGTCTACCTCTCTCCTCCTCTCTCTCATCAATTCAAACTCTAGAAATTGGGGATTTCCAATATTAAAGGTCAGTTTTTTCTTTTTCTATTCCTTTTGTCTTTTGGTTTCTCAATTTTTTTTGGATATATAGCTGGGTTTTGTTCGTTGGTAATGTGAGTTTCTGTTTCAATTTGATAATGGGTTTCTTTTCTCTATTAGATAGAACCACCTTGCTTCTTGATACCAAGGGCTTTCAAGGTTGAGAGGTACAAAGACAAAGTAATTTCTGGGGGTTGAAGCTGAAAGGAGAGATTCTAGTGGATCCAAAGATCTAGGCCGTCGTAGCAAGGTTTGACGACAATCATCTCTCTTTCTCATTTTATTTTTAAATGGAATATTCAGTATCTTGTTCTTTGATTTTATTTGTTTATATATATATGGTTTGACGAAACCATGAGGCCCACGACGCAGGAACCATACGGAACCATGAGGCCCACGACGCGCACCTACATGGTTTGACCAACCCAGCATGTCCGACGCGCCCCAAGCCTAGCGCATGCCAGCCTCACTCCAGCCCAGCCCCACGCTTGCCTTGCACCAACCCAGGGTGCGACCTGCTCCAGTGCGTCATCTAGCCAAACTAACTAGCGCGTCACCTCTAGCTGTTGGCACCACCTCCGGCTGGACATCTCCTCTTTGCAGCCGGCGTCAACCTAAGCAGCCCCACTTCTCCTTGCTGCCAAAGAAAAAAAAAAATCAAAGAAAACAATATTTGAGGAAACAATTTAGTCTACCTTGGGATGCACTCTCCTCCTTGACAAGTGAAGTGGTCTTTCAAGAAATCTTTCTCTAACAAAAATATGGGAAGTGTTTCTTGCAATTTGAAAAGAAGCAAGGAAGAGCCTCATATTTAAAGCGATTGGAGTTCCTTGACCTACAAGGAATCCCAAGCCCATTCCAATTGGGAGTCCAATTTCAGAAAATTAGCAAGTCAAAGACCTCCCACTCAGGAGCCCAAGTCACAGAAGGAAACCCAATTATAGCTGGACAGCCCAACAGTTAATTCACACCTCCTCCATGCCACCACGCGCCATGTAGAAGCTGGGGGGGCATTTGTGGAAGCAAAATATCTCAGATCCTAGGTCAAATAATTAAGCCAGTCAATTTGGGAATTATTTGACCTAACCGGGAGTTACCTGATTTAATTGGGATTTATTTGATTCTTTCCTTAATTAGGGATTTGATTTAAATCAAATGCCTAATTACACCAATCTCGCCAAATTAGGGAAGAATAATTCCTTTCCATCAGTGGAATTATTCTTCTAAAACTCTAGCCTCCGAGGCTCCTATAAATAGATGACTACGCACAAGGGTTGAGGTACGTCTAAATTTCTATCTGAAACTTTGTAGAAATTGTCTCTCACAATCCCTAGCCACCATACTCTTTCTCTCTCTCACACAAGGCTCCCGCCACCACAAACGGCTCCGGCCACCCAGTTCTCACCTTAGATAAATCTCCATCCTATTGTTAGCTATTGTTTTCCTACAAACACTCGACCTAACTTAGGCATCGGAGGGCCTTTGGCCAACACCCCCCAGATGTGGTCCTCTTATTTCGATTTGTTTTGGAAGGAGAAAGAGAAGCAAAGAAGAAGACGGAATATTGGACGAATATTCACGTGGGACGAAAATCGCTCCCACAATCATTCAATGTGTGATGTTGTTTTTTACATTGATTTCATACATAGTAGAGAGATGTCTGTTTTGTTGCTTGACACTTATTTGATTAATGAAACACATGGTCTTCTTCAGTGTCTTTTGACTTTTGGAAGACATCAAACTATTTGATTTTGATTCCCATGTTCTTGTTTTGTGACCTTATTGTTCCATAAACTCAAATTTTATGGCTGACATAAATTTATTATTGTGAATTTATTTACTTAGTAAGTGAATGTATGCAAATCCTGTTAAGTAAGGTAACTTAATAAATATGCAATCCTGCTGCTCAGCCTCTGTTGCTCTTAGTCTGGTTGCATTTGTAGTTTACTTCACGCTTTGCCTGTCAGAGAAAATCAAATACTAGCAGTTATGGAAGATAATATCAGATTTCTATTCTTTTCTATATTGCTCACACTTTCTGACAGAGCATATGAGCTCACTCACTGTACATAACTGTACATACCGTTGGAGGTAAGAGAGATAGACACATTCCTAAATTCAATCTCAACCATCCATTACATGCTTTGAGATTAAGACACTTGTCCAATGTTAAGCCCTATGACACTTAACCAACCCATTACATTTTAAACATACTAACTCAGCCTATGAGCTGAGGCATAACACAAATAAAAACTTATAAACTTTTCTAATCAGTTCACCAATTTACACACTAACATTGCCATCGTCAACTTTTATTTTCTTTGTGCTGATTTGTGGGCATCTTCTCAGGTATCAACACGTCAATCTCATTTATTCTTTTTGTTTATGTATCAAGGTCATCATTAACTGTCACTTTTCTTCAATTTTATATGTGTATAAATTGCAATCCCATGGCTTTCTTCTTACTCAAATATTCTTCAAACCCCACGAAGCACGTCCTTTCTGCACTTCGAAGCTTCCTTTTCACTAGCTATGGTAAAACTCAGTTACATCACATGACGTGCCATGGAAAAGTACCAACTAAGACATGCTGTTTGTGTAGTGGCACATGAACCAATAATGCGTTATGTCCAGCTTTTACTCATTTTGATCAGCCATTTGTTGTAATGTGATCTATGGGTTTGGTCAGACTCAGACCCTTGATATTGATATAAAACTTTGTTTTTATGCAAAACCAAATTTTCTTCTTCTGTTTTCAATGTGTGATGTTGTTTTTTACATTGATTCCATACATAGTAGAGAAATGTCAAATAAGGACCTTGAAAATGAGCTTGATATAAAGCTAATTGGCCAAAGCCTATTGAAGATCATTTTATTCATCCATTATATGAAAAGGCAAAAAAAGGCTTGCAAACCAATACTTTAGATAAGAATGAGTGGGCTGGGATAGAAAAGAAGTTGTTTGACAAGTTTGGGAAAAGATACAACCGTGACAAATTGAAGCAAAAACATAACTGATTGCGCAAAATTCACTGTGAGTTTGGAAAGCTCATTTCTCATACCGGGATGGGTTGGGACCCAAACATGAACACTGTTCAAGCATCTGAAGAAGTTTGGGCATCATATCTCAAGGTATGCGTATTGTTGCATAATTAATCTTGTTTTGGTAATCCTTCAACATATGTGCATTTTCTAATATATCTTGTTTTATTTTTACAGAAAAATAAGTTTGTAAACCGTTTTCGTAGCAAGGATGTCCTCATTATGATTTGCTTGGTGTGATCTTCAACAACACCACTGCCACTGGACAGATGCAATATGCATCTACTAATTCTCCTCCAAATTTTGATGTTGAAAGAGAGCTAGAAAATGATTTTCTTACCACTGGCGCGCACATAGGTCTTAATAGAGAAATTGGTTCAAGAGGCTTTAGTGAGGGAGATGAAGGAACTAGCAACAAGAACAAGCGTGCTGCTCTATTCCCCCAAAGTGATCTTCCCTCAAGGTCAAAGTCATCTAAATCCACCAAAATGGATGAAGCCATTGAAGCTTGGACAAAGTCTCTTAATGCCAAGACTGAAGTTTCATTGGCAAGACCTGTAAGAGTGAGAAGGAAGTATCCTCTCCATATAGAGAATTGAGCTCTGTTGAGGATTGTGTGGAAATATTGGAGGCCATGGAGGGAGTGAATGATGATGCTTATGTGAAAGCTTTGGATAAGTTTACTAATTTGGATTGGAGGAAAATGTTCGTGAAGATGTCGGATCCACGGAGAAGAGTGTGGCTCAATAGCCTACTAAAGTGAACGAGAGTGAATGAGTCTTAATTTATTTAGATTAAATGATTAATTGAGCTTAGAGTTACTGTTTAATCATTGGTTTAGAGTTAATGTTTCTTTTTTGTTTTTGGTTCAAAGGGATACTTCGATTAAATTTAGTGAAATATTTTGTCTTGATTGTTGTTAAGAAGTAGGCCAAGAGATTGTAACAAAGCAACAAAGCTCTGACGTTTATTTTGTGTTTGTGGTGGAGATATTATATTGGGTTAACTGTAGTTCCTTTTTAATTGGATTTTGAAATTTCTGTTGCTATGTGTCTGAGAATTTGGAAATTAGGGATTTGTGTGTGTGAATTTGTGGAAATTTGCCCTATAATTATGTGTTATCGATCTTTGAGTTTTCGGGTATGTGCTGCTTATATATCCAACTAGTTATCCTGTACATTGGTTTGGATTAATATGCATCGATCTTTGAGTTTTAGAGTATGTGCTGCTTAAATATCTTAATTATAAAAAATGAAGAAAAAAAATTGTTTTCAAGAATTCAATCAAACAAGTTTTCAAATTTTAAAGATTCAAAAACAGTTTTCAAGTTGCATACCAAACAACTTTTTGAATCTTACAAAATGGATTTGAGAACTCCTTGTTTTCAAGAAAAATAACAATTTTTGAGTTCTCTACTTAGATAGGATACCAAACAAGCCCTTATTTTCCACTCCCCACTTCTAACAGTTTTTTCTCTTTTAATAGAGCAGAAAAGAAGAAATTACAGGAAAATAGCATCAGCCATACCAAACCCAACAAAATCTAGTTTAATTATTAGCACTTGTAAATGCCAGGTACGTGGGAATAGCAGAAATGCAGAAGCCATTGAAGTTGGTTCCAGCAGAAGTTGTGTAGGCGCCCATGTTGTGGAACACAAGATAATCATTCAGCTTTAATTCAGGCAGTTTGCAGTCAGCAACAACTGTGTCCAATGAATCACAAGTCGGCCCAAAAACTGTTGATGAATATGTCTCTTGATTTTGGTGAGGACTTAGAATTTGGAGCGGTGAGATTTGCATAGAGGATTTATCATATGCTGGAAGATTAAATGACCCATAAATTCCATCACTAATCCAATACTCTCTTTTCTCTCCCCTCACTCTCTTCCCCATCACATTTGCAACCATTGTGAATGCAGTTTCAGCAAAGAACCTTCCTGGCTCAGCCATCACCGTCAGATCAGAATCTGACTGATGATCAGAAAAGTAGTCTTTGATGGCAACATTTATAGTCTCGGCTATTTCATCAAACAATTGATGACCCACCGCCAATATCAAGAATATGCATTTTGGGCATTTTGAGCTCATCAGCCACATCAAATGCAGCTCTAGCGGCAGCTATTGCTCTGCCGTACACTTGAGATTCAGATGCTTTCGATCCCACGTGGAACGAAATTCCCACCACTCTTAACCCTAGTTTGTGTGCGTGTCTAAGGAGTGGTGCGACCTCCTCAGGCAACGCACCAAATTTGGTCCCAAATGCACGCCACGAGCTCTTGTCATTCGGTACATCAATCCGAAGCAACAAGGAACATTTGGGGTGGCACCTTTTGATCTTATCAACTTCGTCCATGGAGTCAAAGGTCGCAAGATCGACCCCGACTCCAGCAGCGTACCTTAAATGGTACTCACCCTTGCATGGATTGGCATAAACAATTCTCGTGGGGCTTATGCCATGAGCAAAGACGGCCTCGATCTCGGCCTTGCTGGCACAATCAAAGCTTGCACCAAGTGTTCCCAATGCAGCAATGAATGCAGGCTCATGGTTACACTTGACAGCAAAGAAGGGCTGAACATTGGGAAGGCAATGGCTCCATTTTTCCATGAGGCTGACAAGAACCCCCAAATCTAGAACGTAAAACGGTTCGTGTTTGTCTTGTTTGTTGATGATGGATCTGATGTGGGTGGTAAGTTGGTGCCTGGGTATGTCAGCTGGAACATGCTGATCACCTTTCACTTGGCTTGCAGCCAACTTGACTTGGAGGCTGCTAAAGGTGGAAAGGCTTGGAATGCTAGGAAGGATCAATGCCATGGAAAAATGTGTTTAATCTGTTTGTGGAAGCTAGAGATTGATCTCTAAACTATTTGTGAAGTTTGAGAGAGCAGTTTAATATCGGTAATCTTTTTATATAGATAATTTCATCAGAATGGGCATGACCGACCAACCATGTCTCATCTTTCGCAGTAAAATTAGAACTCTATCCAATGCCAACGGGTCTAGTCATTACTGCCTGTATTAAAAAAAAAAAAAAAACTTATCTAATAACTAAAGCATCTCTCTAATTCCATGAAAAGCACGTGGTCTGCTGGAATATTTGGCAACACATTGAATTGAATGATCTTCTTATTAAAATTTTCAAGCTTTTGCTTCCCAATTAGCTCTTCCATCTCTCTGTCCTTTTTGTTTCTGTTTTTTTATTTGTACTTAAGGCATAAGGGTAAATTTGGAAAACAAAAGCTAGGTTGTCTCTTGTATTAATGACATTATTTTAAGTGTAACAAAAGTGACACATATTATGTGGAAAAGGGAGAAGGTTCAAAAGAGAAGGTTTAGAGAACAGGTTGCTAGCATTCCCCTTAGGCCCCATTTGGTTCATGGGAAAGGAAGCTTGGGGATGGGAAATCAATTCCTTTCCCATGTTTGGTAAGTCCAGGAATGGGAAATCGTTGCCTAACACATAGGAAAGTAGGGGGGAAAGTGAAACCCTCCTTCCCCCTTGGGTTTTTATTTTCCCTTCTCGTGGGAAAGTAAGACTAGCATTAAATGCACATTTTTTATGACTAATTTGTCCTTACTAATAATTTATAACTATAATTTTATACAACAACTATTTGATATTCTTTTTTTTTAATTCATATTTCTTAAAAACTCCCAGCTTCTATTTCCCAGAACGTATCTATTTCTCATAACTTTGTTTATACAAGGAAGGCAAAACTTCCACCTTACCTAAGTTTTCATATTCTCATCGTCAAGACAACTTCAAACAAGGTGGGTATTATACTTCTATTCATCACCCAATATTTTCCATGTTTATTTTTCTTCTTCCTTTTTTTCTTTCCATTGAGCACCCAAATATATGAATTGACTCTAGTTCTAGGTTTAATAGTTGGATTATTTGATGTCTTTCTACTTTTTCTTTTTCTTTTTCTAGTTTTAACATGTGTGATGGCTCCTCAAATCTCTTTATTTAGAGACAAACTACCAACCCAATATTTGAAGAGTTTTCAAATTCAATCATCTTCACTTCTTAAAGGAGATTAAACTAACCTTACTTGATGAAGCTATTGATGCAAACGTTACTTGTTGTATTTGAATAAAATCTTGGGAGTTTCACTAAAACACCCAAAATGGGGGCTGAAATTATAAAAAAAACTTAACACCCAAAACACTTTATAAACACACCCAAAACCCATCATTACACACACTTAAAACCCATTTATAAACACACCCAAAAAATATACAATTGTTGATTTTGGGTGTGTTTCTATGTTTAAATAGTATTTGGGTTTTTTTATAAATACATGTCTAGGATTGGGTTTATTTATAAATTTGTATAAAATCTTCCACCTTTGGCAAAACAAAATATATTAGTTTTCGTATTTGTTTATGAATAACCAAAAAGATTTAAGAAAAAATTTATTTGTATTGAACAAACAAGTTTAAAACAACAAGAAAAGAACATGAGAAAGAATGATTATACAACTAGTTAATGTTGTTTGTTTAAAATATATAAATAAATAAAACCAATTTTCCATGGCAACTAATTAATTTAGGGACAATACTTCCCTTCTTACCTTCAATTGTGGCTCAATCACAAAGTGACATGTGTCCTCTCTTTCTTAATTGTCAAAATAACTTCTTTTTCACTTTTACTGAACCCCTAGCTTTTTACCCAAACAGAAAAAAAAAAAATTCCTTTTTTTTTCACTTTGATATTTCTCAACCATTTTAAAAATAATAATTTTCCTTCTTCAATCAAAATTTTAAGTATTTGTGCCCTTTCCAACTCTAACTTTAATAATCCCTCTACAACCAAAGTTGCCATTGACAACATTTGTAGACATATATATAGTTTCTTCACGGAGGCTTTTTCAATACATCATCATGTTACCAAGTGAGAAAATAAAAACAACGGTATTTTTTTTTTCTTTTCTATTTTGGTAAAAAGTTTGGTTCAGTAAAAGTGAAAAAAAGAAGATGTTGTTTTGGCAAATAAAAAAGAGAGGACACATTTCACTTTGTGGTTGAGTCACAATAGAAGGTAAGGAGTGCTAAAATATGAAAACCTACGAGAGAATATTGTTTGTGCGAATTTCTGTGTATTCTTCTCCTTGTAGCAGGTCATATATTATAGTACAATAAAACCTTGAAGGCCAAGGAAAGTTATAACTCATAATTCTATTTACGGCAGGAAATCATAAATAAAAGGGAAATCAATTACACTTCATATGGGAATCCTTGGTGTGCAAGGAAAGTCACAAGTCACGCCAACACTCCCCTTCAAGTTGGTGCATAGATGTTGCCAATGCCAAACTTGTCTATTGACGTGTGGAACTCTTTACTGGAAATTGCTTTTGTCAAAATATCTGCTAATTGATCTCGAACTTCACGAAAGGGAACTGAATTACTTTAGTCTCAAGCTTTTGTTTGATGAAGTGTCGATCCACCTCAACATAATACAAAGATCATGTTGAACCAGATTCTGTGCAATAGCTATTGCAGTCTTGTTGTCACAAAAGAGATTCATTATCGATGTAGGTTCATACCCAAGTTCAATAAGCAACTTCCTTAACCAAAGAAGCTCACAAATTCCTTTAGTCACTACTAAAAAAAACCCCTTGAGCGACCAAATTTTGCGCAACGAAACAAAATTCGTCGCGCAAAGTCACTTTGCGCGACAAATATAAATAATCGTCGCTCAAAGTCTTACGCGACTCAATTTTGCGCAACGAAAAACAAATCGTCGCACAAAGTCACTTTGCGCGACAAAACTTTGCGCGACGACAAAGAATCGTCGCGCAAAGTAACTTTGCGCGACGAATACTAGAATTCAGTGCACAAAGTTTTGCGCGACGAATAGTGATTCGTCTCGCAAAGTATTTACAAAAATAAATAAATAAAAAATTATTTTTAAAAATTTTTGGATGCCTTTGCGCGACGAAATAATAATATTCGTCTCGCAAAGTCTTTACTAAAATTAAATAAATAAAAAAATTTGGATGACTTTGCGCGACGAAATAATAATCTTCGTCTCGCAAAGTCTATACAAAAATAAATAAAATAAAAAAATTATTTTGTTAGAAAAATATATTATTGTAGTTCGGATTGGGTTTTTGTTAGAAAATATATATTTTAAATTGACGATCAAATTGGTGCATTGTATTCATATAGGGTCAAGGAATGTAGCTGTAAAAAATCATCAAAATCGGAGTTAAAATAACTGTTTAATCGTGATTTTTGTTTATAACCATCGAAAAGTTTTGTCCAATTACGTGATCTCTGAATGTTTATTTTTTCCGATTTTTGGGGTATACGATCTCGAAGTATAAACAAACAAGTTTGACGGTTGGATCGTTGAAACTGGTTTCATAGAATACATATGCTATTAAAACAATATATTCACTAACAATTAAGAGTTTATTTATACTTTTGTTAAATATAACATAAGATTTTGTGGTATCCACTAGTGTAAATATTTTAAATTGACGATCGAAGTGGTTCATTGTATTCATATAGGGTCAAGGAGTGTAGCTGTAAAAAATCATGAAAATCAGAGTTGAAATAACCATTAAATCGTGATGTTTCGTTTATAACCGTCGAAAAGTTTTATCCTATTACTTAATCTCTGAATGTTTATTTTTTCCGATTTTTGGCGTATATGATCTCGAAGTGTAAACAAACAAATTTGACGGTTGGATCGTTGAAACTAGTTTCGTAGAATGCGTATGCCATGAAAACAATATATTCACTAACAAATAAGAGTTTATTTATACTTTTATTAAATATAACATAAGATTTTGTGGTATCTACTAGTGTAAATATTTTAAATTGACGATCGAATGCAATCATTGTATTCATATAGGGTCAAGGAGTGTAGCTGTAAAAAATCATGAAAATCAGAGTTGAAATAACCATTAAATCGTGATTTTTCGTTTATAACCGTCGAAAAGTTTTGTCCTATTACTTAATCTCTGAATGTTTATTTTTTCCGATTTTTGGTGTATATGATCTCGAAGTGTAAACAAACAAATTTGACGGTTGGATCGTTGAAACTAGTTTCGTAGAATGCGTATGCCATGAAAATAATATATTCACTAACAAATAAGAGTTTATTTATACTTTTATTAAATATAACATAAGATTTTGTGGTATCTACTAGTGTAAATATTTTAAATTGACGATCGAATGCAATCATTGTATTCATATAGGGTCAAGGAGTGTAGTTGTAAAAAATCATGAAAATCAGAGTTGAAATAACCATTAAATCGTGATTTTTCGTTTATAACCGTCGAAAAGTTTTGTCCTATTACTTAATCTTTGAATGTTTATTTTTTCCGATTTTTGGCGTATATGATCTCGAAGTGTAAACAAATAAATTTGACAGTTGGATCGTTGAAACTAGTTTCGTAGAATGCGTATGCCATGAAAACAATATATTCACTAACAAATAAGAGTTTATTTATACTTTTATTAAATATAACATACGATTTTGTGGTATCTACTAGTGTAAATATTTTAAATTGACGATCGAATGCAATCATTGTATTCATAAAGGGTCAAGGAGTGTATCTGTAAAAAATCATCAAAATCAGGGTTGAAATAACCGTTAAATCATGATTTTTCGTTTATAACCGTCGAAATGTTTTGTCCCATTCATTGATCTCTTAATGTTTATTTTTTCTGAATTTTGGTGTATATGATCTCGAAGTATAAAAAAACAAGTTTGACGGTTGGATCGTTGAGTAGCTTTAAATTTATTTATTTTGTACGTATAACACTTAAGAAATTGAATAGTATATGTATTTATTACTAGCTTTAAATATTTTTTAAGACTTTGCGCGACCAATTGGTATTTCGTCGCGCAAAGTATACTCTCAAAATTTGGGCGTGTACCAAAAATGGGAATTTAAAAAAAAAAAAAAAATTTGACTTTGCGCGACCAATATATAAATATTCGTCGCGCAAAGTATACTCTAAAAATTTGGCGGGCACCAAAAATGGGATTTTTAAAATAATAAAAAAATTTCGACTTTGCGCGACCAATATATAATTATTCGTCGCGCAAAGTATATATTCTAAAAATTTGGCGGGCACCAAAAATGGGATTTTTTTTAAAAAATTTCGACTCTGCGCGACCAATATATAATTATTCGTCGCGCAAAGTATATATTCTAAAAATTTGGCGGGCACCAAAAATGGGATGTTTAAAAAAAAATTTCGACTTTGCGCGACCAATATATAAATATTCGTCGCGCAAAGTATACTCTAAAAATTTGGCGGGCACCAAAAATGGGACGCGGGAATATTTTGGTCGCGCAAAAGTTTGGGCGACCAGAAATTCGTCGCGCAAAACTGAAAAAATTTGGCGGGCACCGAAAATGGGAATATTTTTTTAAATTTTTTTTAAACACTTTGCGCGACCAATATATTGTTTCGTCGCGCAAAGTGATACTTTCTTTAAAAGCAAAATAACTCCTCCACCATTTTCTCAATGTCTTCTAAATCCTACCATTTCTCTCTTTCCCACTCCCCAAATCCTACCATTTCTCTCACACTCACTCCTCTCACTTAATCTCTCATCTCTCTCTTCACTATCTCTCTCTCTCTCTCTCTCTCTCTCTCACTCACTCTCTCATCTCTCTTTTCATCATCTCTCACTCTCACTCACTCTCTCATCTCTCTCTCACTATCTTCTCTAATTCTCTCACACTCACTTCTCTGTAAATTTTAATTTTTTTTCATTAATATGTGTTTTTGGAGTTAGTTTTGAGTTTATGCCAATTATTTGTCATTATTTTATGTTATTGTTTTGTTATTTGACAATATTTGTTTTTTTTTTTTTGTAGGGAATTGTTGAGGCTTTGATGGCTAAAGTTGAGGATTTGATATAAGAGGCTTGTAGATTTTATTATTGTACTTTGTTAATTTAAGTGTACATTTTGAATATTATGTATATTGGATAATTTGACCACTATTTTTCTTATGTAATTTTATTTTGAATATGTCAATTTAAATTAAAGTAATTAAGAAAAATAAAATCATACAATTAAATTAAATTTAAAAAAATTAATATAATGAAATTGATATAAGATAAATAATTAAAAAAAATGTCAAAAACCTTGCGCGACAAAATATTTCGTCGCGCAAACTATGAAATTAGTTTATTTTAGTTTAAAATTTTCAAAAAACAAAAATTAAAAAAAATGAATATTTCGTCGCGCAAACCTTTGCGCGACGTTCACATTCGTCGCGCAAAGTACACTTGCGCGACATTAACTTTCGTCGCGCAAAGTATATAATATTCGTCGCGTAAAGTAATTAATATTCGTCGCGCAAAGTTTTCAGGATTCGTCGCGCGAAGTAATTAATATTCGTCGCGCAAAGTTGTTATTTTCGTCGCACAAAGTTGTCATGATTCGTCGCGCAAGTTGTTATCCTTCGTCGCGCAAAGTGGCTTTGTGCGACGAATAATTTTGGCCGTCGCGCAAACCCTTTCTCCACGAGTTTTGCGCGACAGAACTTGCGCGACCAAAATTTCGTCGCGCAAACTGTGCGCGACGAAATTTTCCTTTGCGCGACCAAAAATCATTCGTCGCGCAAAGTGGTTTTTGTAGTAGTGGTCATACCTCTAAACTTGGCTTCTGCACTAGATAGAGCTACTACCTTCTGTTTCTTGCTCTTCCATGTCACCAAATTACCTCCCATGAATGTGAAGTAACCAGATGTGGATCTTATATCTGTTACACTACCTGCTCAATCTGCATTTGTATAACCATCAATATTTAGATGATCATGTTTTGAGAACATAAGTCATTTTCCGGGTGCATACTTCAAATATCTAAGTATTCGAAGAACTGCATTCATGTGGTCTTCACATGGAGAGTGCATAAATTGATTGACTACGCTCAACGCATAAGCGATGTTTGGCCGAGTATGTGACAAATAGATTAATCTTCCCACTAATCTTTGGTATCTTTCTTTGTTAGTTGGAACTTGATTCGGGTATTCTCCAAGATGATGATTCTAAATAATAGATGTGTCTATAGGTTTGCAATCTAGCATTCCTGTGTCTGTCAACAAGTCCAATACATATTTCTTTTGAGAGAGAAATATCCCTTGCTTTGATTGAGCCACCTCAATCCCCAAGAAATACTTTGTAACATCTCGACCCAATTTTAATCAATTAATTATCTTCATAAATTTATTTAATTTATTTAATTTTGAAATTACAATTTTGCCCTTGGGGATAGGGTTATTTTGGTCACTTTTTAATCTGATAGGATTTTGGGGAATTGAATGGCACCATGACGTAGACCGCGTTGATACGAGTTCGTAGACACGTAGTGGGCTCAAATCAGAGTTATAACGAAGAAGTTATGATCTACGGAAGCCCAGTGGCATAACCGTAAATATTTGAAAGTCTGTTTTTAAATGGCCAATCAGATCCCTCTCTCTCTCTCTCTCTCTCTCTCTCTCTCTCTCTCTCTCTCTCTCCTCCTCCTCCTCCTCCTCCACGAACAACAGATTTCAAACGGAGACATCTCCACCGTCCAGACACCTAAATCGGTGCCACAACTTGCAAACTCTTCATCTCTCTCTCCTCTTCACATCCATACCAATTTTAAGCTTTGATTCCAATGGATTAAACCAGAAAATCGATCGAAACAGAGGCTCAAAAATTGGCTGTTTCGAAGCCGTGACTTTCGAAGGTTTTTCATGCCAACTTCGGCCACCACCAACCGTGTTATCACACCCAAACCACTCCCCTACCTCCCCTCTGTAATTTCCCTCGAAGACCCTACCCAATTTCATGTAGAAATCATCGAATCCAAATCCAAAACTTTTTAGGTTTTTCGAAGAGAAAACTGTTCGTTTGAGAGCCTTAACGGCCAAATTAGTCTTCGACGCAAGTATGAAACTTACTTCTCTTAATGTGCTTGATCGTTTGGCATAGGTCTTGACGTGAGGTTTGGAGATTTTTTTATCGCCGGAATTTACTATGGCAACCCACACGCTCCCTACGCATGTGGCAGCGCGTGGGCACTATTTGGGTGACCCATTTGGTCCTAAAATAATCCCCATGTCGTCCCGAGCACGACGGTATGATCGGATTTGAATTTGATTATCGGTTGACTGTCGATCAGATTACGCATATTAGGCGTTATCGAGGTTCGATATGTTCGGACCGTTGGATCGACTCCAATTTCAAATATGTTGATCTAGGCACCTCTTGGAACGTGTAGGAATTTACGGATCGTGAATCAGAGCCCCGGATGCTTCGATTCAATGTTTCAAAGATTAGGGTAAACGATAACCGTCCGATTGTGCGATCACGAGCGATCCAACCGTTCGATTCGGACCAAACTTGTAGGACATGTATAATGAACCTTGTTGAACCCATAGGAAGTTTCGAATCGGAAATCGGGGGTCGTGGGCCCTGCTGTCCCAGTTGACCAAATTTGGGAAGTTTGACCACCTGGTTGACCAAGCGTCTTCCGAGGCTATTCCACCATGCGAAACACGTAATTGGACCCTAGGAACATCTCGTTCGTCATACGCACACTTAAATTCTGGGAAATTAAGGTTTTATTTTAAAGTTCTCGTTCGAAGCGCTTTTTATTAATTTAGTCTTCGTATTCTTAAATAGGTACCGAGGCACCTCGTACTCAGCAAACCGGACCCTATCAGGGTCACGCAGCGTCAGACTTCTTGTGAGTGGACTTTGTTTTGAAATGGCATTATTTTTATCGATTACATTTACCATGCATCAAAAATGAATTTTCATGACTATGGAATGGATATATATATATATATATATATATATATATATATATATATATATATATATATATATATACAGAAATTCTCTTATGCGGACATCCGGACGTTATTATCGTGCGGACGCCGTGTATTTTGTACTACCCCTCTTTGTTTTCCTGCCTGTTTACAATAGGATCCGCACGATAATAACGTGCGGACATCCGGATAAGAGAATAACTGTATATATATATATATATATATATATATATATCGGATCGGAAATTTTTCAACATATATAATCCATATTCCGAATAATTATAAACTTCAAATATCAAAATAGCAGAAATATTCATAATTAATATGTGATTGCACCATGCTAAGTTCCCTTCCCTAGTTATTGTACCCACACGTGGCGTTGGTTTTTCCGGTGTGTGGGCACACATATGGTTGTGTTAGTATCTTATCACACGTGGTGTCGGATTATCTGGCATGTGATAAAGTAGTCTACGAGCGTAGGACTTAATGGTTGGATTTGGCCACATGTGGCATTGGAATTTCTGGCATGTGTGCTATAGAGTGTTAGTCCCCCGGTTGGACAACTCATCCCTAGACGCAGGATAGAAAGTTGAAACCTTGCGGGCTAATCAAACAATCCCCCTATTGGATTGTTTCCCCGGTACTCAAGTTGGTGTGATACTATCTTATATATATATATATATATATATATATATATAAAATATATGTCATATTATTCGTATACTTAGGGGATTTGGGGTGTATATTTATATAAAATGAGTTTCCATAGCCTATATGTATATAACTAGATATTCGTATATATGTATATATAAAAGTATAAGTGGATATTATTAAGTTATTCTTACATATCCTGTTTCATAACCATATGATTCGGGAACGGGTTGGCTTGAAGTCAAAGACATTACTTGGTTATTACTATATGATATCGGGGAAGTGAGAATACTTTGATTTCACAATGATTACGTGGGAATAGAATCAATTGCATGTTTTTAGCATTATTTTCCAAACTGTGGGGTTAATATGTTGTTTTCAAATATAACCAAACTTTGTTTTTGTCCACTCACAATTTTCTGTTTTGCGCCCCCCAGGCAGTAGATAGACTTGTACTGAGAGGCCAAGCCGAGATCCTAACTTCCAAGCTCAATCTCTTGTAGGATGACTTTTCCTTGTTTTATTTCCGTTGAACTTTATGTTCCCGTTTGTAAACTAAAACTCTTTAGATTGCTCTGATGTTGCCCATGTTAGGGTTTGATTGTAAGGCCGGAGGCCATTGATGTTAATTGCATGATATTATCTTGTGCATGCTACTAGTTGGGATCTATAAATGTATTTGATAGGTTTAAAAAATTTAGGAATGTCCATTTTACAGGAGAGACTCTGCTGAAATTTAAGTAGAAAGTCTCATTTCTTTTAGCAAGTGGGTCCGGCATCAGTATGATGTCGGATAATTTACAGGATTTCGGGGGCGGGTCCTGTCATACTTGAGTCCACCTAGATTCTTCATCTCAAATTCAGTAGTCAAATAGTCTTGCAGCTGAGATATTTCATGTTCATCATTCCCAGTAATAAACATATCGTCAATATAGATTATTAAAGTTGTTACCTTCCATTTCTGATGTTTCAATAACAGAGTATGATCTGAGTTACTCTGCCTAAAATCATTGTTCTTTATTGCCTTGGTGAACCATCCAAACCATGCGCGAGCCGACTGTTCGAATTTGTACAACGCCTTTCTCAACTTGCATATTGTTCCATTCTGAGTAGAAGTGGCATATCCAGGTGGAATGTCCATGCATACCTCCTCTGTGAGTTCTCCATGCAAGAAAGCAATTTTTACATTAAACTGGTGTAATGGTCAATCAAAATTACTTATAAGAGACAGTAAGACTCTAATGGTGTTTAACTTTGCTATTAGAGCAAAGGTCTCTTCATAGTCTATACTGTAGGTTTATGTGTACCCCTTCGTCACAAGCCTTGCCTTGTATCGTTCGATAGATCCATCAACATTATGTTTTACAATGAACACCCATCTACGACCAACAGTCTTATTCCCTTGTGGTAAAGGTTCCAGTGTCCAAGTCTGATTCTTTTCGAAGGCCTTGATCTCTTCTAGTATAGCTTGAACCCACCTACAGTCGTTCAAGGCCTCAGTTATCTTGGTTGAGATATGGATAGCAGACAACTGATGCACAAAAGCCTTGAATGGTTCAGGTAGTCTCTATTTGGATACATGATTGGCAATCGGATACTTCAATGTTTTGCCAATCTCTGGGGAATACCGATTTGGTGGTTTTCCATGGTTTTACGTGAAAGGTGATTTATATCCAACATAATTGTCAACCAAATTTGCAGGTGTAGTAGAAGCATTTACCTCAGGGATAATCTCAGGAAATTAGTCAGTATGTACTGTTGGATGAGATCAGGGGTCTTCAACTGGCGGTTCTGGATCATCTTCAGGAGCGAGACCCAAATATGAAATATCTTCACTAGTGGAAAGCGATAGATCGTCAAGGTCTGCACGATCAATCGTTTTTTGGACGAGAGGAGTATTGTCTTCAGGACTACGAAGCGATGGATCGTTTCTTGACCGAGAGGAGCATCCTGCTCCAAACTTCGAAGCGATCTATCGTCCGGGTAGGGACGATTGATCGTTTCTGGGTAGAAATGAATTCCTCTGTCTTCCAGGTTGCTCCAATTATGCTCTTTACTCTATATCTCCCCTTGAAACGTATAATTGGATGTCGGGTCATGGAAGAACACCTCATATTCCAAAAAGGTCACATCCAAAGTGACATATGTACGCCGGGTAATAGGGTGATAACATCAATAGCCTCTCTGATGAGTGGCATATCCCACAAAAACACAACGAAGTGCACAATGATCAAGTTTGAGGCATTGATTTTTGTGGAGATGAACGAAGGCCACACATCCAAAGATTCAGGGTGTGAGCACCAAACTAGAAGGCATGCAGTTGATTAGGTAAACTGTGGTGACTATAGCATCATCAAGTGATGGCGAGGAACATGAGCACCAATCAGAAATGCTTGGGTATCTGAGGACAAGTCGTCTCATTGATAATTCCATGATGTTGGAAGTAAGTTTGAGAGTCATGATTGACAAATTCGCCGTCATTGTCAAAGCGAAGAATCTGTATTTGAGCATTGAACTGATTTTTCATCTGTTTGTAGAAGAACTAAAACTATGAAATCACTTTGTTTTTATTCTTCAACAAATAAAGCCATGTCATCCGTGTACAATCATCGACGAATGTGACAAACTATTGAATGCCAAAAAGAGCAGTAATAGGGAAGGATCCCCAAACATCAGAGTGAATTAACGTAAACGGAGTAATACACTTGCTCGTACTCAACAGATATGGCACACAGTGACTCTTGGCCAAAATACAAGTGTTACATTTGAAGTCGAAGTCTTTGAAACCTAAGAATAAATCTTGTAGAATATGCTTCATATAACTAAAGGATGAATGTCCCAAACGACGGTGCCACAACCAGATTTGCCTTTGTTTGCTATCAGAGGAATATGTCACACTGGTAGCCATGCCTGTACTGAAGTCATCTACATAATATAGCACCCCACTTTTAGTACCACGACCAATAATCTCCTTAGTGTTAATATCCTGAAGCAAACAAAAAGTCGAATAGATGAGTACACAACAATTCAATTGTTCAATAACCTGACCAATTGACATCAACTTATTGGATAGAGATGGAACAAGTAAAGTATTAGGTAAGGACAGAGAGGATGAGAGAGCAATAGTGTCAGCCCTTGTCACTGGATAAGTAACTCCATTGGCATTAGCAATACTTGTTCATCTAGGTTTGGTGGTACTTAAAAAATCATCAGGATCAAACGTCATATGATCGATTGCGCCGGAGTCAATGATTTATCCTATGGAATTACTCATATTCGAAGTATGGAATACATAACCAGAACCACTCCTTGCATCTTCACGTCGTCTTTGATCTTTAATTTCATCCCACCAATCAGGGTAGCCATTCAATTTGAAACAAGTCTCACGAGTGTGTCTCGGATAGCCATAGTATGTGCAATCTATTCCATTTATCTGGAGCTCTGTTCAGGAAGTCATAATATGTGCAGCAGAATATTCATATGGTATATGGGTCAGGATCTGGGTGTGAGTTTGATTCAGGGTCGGGGTCGGGATCTAAGCCTTGGTTAGTATATGGGTTTGAATCTGAGTCGGGATATGAGTCTTAGTCGCTATATGGGTCTGAATATGAGTCGGAGTTTGGGTTTGGGTTTAGGTCGGGGCCGTTTTCAATAACTAGGTCATTCTTGACATCAATTCTTCTAAGATTGGGGTCGAGGTCGGGGTCAAGGCCTAGTTATGTATCTTCAAAAACTGGGTCATCTGGGTCTTCAATTCTTCAAGGTTCTTGGTCGGGGTTTGATTCTAGATCTTCAAAAATTGGGTCATGTGGGTCTTCAATTCTTCTAGTTTCTGGGTCTAAGTGGTAGAGGAATCGATGATGCTACCTCCATGGGGGATGATAGGATCTTGATCCTCCATGGCAGCATCGGCGTGTGGTGGGTTAGAGTTTAGCAGCAATAACAAGATCGTCGCTTTGATACCATGCTAAAATATGAAAACCTATGAGAGAATATTGTTTGTGGGAATTTTCTGTGTATTCTTCTCCTTGTATGAGGTCATTTTTATAGTACAATAAACCTTGAAGGCCAAGGAAAGTAATAATTCCTAATTCTATTTACGGTAGGCAATCAGAAATAAAAGGGAAATTAATTACATTTAATATGGGAATTCTTGGTGTGCAAGGAAAGTCACAAGTCACGCCAACAAGAAGGAGTTCCTCCTTAAGTATTGTCAATTAATTTAAGCAAACATCATGTTTCCTTTTGCACAATTTCATTGAGCTGCATTGATGATATTTTTAAAAATCTATATATGTGGTGGTAGAGTTAGCTTTTTTTTTTTGGTAACAAAAAGTTTAAGGGGAGGGGAAGCTATGCCTTTCCATGGCTAGGACATACCAAGGCCTCTTTGAGGACTTACAGAGTTTGAGGGATCCCTCAAATAATTTGATAGTTTAGGGACATCGTTTAGGATCCCTTACGAAAAAAATTTCAACGGTCCAAACCATCTATTTTTCACATCTTCATTTAGAGATTATTTTTGCAAAATATAATGCAAATTGGAAATCATAAGGCATCTAATTGAGATCAACAAAATCAATGAAAACGGTGCTTCAAGAAAGTACTTAAATTTCAATAATTTAATTGAGTGGTCAAATGATATTCATCATTTTTTTACAGAAAATGTGTAACAAAAAAATCACAAATATCATCCCAATTAGTTTATTTTATTTTATTTTTGGTCAGAAGATAATGAGGAGCATGTCACCCCAATATATATATATTTAATAGTTTCAAGAACATTAAAGACGCTCACTACAGAATAAATTAGTCCAAATTAATTATACCGATTGAAATTTGACAAAGTGTTTTCAGCCTAATTAGCCTCACAATTCGCATGATCAAGCTTTGTACGTGAAAATTGCATAAGAAAGGGAGACCCTAAGAAGATACTGAATATTTATTATACAAAAACCGAAAGCTGTCTAGCCGACCTCATTTTAGTTGAAAATCTATATGTTTTATTTTTTTAACTTTAGATAATACATGGGTTTTTCAACACAACGGTTTGTAGTAAAAGCATCATCTTGATCTTTAATAAACGATAGTTGGAGTAAAAGCGTCGTCAAATTAATAGACTACGGTGGATCACCGTCGTAGTTTGATATTCAAAAGATGACAGTCGATTGACGGTTTTCAAGCCAAAAAGACAACAATTTTTCCCCGTCGTCTATTTCAATTTTGGCAGTAGTTATGTAACTAAAAAGAGATTGTTTTGAATTTGAAACGTGAAACAAAATATATTTGTTCTTGAAAACATGTGACACACCAGGACAGAATGCATGAATGATGACATGATCTGTCTATTGTGCCCAAAGAAAGAAAAATTTATGTCACACGTTGATCACAATGCATACTTTTATAAATTAAAATATGAAGTGTGATTGATCTTAAAATAATGGAGTTCGAATCCTCCTTTAAAAAAATTTACAATATTATAATTGGGAACGTTTCTTTTGTACAATCTTGTTAATCATCACTTTGATCACACAACACAACTATGGAAGACATGCATGAGGAATATAAAAATATATATAAGTTCCATAAAGGGACTTGTAGCTTAAATAATTAAGAGTATAATTATCTCTGTGTATGAGGTCTTATGTTAGAATTCCCCCTCTTCATATATGATATATTGCTTGTATATAAAAAAAAAAAATATATATATATATATATATATACTCTTTTTTTTGCAAAAGAATGGAAAATTTTATTCAAAGCCAAATTGCAATGTTAATATTTGAGCAAAATTCCGCACAGGGAATGTAACATCCCTTCCCAAAAATCATTGTTCAATTGTTTCTTTATTGTGAAATTACATTTTTGTCCTTGGGTGTAGGGGCACTTTAGTCACATTTTGTTCATGAAGGATTTTGGGGAATTGAGTGGCACCGTTGCGTGGATCTCGGCGATACGAGTTCGTAGACAAGCAACATGTTCAATTCGGAGTTAAAACGAAGGAGTTGTGGTCTGCAGAAGTGCAGTGGCACAATCGTAATTTTTCCAAAGTCAGATTTTTAAATACCCCAACTCTCTCTCTCTCTCCAGACTCGACACTCTCTCTCTCCTATGTTTCTCTCCCACCGTGACAGCGTCGTCGGAATGAACCAGGAATGAACCGGGAGGAGCCAGCGATCACGCTTGGGCTGAAGCCTAACCATCTCAGGCTGTCACGCCGTCGTGGCGAGCTCGGAAAATTCCTGGAGTTTCGAGCTTTCAATCGCTGTTTTCGGCGATTTCGACGACCAATTTCGTTAATCAAGGTATGAAATGTCATCTCCTCCACGTGCTCTAGTTGTTTATGCCGGTATCTTGGATCGATTTTGAGGTTTTACAAATTTTTCAATATACTCATTTTAGTAGACGGTTTCGGCTTTGATTCGGCTAGTTTTTGGCCATGGTCCAAGAACAAAATTTGATCCCCTAGTTAGTTTGAATCTGTTGGCATAGGTATTGGCCGGTGGTTTGGAGATTTTTCGTCGCTGAAAAATCTCTCAAGACACCCACCGCTGCCGACGGCGGATGGTGGCGTATGGGCCACTGTGTGGTGGTCTGAGTAGTTCTAAATTGTTCCCCTTGTCGTCTTGAGCATGACGGTATGCCCGGATTTGGATTTGGTTATCGTTTGACAATCGAACGAATATTGCACCTATTATGCGATATCCGAGTTCGATATGGTTGGACTGTTCGATTGGTTCCAATTTCAAATATGTTGTTCTCTGTACCTCTTGGATCGTGTAGGAACTTTTTGATAGAGAATTGGAGTCCCGGATACTCTGAATCAATGATTCTAAGTTTAGGCGAACGATCGCCGCCAATCGTGTGATTGGCTTAGATCCGACTGCTCAATCGAGATCAAACTTTCGAGACTTGTTTAGTATATTTTGTCAGACCTATAGGAACTTTCAGATCGGGATTCAGCGGTCGTGGGTCCCACAGGCCTAATTGACCTAGATGGTGGGCCTCGTTGGCCCGATCGAGACTCTTTTGATTGGGAGGTGTTTGTGGTTTGGTTGTTTGATTTTAAAAAGGTACTTTTCCTTTGAGAGTTTTATTAACTGATTATGAATTTTTCTTTTATCACTTTTACTTTCTGAGCATGATATATCCATGTTTATTTTTATATTTATGCTAAATGGATTAATAATTGGATTGTGATGCTTTCAGAAATATGCTTGCCTTCAGAGATATTGATGTCTATGGACATCCTGGTTGCCTTCAGAGATATTGATGTCTACGGACATCTTGGTTAACTTCGAAAATATTGATGTCTACCGACAGTGGCGGACCTGTGCTGGCGCAAGAAGGTGCACTTGCACCTCCGGTCGCCGGAAAAGTCCATAATAGTTGTTGGAGTTGCACCTCTGCTCAGACCAGAGACACACGGAACCTGTTCGATGAAATGCGCAAGAGACTTGGGTGCTGAGCTACTGTCTGTTGAGCATAGCGCGCGCACTTCTCTTTTTTTTAATGAAGCCCGGCCAAAATGACGTCGTTTTGGACTAGGGTTTTAAAAAAATATATTGAAACAGCTGGGCCATTTCGTGGGCTTCCATAAGGTTTTAGTTGGGTATTTACAATTCCTTGCTTAATTGGATTTTGATTGGGTTTTTATAATTCCTCACTTAATTGGGTTTTTGTATTCCAATTAAAACCCAATTAAGTTTTCTTTATTTAATTGGGTTTTGGGAATTCTCTTTATAAATGACCAATTTAACATCTCCCAATTTCATCAAAGTGTGTATGCATCACATGAATCCTACGTTTTTCTTTTCCTTCTAGAGTATGCCAATCCAAAGTAAGTCATCAATTGATAATTTGATATTGATTTGTTTATTTAATTGATAAATTATAGTCAATTAGTCATTTTATAGATATAAAACCCTTAATTTTTTTTTAATTGTACAGTTATGGAACGGTACTTTAAGAGAAAGAGTTTAAATCCTCCTTCAAATAATCTGGGTAGTTCAAATCCTCCTTCAAATAATCCGTCTATATTTTGTGGCAACAATGATATTGGTCCAAAGATGTAAGCAAAAGCTACAATCTATGAGGGATGATGACTTTGATGATTTGCTTGGCCAAGTATCAATATTTTGTGGCAACAATGATATTGACGTTCCTAACAAGGATGATTTATTTGTATCACAAGGGAGATCACGACGTGAAGCTCAGAAAATCACAAACCGCCATTATTATCGTGTGGACCTATTTTTTACTATCATTGATAAGCAACAAGTGGAATTGAATAATCGCTTCACTGAGGTAAATACTGAATTGCTTCTTTGTATGGCATGTTTGAGTCTGGCTTATAATTTTGTAGCTTTTGACAAACAAAAAGTACTTCATTTTGCTAAATTTTACCCTCAATAATTTAATGACCGAGACCTCATGAAGCTTGAAGATCAACTTGGGCTTTATATTGTTGATATGCAGAGCAACATTGAGTTTTCATCATTAAACGGAATTACTGATCTGGCAGAAAAATTGGAGAATACAGGAAGGAGTAGAATATATAACTATTTGTATTTACTTCTTACATTGGCTTTAGTTTTACCCGTTGCAACTACTTTGATTGAGAGAGCTTTTTCAGCTATGAATATTGTGAAAACACCATTGCGTAACAAAATGGGGAATCAATGGTTGAGTGATAGCTTGGTTGTTTATATTGAGAAAGATGTTTTTTCTTGTATTAGTAATGCAAATATAATGCGACATTTTCATGATATGAAACCTCATCGGCAACAATTGTAGGTTAATTGTAATGTTATTTTTTTTTTTCAATTAATTATGAATAACATTAGTATTGTTTAAATTATAAGGATGTTTAGTTTTTTTTTTTTTTCAGACCTTTTAGCTTTTAAAATTTGCACCTCCGCTAAAAAATTCCTGGGTCCACCACTGTCTACCGACATCCTGGTTGCCTTCAGAAATATTGATTTCTACGGACATCCTGGTTACTTTCGGAAATATTGTTGCCTTCGAAAATATTGATGTCGTCAGACATACAGTTGCCTTCGGAATGTCTTCGGACATATGGTGGCTTTCAGATTTGTCTACGCACGTATGACAATGTGCCCACGAGTTACGGGGATGCCAGAACCGTGTGGTGCAAGGATTTGCGTTCTCAAGTTGAGTACATCTCCCTGAGTCCTGTGAGGATTTGCGTTCTTAGGTGGAGTATATCTCCCTGAGTTCTGTGAGGAATGTGTCTCAAGCCGACCATGTGTCCCCTGAGTTATGCGAGGATTGCATCTCGGGTCGACCTTGTGTCCCCCGAGTTTTGCGAGGATGTATCACACATGTGGCCACATGTGTGGTGCGAAGGGAATTGACGGTATATTACTGGAATTGATGGATTATGCTTGTATGTGGATATAGTGCAGTACCAACGTGTGGTACATTTAACATAATATTCTTCACCACCCTAGTCATATTATCTGCACATGGTTGGCCAAGATCCCTAACCACCTACCCGACTTCTCTACACATGTGATTAGCTAGTTTTCCCTTCCCTTATTGCCTTCAGATTTGATGGTATTCCTATCTACCTCTTGGTGGGTAATTACGTGATATATATGCATTATGCGGATGATTGCAGGTATGACCTGTTGGTAAAAGGTTTTGTTATGCAAGTATTTGGATGTACAATGATATACTAATTGAACAATTAGGTACATAATTTCATGACATGATATTCAATTATATAACTTGTTGAAATCAAGGTAAAAAATTATTATAGAATTTCATCGTTGGTTGCATTTTGAATATTTCTGTACTATTTTAATTGTGATTCAAGGTAGAAAGAACTATTTCAATTTTAATTTCATCATGGGTTGCACTGTGATATTTCTGTACTATCAACAAAATCAATGAACATAGTGTTTTAAGAAAGTATTTAAATTTTAATAATTTAATTGAGTGGTCAAATGATATTCATCATTTTCGACAAAAAAATATGTAACAAAAAGATCACAAATGTCATCCAAATTCGTTTATTTTATTTTATTTTTGGTCGGAAGATAATGAGGTGCATGTCACCTCAATATATATATATATATTTTATAATTTCAAGAAAATTAAAGACGCTCACTACATAACAAATTAATCCAAATTAATTACCGGTCATGAAAAAAGTGGATACCAACTCATGATTGAAATTTGTCAAAGTGTTTTCCGCCTAATTAGCCTCACAATTCGCATGATCAAGCTTTGTACGTGGAACTTGCAGAAGAAAGGGAGACCCTAAGAAGATACTGAATATTTATTATACTGACACCGAAAGCTGTCAAGTCGACCTCATTTTATTTTTTGAACTTTAGATGTGCTTTGTGAGTTAAAACTACTTAAACCCCAAGATTTTTGTTTAGGGTGGCTGCATGCATGCATATTACATTATATATAATTAAAACTAACAATCAAAAGAAAAATGAATTGCTAGAGATGCTCCCGACACGCTTCTTTACGTGCAAAACATGGTGCTTAAAATTAATTTTCAATAAATATTGTAGAAAGTATTTTTTTCAGAGAACCCTAACGTTATGAGAGATAATTTTTATTTTGTTCATCATCTGAAAAAACAAGGGGGAACATATAACATGACCCCTTTTATAAAGATCAAAAGTTTTCATTTTGGGACAATACTCTCGACAGTAATTGGCGGATCCAATGAAGGACTACTGTTGGTACTTGCCCACAGAAACAAAAAGGTTGCAGCTTAATGATCCCACCCAAACATATTTTTGAAATTTTTTTTAGGTCCTTTTTAGGTGGAGTCCCCACATGCCCCATCCAATACATACACTTCAAGCTCAAAGCTTATATTAAAAAAAAGAAAAACTCTATGTTATAAAAGAAGAATAGATATCCCACCAAGTTCACTCATTTTGTAATTTTGTGGAGAACTTAGCCACCAAGTTCACTTTAAGTTCAAATATTTTTTATTTGGCTATATATCGGTTGAATTTTTTTTAAGCCCCCAGATAAACGAAAGTCGAGATTTGCCACTATCGACAGTAACTTGAGAAGACACTAAAGTTTTGTTAATTATAATTATTCGTACAATTAGTGGGTCGATATTTTGAGGAACAATTAGCTGGCTAGTAGCAGAGGGTCCATGCCTCGACATAATGCAGTGCAAAAAGACAGTCCTACGTACCTAGAAAGAGCTTGTTTTGAATTGAAACGTCAAACAAAATATGTTTGTTCTTGAAAACATGGGACACACCAGGACAAAATGCACGTGACATGATCTATTTATTTGCCCAAAAGAAAAACAAAGAAAGAAAAATTTATGTCACACGTTGATCACGATGCACACTTTTATAAATTAAAATATGAAGTATGATTGATCTTCAAATAATGGAGTTCGATTCCTCCTTTAAAATATGCCATCTCATGGGCAGCTCGAAGCACATAATTTAGTATTGTTGTAGACGTGGTAAATAATGATGACTAAAAAAGAACGTTGTAAATTTGAAACAAACCCATCCAATAAACATTTGCTTTTGTTGATAACATACAAGAGACATTTAGTCATATACCCATTCTTAGTACTAATAATATAGATAAATTCTATGCCATTTAATTTCTATAAACAAACCCAAAAAATAACAGCTAACCCTATTGAATTTAATTTTGATTATTAAATTACCCTATTGAGTGTTTTGGGGTTGGATTTGTTTTAAGAAAACAATTACAGTTTTGTAATTTAAAAGAAGTTAAAAGCCTTTTTTTATATTGTAAATGAGTTTTTGGTGTGTTTCTAAAATCCATTTTATATAGGGTTTTTTTTTTTATAATTTAGGTTCATATATTGAGTATAATAGTGAATCTCCCAAAATACAATTGTTTTGCTTGACCTTTCTTTTTTGGGTTAAAATATTCATTAAAAAACTTCAGGAATACATTAAAGACATGTACAAACCAATTTCAACATGACTGCGAATCCAAAAGGGAAAACAACCCGACAGGCAAAACTAAATCAAACAAAATCCGCGTAATTTATAAAACTAAAATAACGTGAAGACGAAATCGAACAAAATACGTGTAACCGACTAAAAAACTAAAAATTTAGCATAGTCCGTATCTTAAATCACACATCCCAAAACAAAGAAAACCTTAAATTAAACCATGGCCACACAGAACCCAAAGAGAGTGACATTAGGCGTGGGAATGAAAGTTATGCACGCCAGAAGTGCGTAGTGGAAGATCTCAAATCAAAATCTGTATTTGGAGCAATTGTCAAAACCTGAGGTCCACACGCTTCCTTGTAATTATATAGACAACTTTGTCAAGGCGGCTAAGAAAAAGCAAACAAAGTGGAAACATAGGACCAATTAAGTGTCTGAGACATCTTATTATGCTTCTTAATTAGTATGCGACACTACTTATAAGGTCTTTCGGATCCCGAACATGTTTCTTCTCAGGCCACCATAAACCCTTTCCGACTTGCGAGGTTTGCTTGCTTTGTCTAATTTCGAGTCTTTTGTTTGGTTTTAGAACAATTTTACAAAAGTTTCCCTCGTAAAATCGAGCTTCACGGAGAGAAAAAAGAGAGCTTCTGTTAGAACATAGAAGCATGGAATATTTCAAAGCAGATATAGGAGTCGACTTGTCAAGGAATTTGAATATTTAGTGTTTTTTCGTGTTGGGTGAGGGTTTTTTTATTTCTAATCACGTGTAATTAGTGTTACCATAATAACATTTTGTTGTTTATTCAAGAAAGGTTATACGTGATTGTCTTTTATCTTTTGTTATTATTATTGTTACCCTTAAGTTAAAGCATAACTTTATTATAATAAAAGTAAATGCTAATCAACCATCATATCCAAAAATTAATGGTGGGGGCGATCTTATTTCACCCATGCCATGCAAAAGAGAAGAGAGAGAGAGAACCGAAAGAGAGAGATAAAGATGGGAAAAACGGAAGTCAAAATAATAGACAACTGACAGCATATTAGAGGTGGTGGAATAGTGAGATGGCGTGCAGACATGAATTGAGAAGGAGCTTTCCTCTTATACATATTGACAAAGTGCAATGAGTATTCGAATTATTCGAATCTAAGACTATTGGTTTGTAATTTTTTTAAAATTTGTATTTTGTGTGTAGTGTATAAAGTAGATCAAACCTCCACTAAAATGCGATGAATATTTGAATTTGAAACCACTAAAGCTATGTGGGGAGGGCTATATTTAGTCCCAGGCTACATTTAGTTCTCAAGAAAATGATTTTATAAGAAATAGTTTCAGGCTATATTTTAACTGTCTCCAACAATAAGGGGCTAAATTTAATATTTTAAAAGTTTTTAGTATATGATGTAAATTTATTATTTAATTTAATTAAACTACTATTTATATCCTATTTAAAATACATTTTAGAAGAGAAAAATATTTTGAGATAGGATTTTTGACATCCACGTGTCGGCACGTGATTAGCCCTATAGATTTATGATTAGATTTTTTCTTGTTCTAAAAACAACTTAAAAATTAATTTAAATGAAAAAAGATGAAGGATAGTTTGTAAAAGAACGAAGAGAGTGTGAGAAATTATGTAAAAGGATGAAATTGAAAAATAAATTAGCTGATGTCAGGTGACGTCAGCTGGACCCCATTCAAGTATTTAGTCCAAGCTGGGTACCACTCTATAATTTCTCCTTTGTGTAGACCTTTTTTTAAAATATTTTTTATAGCCCTTTGAGTCTAGTTTGACGTGTTACTTCTCTTACTGGTAATCGACACACGGATCATTGTGGCTATATATGAACAGTTTTTACCGACATAAACCCAGTCGATGACAGATATTTTGCAAGCAGATATGTACGCACGCACTAGTTATGACTACTACTGGGACTTGGGAAATGTCGACGTTCTCCAGTCGTGGCCTTGTGTCCTTTACATGAATGGCTTCAGTCCTTTTTTCTGTTGTGAAGTTATTTGTCTGAACTCTGAACTTATTTGTTGTGCACTGGACCTACTTTCCCGTGCTTTCCGTTTTCCACGTGTTTTTTTTATTTATTTACCAATTTATTTATTTATTTATTTATTTATTTTTTATTTTTTATTTTGGTCCGAATCATAAGGTGGTTCTGGATGGGCCCCAATTATGGGTGACACCTTTAAGCCTTAACCACAACCCAAACTAATCCCCACTCACACCGGGTCGGCCCGTAAGGGGTAAAGTGTTGGCCAAAGTGGTGACTCCGTACGAGAGCAGGGATCGAACCCCTAACCTCTCTTAAGGAATGAGAGTGCCGAACCACTCACCCCAACCACCTTGGTTAATTTTTATTTATTTATTTATTTTTTTAATTTTAACTTTGCGTAGTTTGGTAGGTAAATTTCAAACATGTGGGAGGAAAACTTAGCTACTAATAATAGAAGCAACTTGCCATGAACTCTGTCTATAAATAGGTCTCTACCTGAGACCGAAAACCGCACAACACTTCAAGGGCGACCTGAAGAACACACTAGGAAAAATCGAGATATTTTCTGGCCAAGACCCGAAAATGGAGTTTAAGAAAATGAGTTGGGTCTTAGCCTTTGTAGGGTTTATGTTCTTGGGTGGGATTTGCAAGGCTAATGGACATACCCATTATTATGATTTTGTTGTAAGTGCTTCCTGCATTACACTAACACCATTTTTACAGCCTTCGCATGTTCATCATCATCCGTTGCTTCGGCTCGATTTTTTCATCATTTTTTGTTCTGTTTTGTGATGTTTTGCAGCTGACAGAATCGAATTTTACAAGGCTTTGCGAAACAAAGAGCATCTTAACTGTGAACGGGACTTTGCCGGGGCCGACCATCACTGTCCGGAAGGGAGACACTGCTTATGTGAATGTCCACAACCAAGGCTCATACGGTCTCACCCTTCATTGGTAAAAACTACCAATCCTACCAGCTTAGCTCTAAATTTTTTATAATTATTTTTTTTTGGCATTGACCAATAGTCCAAGATTGCTTATAATTAGCGTTTAAAGATAAGCTTGCTAGATAATTAAGCTTATTGGTGGAAAGTTATGGATCGCTCGTTGTGTGTTTGAATGGATTGACAATGTCTCCACTTGGAATATTCTCTTCTCCATCTCTTGATGGCTCTCCTGGCCAATTCCAATAGCTTACTTACAGGAAGAGAAATCATGACTCTGTAGCTGGTCCTGTCTTTTAGAGAGAAAGAGAAAGAAAGAGAAAGAAAGTGAAAGTGTGAATAACTTTATAAAGATTAAAAAAATAAAAGACCCAGAGGAAGGGAGGGGGGAACGGAACTCTTTTTCCTTGGTTAATATATGTGTCTTGTAAGCAACTCTTTTCCTTAACATTGGGTTTTTCTTATGTGTGTATTTTTTTTTTAACGTAAGTGATAGTCTAAACCAGAGAGGGATGGGGTTTTCACGCATACTGTCAAAGTACTTTAGGAGTTTGAATATGAGACCACTAGTCTGGAAATTGCTATTTTTCAATAAAGTAAACATCATTAACACGCATGCTAAGTCTTTAGTCTTTTTCTTTAATAAACACAAAAATAGAACCTTCGATATTAATTTGACTGCTTCAATTAATTTTCCACCTTAAGAAGAAAAGGAAAATCAAGCTATTAGACAAACTTTTTAATCTTGTTTAAACAGCGTGGAGGGTTTGAACATGAAACTTCTAGTCTGGAAATCAAAAATTTTTTTTTAGTATATATAAATAAGCTGAACACCATTAACGTGCATGCTAAATCTTTAGTCTTTTTCTTGCTTCAATTAATTTTTCGCCGTGAGAAGAAAAGGAAAATCGAGCTAGTAGACAAACTCTTTAATCTTGTTTAATATTTTCAGGCATGGAGTGAAGCAGCCACGAAATCCATGGTATGATGGACCAGAGAACGTAACGCAGTGCCCTATTCAAGCAGGGTCAAACTTCACTTACTGGATTATCTTCTCCACTGAAGAAGGAACATTATGGTGGCATGCTCATAGCGATTGGACACGTGCCACCGTCTATGGTGCCATCATTATTCTACCTGCTCTCAACACAACTTATCCTTTTACAACACCAGATGCAGAGGAAACACTGGTTCTAGGTATTTTTATTTTAATAAAAATTTATATGTATTAGTTATTAATTATTTACAAGGACTGCTGGCCATGCCACAACCACAGACAGGAAAACAAAAAGTGTTACATCAAACAGTGGCATCATTGAATCTTTACTAATTATTTTCCGTTGTCATCTGGTTCGTTGTCAGGATCCTGGTACAAGGGAGATGTGAATGAAATTATTGAAAATGCCCTCGCAACAGGTGGCGATCCCAACGTTTCAGATTCCTTCACCATCAACGGAGAGCCTGGAGATTTGTATAAGTGTTCCAATGGTAATTATCATCAAAGATCCAAATCTAATCTCATTTAATTATTTTTTGTTATTATATGTGAACGTAAGAAAAGCAATGGAGTGTTTTTCTAAGTGGAGTTGACATTAAGGATGACGATAACATTAAGCCTAAATGAAGAAACTTCTAGGTGTCTATGGAATATCATTATTGTTGGAACATGCAAAAGCGGTATACTTTTTTGACTTGTGGTGAAACCAAAAAGTAGTAAGCAAGTTCAAACTAGCTGTTAGTGATACGTCTAGTCTCGATGATAGATTTTTCAGATTTGAACGACAGTAAGTCCACTCCCTTTGAATTCCGTTCAGTAAAGATTGAAATATAACACCGACATGTATTAAACCAGTTAAGTAGGACAATTAAACCAGTTAAGTAGGATAATAAGTCCACTTCTTTCGATTCCCGTTTAGTAAGGATTGAAATATAACACCGACGTGTATTAAACCAGTTAAATAGGACAATAAGTTCACCTCCTTCGAATCCCATTTAGTAAAAATTAAAATATAACACTGACCCTGTATGAAACTAGTTAAATAGGACAATAAGTTCACCCCCATTGAATCCCGTTTAGTAAAAATTAAAATATAACACCGACTTGTAAGTCCATCCCCTTTGAATCCCGTTTAGTAAGAATTAAATGTAAGAATTAAAATATAATACCAACATGTAAGTCCATCCCCTTTGAATCCCGTTTAATAAGAATTAAAATATAACACCTACTTGTATTAAACCAATTAAATAGGACAGTAAATCCGGCCCCATTTTGATGTTAAAGGTGCAACCCTGAGTAATAATGCTTTGGGGATGTTATCAGTTGGACGGATTGCTTTGGGTATCGCAGTGGGGGCAGGGGTCACATGGGGCTGGTAGAAGTGTAGGAGTGAGGGAAGTCGGTCGGTGGGGCTAGGCTAGGTCTGGGTCTTAAATTGAACGTTATGAAAATGAAATATTTTATTTTGTTTTTGGTACGCATGGCACTCTTGCGTTACACATTTCATGAGTCACGTCAACATTGTTAACACAATTTAAGCGCTAACTTGATGGTGAGTTGTAAAGTAAGACTTAAAATATCAGTTATGGGATCAAGGTGGGTCACTCTGAGTTATGCAAGTCAATATTGTATTTTACTATAGTTTAGCAATTAAGCATATATAGACCGTTCAGATTATTGAAATAAAATTCGTACGAGACCCCAAATAATACTTCTCAAATAAAATTACTTGTGGAAGATTATATCAACTACAATCATTTTACAAAAGACATTATTATTTCATTCAAACGTTACTCTACTATAGTGTTTGATTTATTCATATTTATGAACACTGTTTATTTCAAACAACTAACAAACTTTGACATCATTAGTTTGCTAACAACTAATTGATTTCCTGTTGCAGCAACAACATACCGTTGGGTGGTTGATTATGGCAAGACGTATCTTCTCCGCTTAATCAACGCGGTGTTGAATGAAGAAATGTTCTTCGCCATTGCCAACCACAACCTCACAGTGGTAGCTCAAGACGCTGCATACATAAAACCTATAACCACCTCCTACCTCATGATAACTCCAGGCCAAACCATGGACATTCTGGTAGTTGCAAACCAGTCTCCCAGCTCCTATCACGCAGCTTCCGCTCCTTTTGTTGATGGGGATGTTGCATTCAACAACAGCACCACCACTGCCATTCTTCAATACAACGGCAGCACCACCCCCTCAACCATTCCCACTCCGACTTTTCCCAATCCCGCCGACGAAACGGCTGCCTCAAACTTCACTACGCAAGTGAGGGCCTTGGCAAGCAAAGACTACCCAATTAGTGTCCCGTTAAACATCACACACACGCTCTTCATCTCTGTTTCCGTAAATGAAAGAATTTGTCCCAATTCTTCTTGTGATGGGCCAGACGGAAATGCACTTGCTGCAAGCTTAAACAACATCAGTTTTGTGACTCCATCGATTGATATATTGCAAGCCTATTCCGGGTACGTAACGTAATTTGAATTAGTTGCTCAAATTAATTGGTTAATGTGTCGCTATTTTAAGCTGTCAAATTTTAAGCTATATAAAAAAAAAATCCTAAAATTATTGTATATGTTCATGAGAGTTTTCTACGTAGATAAGGTTTCCCAACTAAACACCTCACCCCATATATGTCCATCTCAGCCCATCCCATCCCATATTTCTACATCCTAGTTCCTTCACTGCAAAGGAAATGAATAGTCTCCTAGAAGGGTAAAATGGTAACTGAGCCAAAAGCGTGCGTTTTACTTGTTTTTAAATACAAATAATAGTTTTAATTAATACTCTCTCGAACTCAAATGCAAGAGGGGCTCTGGCTTGCCTAATATTCCACGTCTGATTACTTGTTCTTTTTTTTTTTTTTTTGCAAAACTAGAACTTTGTTTTATTTTAAATTAAAAAAGGATCTAACATAAATGACCTTATTGCCTATATACAGGGCAATTTATGGAGTTTACTCAGCTAATTTCCCACACAAACCTTATATTTTCAACTTCACGGGACACGTGCGAAACGACACAATATATCCTAACTTTGGGACGAAGGTGAGGACTATTGAATATGGTGAAGAAGTTGAGATAATCTATCAAGGGACCAACATGATTGCCGCTGAGAACCATCCGATGCATCTCCATGGTTTTAGCTTCTATTTGGTTGGAACTGGTTCTGGGAATTTCGACCCTAATCAGGCCTATAAGACCTACAATTTGGTTGATCCACCAGAAGTAAACACCATTGGTGTACCAAAGAATGGATGGGCAACCGTCAGATTTAAAGCTGATAATCCTGGTAAGTTCTACTTCTATAGCCACCTAATTAATGTACTTGTCACGTCATTGAGTTCATAGCTAAGTAGTAAGAGCATTTGTCTACAAATAAGTGGTGTCAAGTTCGAACCCGAATGACACCGTTGTGCTCTCCTTCCCAAACTCTGACAAATAATAATAATAATGTACATCTCACATGCCACATGTACGATGTATGTAATTAGGCAAATTAATTAAGAGCAACCATGAAGCCACGTTAACTAACTATTTAAATGAATTATTTGATGATTATTTTCAGGAGTATGGTTTATGCACTGTCATTTGGAAAGGCACGCCAGCTGGGGAATGGCCACTGTACTTATTGTGACAAATGGAAACACCAATGAAACCAGCATGCTCCCAGCACCTGCTTATATGCCTCCTTGTACTTAATAAAGTTTGAAATTTACTTTCTCTTTCATGGATCTCAGTTTATATATTTATACTGAGACTTTGATTTTATTAAGAATAATTGTAGCATCCAAGTTTCTTTAATGTTTGATTATCTTTTTTAAGTGAATATAGTATTGGGGGCTTCTTTTTTTAGTGAATCAACTACATAAAAGATCTTTTTCAATATATTACTTACCTCGATTTCAAAGCAAGCATAAGATATACCTCACTAACGCCACGATGAATCATAGTAGGGATGCTAATTTTCTGTATTTTCTGAAATTTTGGAAATTTTCAAAAATTACTATTTTCGGAATAAGGACGCTAATTTTTTAATATCACTTTATTTTAATTTTCTTGTTAATCATGATTAAGCTTACCCCAAACAAAATCTGAACAATATTTACATTCAAATGACATAAAAGTCACAGTTCAAGATTTTAACTTGTCCAAAATTGAGAATTAAAATACAAACCACAACAATTAACATAGATAACATCCATAACAAAACTTGAAGTTACAACTGCAGTGATTTTCCTTTGCATCAAAAATCTACATACTTAAATAAAACAAAACCAAACAAGATTTGTCAACACCATTCATTCTCGTGACAGGCCTTCCAACTCTTGGCTTACAACTGCAATAACTTTGTATTTTCCAGTTATCTCATCTAAAGCTTTCTGAAAATAAATCCATACCTCAGATTTTCCATGGTTTCCAGCTAAGCCAGACTTCTTGGTCCTTCTTTGCTTCTTTTGTCATTTATAGATCTGTAGTAAACATATACAATAATAAGCGAATCAAATTGCTGTTTCGTTTTTCAAGAGATGAAAGCTATTATTTTGAAGAGATGATTCTCTTGGTCGTTGGGGGATATAGAAGGGAAGGACGACAACACCCACGCGGTCAAGTAATGAGGCACTCAGGCACCAATTAAATGCCATGTTAGAACTTTTTTGTTGTTTTTCCTTTGTGCAAATCCAAGTACTATTCTAGGTTTGTTTTAAGAAATAAATAAAAAAGCTTTCTTTGTCAGGTGGCGTACATTTGGGGTCCAATTGAGACAAGCCATGTTTAAAGCAAGTAGGTGGATATGGGATGGGACAGATGATATCCTTATTAGTGTCATGCATTTGGGGTCTAATCGAGACAAGCCACGTTTAAAGTGATTAGTGCATAATTGTATATAATTTTTTATCTTTCTAACTTATGATTTCATTATTTTTTTAGTTAAACTTGTTTTTTTTAATCTATTTTCTGTTTGTTTCAGTGTATTAAGTTTTAAAACTCATTTAATGCATTTTGGAGTCATGTTAGCTCAAAATTGTGTCTGCAGATCAGTCAATTTCACGTATTGTACTGTATGTGCTCAGGAAGAACCAACTAATGAGCCATACACCATTGGAAAGATGTGGAAGTCTAGTTTCTGGAACGTTTTACGGTTCATGATTCCGAGTCTTGTAGATGAAATTATGCAAGTTTTGACAATTTAAGGTGAATTTTGGCAGCATCTTCGCTACTGTGCCAAAAATTATATTTGAATGCCTTTACGATTTTTCCTTGAGCTAGGCTATATATGGTTGGAAAGATAAGACAAATAGATTCAAGACTCATATTTTTCCAGAATTTTATCAATGAAGGAACAAGCCCAAAACGAGCCTACAAGCAGACTGCAATGCATTGTCATGCATGAGCTAATTGTTTTTGGAGGAGAAGTTAGGTAAAGTTGATGAATTGGGTGTTGTAGGTAGAGGCAATACTCAAATCAGATTTTTACTTCCCTTAGGCCTATAAATAGTGAAGTTCTCCAAGCTTACAAGGGGAGCTCTCAAACATCTCTCTAGAGCTCATTTCCTTTCTCTTCCTCAAATTCTCTTAGTTTTTCTTTTAAGTTCTCAATTGTTGTAACAAAACCCTTTCACTACATTTTCCTACTTGTTTTTCTTAGTTGTACTTTCTTTTTCATTATCATGTAATTTCTTATTTTAAGTTTCAAGTTTGATTAGTTTCCAAGTTTCAATTATGATTCTTGTTTTTATTCATTATGCTTATAAGTTAATATGCTTGTTTGAATGATTGATCACCATTAAAACTTATATGTAGGCTATCTTGGTTGGAATTAAGAGTAGACAATATATGGCTTAATTCGAATTGAACTATGAATAGAAAAAGTATGTATGGACATTCAACAACACGGATTAGATACATGCTTGGTTGTTTAAAACATTCTTCTATGCTTAATGGATTTTTAATGCTTAATTTAGGTTCGATAACAAAAGATCTAATTAGGGAATTATGAATACAAGGTTAGGACCAGACATCATGGCTTAATCATACTATAGCTAGAATCAATCTGTGAATCTGAATTGAACTTGTTAACTTATTTGCTTGAGTTAGTTATTTTTGTTTTTTATTTACGTGTTTACTTTCGTTGTTTAAGTTTAGTTTCTGTTTTCCTTACCTAATCAAAACACCCCATTTTTATTTTGTACAGGAAATCGAATTGAATCAATCTATCATCAATTCTCGTGGGATCGACCTCGCACTTACATGCTATACTACCAAACGGCTCATGCACTTGCGAGTATCACAAGTTGAGGATGTAGCTGAATTAATTTTAGCGCAATGGAATCCAACACAGCAGTAAGTTTAAGCAATTTGTTGGTGTTGCTTTGCTTGTTTTTTTTTTTTTTTTTTTTTTGGGTTAATCCTAAGGTGGATATGGGACATATGATATCCTTCCTTTTGGAGAAAAAAAAAATCATTTCCTAAAGCAAGATACTTGTGCGACTATTAATCGTGGAATTTAATGTTATCCCTTGAACTCTTTGGATCAACTATTAAGTGTGCCACCATGGCATTTAATTTTACCCTTGAAACCATGATCAATTTTATTGAAAAATAGGGGTGGGCATCTAAAGTCAAAATACCGAAATCGTACACTAACCATATTGTACCAAACCGGTTTCATACTGTTTCATTTGGAATGAGGAGATATTTGGTACGATACCGTATCGTATGAAGGGAGTATGGTATGGTAGCGGTACCAGGTATTTGGTACCTGTCAGTACTGTACCGTATCGAATACCTGAAGTATAATTTTTTCATC
Organism: Prunus avium; assembly: GCF_965620075.1. Classification (NCBI taxonomy): domain Eukaryota; kingdom Viridiplantae; phylum Streptophyta; class Magnoliopsida; order Rosales; family Rosaceae; genus Prunus; species Prunus avium. The sequence continues at coordinate 7,049,751 of NC_142291.1, read as the reverse complement.
TCTCTCTCCTTGTTCTTTGTTTGGTTGCTGTTGCTGTAGAGTAGTGTAGTGTCTTAGATTGAGATTTCCCTGATAAGTAATAAAAAAAAAACAATCCTCAAATCCAACAGATACAATCCAAAACCTCACCCAAACCCACCTAGCCAAATCTATCTATCTCTCCCCTTGTTGTTTATCTGCATGAAAACCCTAACAACATTCACCTTTTCCAAATCCCAGAATCAGATCCAACCAACAACATTTAAAATCCAACTACCCAAAACCCACTTCTTTAAACCAAATAACATTCACCAACGATCTAACCTCAACCCTCTTCAAAACCCCCCAGTCAGAAAGTAGACAAAGATTCACCTATTCTAGCTGACAACACCATCATCCATGTCTGCTAGCTACTATATATATATAATGTACGTGTATATATTAGGTAGGTACTACAACCACAAAGACCAAAGTGTATGCCTTGTGTTGTTGTGTTTCTTCTCTGTGGTAAGGTAAGCCTCAAGCAAGCAGCTTCCTTAGAACTCTGGATATTGATTTGGTTGATTAGGATTTGGATATTTAATCTGTTGAATCTTTGAATCTATAACTTAGGCATCATTTATTTTGATGAATGAATCTGTTGATTTTTGAGTGGTGTCATTTTGGTACAGAAATGGTACTGTCACTACTACAATTTTCCCTTGTTCTGACAACCCTTTGTGGTCAGTAAAAATCCCACTACTGACGAAAATTCGTCACTAATGGCTTCCTGACGAGTGCAGCGGCGAAAATAAAGATCGTCAGTAAAAGTCCTGTCAGTACTACTATTACTGACCAACTTTTGCAACTCTTTCGTCAGTAAAAGTTTGTCTCTGACACAAGTCATTAATTGGTTCTAGATTATTACTGGCAAAACAAATAGCTAGTATTGAGTAAGCTTTTGTCAGGATTGTTTTTACCCCAAAAAATAAGATTTGCCAATATTATTTGTCAATTTATTTGTGAGCTCATGCCCTATTAAAATATACTTCTTTCAAATGTCTTGTTTTGTAATATAATATGGACATTTTTCTTTTCTTAAAAAATTTCATTGATACTTATAATGTAACAAGAAGTATAAATACAATATTATAAATAGTGAAAGATTGAACCATACATTCACCATCCTTATAAAATATGAAGTACCAATGTGGCAATGTTGATTACAATAGCCAAATTATTACAAAGATCTTCCTAGGTACATCAATAGAGTTCAATAACTTTAGTTGCCCTTACTGTACAAAACTATGCAATGCCAAATATTCAACAAGTACACTACAAAAGTATGCATACATCATTAGGGTCCAAAATACAATCAACTACTATACCAAAAATGCATAACACTAACTGCATCTATTCAAGTCCTTGAGTACCTTGATCTGATTCTAAACAGTCAGTCTCAGTAGGGTCTACATCCCCCCTAAAAACAAATAATCCCCACACTGTCTTTTATTTCCTGTGAAAGGTTTATAATAAACTTTCTTCACATTACTCTTGAAACTTCTCCACAACTTTTCAATATTCTTCATTGTTATATCCCTTGAATACATGAATCAAATATTGTTGTTGAGGAAGAAATTCATCGGTGCCCTGCATCCACAATAAGTTTCTCATACATCTTATTTATATGATGATTCAAACATATATACCAGTTTATCAAAAGAAAAAGAAAAAGAAAACCAATATACCAGTACCACCTGTAGAACCATCTCCCTCTAGATCATCCCCCAAGTCAATGTTGGGCCCTTCTTGTGAACTCTCCAGAACTACTCATCTAAAATATTTGATATACATAACATTAATGGAGTAACAAATTAATCATACATCATTGGCAAAAAACTATTACTTTAACATTTCAATACAAAACAATCTACTAAAGAATTATTCAGCATAGATCATCCCTCACTCTTACTGTCTCTCAATTGAATTACCCTCATCACCATCTACTTCAATTTATTATCCATTGGGTGACCCTCATCACTCATCATCATCTACTTCAATTTACAAGCAAACCCAAAAAATAACAAAAAACTGAGAATAAAGAATATATTAACCACGAAATTGCACATTCATTGGACTGAAGAAAAGTAGAAATATAACACCAAACAACTAGACCAACTTAATAGCTAAAGATTCGACAAAAATAACTTAATAGCTAAAGAAACTCACATTATTTACAAACAAATAAAGTATACATACTAACCTAAATATACTTACACATATATAAAAGCCCAAAAATCTCAATATATACAAACTTATTCAACAATAATAATAATTAAAAAACAACAACAACAATATAATAGAAAAAGCTAAAGGGAAACACACCTGGATTCTAAGTTTCCAAAAAAAAAAAAAAAATCAACAATCGTGCAATAGATAAATACATGCATACCCACAGATCAAACTTCACTAACAAATAATAAAAGATTTAAATAAGAGCTTTAAAAACCCAAATTATATAATCAGGCTTCAACTATACAACTGGTACATCGTTCATATCTTGGAACAAAACTAGTATTCTAAATTTTATAACTAATTAGAAGGATTCATGGGTGACCTATACTCAAATACTTGAAAAAATTACAAAAATACAAAACAAAATAGGAACACAAATCTAACCAGAACAGGGCCCTCTTTAAAGAAGAAGAAGAACCAAATCAGCCCCAACTGAAAAGAGGGAAGAAAACCCCTAAATTTAATCTCCCTGTCAATCTGAACTAGCTGAAACGAAAATCACTACCACACATTTCCTCCAGCTCCAATGGCTTTAAGGAAGAAAACAATTTCTTCTTTAATGAAAAAAGAGAGAAGGGATGAGGGGAGAGTGAAGGACTGAGAGAGCAAAACCCAAAAACCAAAGGAAAAAAAACTGAGAGAATAGATGGTATTTTTTGGTCAATGAGAATAGATGGTCGGTTTGGAGGAAGTGGGGTTTGGTGGAAGTGGAGAGAGTTGAAGTAAAAAAATAATATTTAAGTCTAGTGCTGGCAAACAATTTCGTCAATGACAAAATTTGGGTACCAAATGTCTGCAAATATAGGCGCTTAATATTTCGCTTCCCGCTCTTCAAAGGGTTGGCCCAATGGCTCGCCAGTAATATTGTTAATGACAAAGGACTTTGTCAGTATTATTTAGTAGTGACAAATTATATTACTTAGTCAGTAATGGGTCTTATTAGTATTGGCTAAATTGTTCCTTTGCCGGTATTAGTTTGTCAGTATAAGCTAAAATTGTAGTAGTGTGTTTCACACCGATACCGATTTGGCACGATATGGTACGGTACCAACTTTGGTAAACGATAATCTCATACCGTACCATACCGGTTTTAATTTCCGGTATCGGTAGCGATACGAGCTCAATACCGTACCGTACCGTACCATGCTCACCCCTAGAAAAAACTATTAATCTACTCTGCAACCATGTAATTTATTTTTGTCATTTGAACCATGCGACTATTAATTTAGTTTGAATCCATTTTACTCTTTTAATCAACCGATTAGTGGTATTTGATTCAATTTGAGCTATAGGAGAAATCAAACCATAGAAAACTAACATAATTCAATATTCCAAAATAACAAACTGAAATTACCCTCTGAACCATGATCAATGAGAAGTGGTGTGGTCTAGTTTGGAACACTTTTATCCCCTAAACCATGATCAATTTAATAAATTTTTTACTGGTACAATTTGAGCTAAAATCAGAGGGGAAATCAAACCATAGAAAACTAGCTAACATAATTTCAATATTCCAAAATAACAAACTGAAATTACCCTCTAAACCATGATCAATGAGAAGTGGTGTGGTCTAGTTTGGAACACTTTTATCCCCTAAACCATTATCAATTTAATAAATCTTTTAGTGGTATAATTTGATTCAATTTGAGTTAAAATCATAGGAGAAATCAAACCATACCAAACTAATATAATTCAATATTCCAAAGTAGTACTAATCAAAGGAACCTAGTTACAATTATGACTAGTGAACAAAAAGAGATACACAATCATAGAATACAAAATGAAATGGTATTCTATGTACATTTGCTATACATGTAGTACTTTTGGATATAAACATACATTATATATATATATATGCCTTTTTGTTATATTAAAACAAACATATTGGAAAATTTATATAGTTTATTATTTTAGAGAAAAAAAAGACTATATATATTTTTTTGTCAATAGTCTTATAAATTAATATACTCCAATGTTTAGCATATATGAATGTTTAATATACAGTCTTAAAGTAATATATACTCTTATGTTTAGTATACATGTATATATGAATATTTGTATGTGGGTACTTAAATATAAAAAATAATAAATGACGCATATATACAACCTATAAATTAAAAACAATGTAATTAAAAGTATAATAATAACATATTATTATAAACTCGGAATTTTTCGGAAAATATCGTAAAAATCGGATCGAAATGGTTTTGAAGAACTTCGGAATTTTTCGGATGGGAATTTTCGGAATTTACAGAGTCATTCTGATTCCGATTCGAATTTTATTGGAAATTTCGGATTTCAACAATTTCATATATCAGAGGTATCGGAGTTTGATTTTTTTGAAAAATTTCGGACCAAAATTGGTCGGAATCGAATTTTCCAATCCAATTTACACCTCTTATCATAAGTATCATGTTAACTGAAGTCCCTAGAACAACAATAGAAAGTGTTACCATTTGTCCGTAAATAAGTAACTAAAATTCTATCCAATTTCTTTATATCTACGTTTCCATATGTTCTGCTTTAACTCTATTCCAACTCCATTAAGGACGTTTGCTTTACCGAACTTACCTTAATGTCTCAACAGTTTGAAAATTAGAAATATGTCCCCAAGCTTTTGCTGCTACACATCAAGAAATTATAAAACTGCCCCAAAAACTGCATAATACTTTGCAAACAGGTCCCTGGTGAGAATTCAGTGAATTCCCAGGCCAAATTTCCATGCTTTCCTCTTCCAATTTCAATCCTAATATCAATTACACAGAAAAATCTCAAAAAATATTCCTTATAGTTCATCCAATTCACTAAATTTCACCAAATTTTATATCAATATCAAAATCCCCAAGATCTCAAGAACACAAAATCTGTATCATACTTCCTGACAATAAAACCATCTTCATTTTGTACTATAACTTATAAATTCCTACTTCCCCATCAATCACCATATTATAATTAGTAATTATCTTTTCTACAATGTTAATAATCATCACGTTGATCACAAGGCATGCAAGTGGAAGATATACGACATTAGGGCTTAGGGATATAAAATGTAGTAGGATTGTAGCCCTCATATATAATGGTGACTCTAAAAAAAGATTGGAAATTAAAAATTAGATCCATCCAATAAGCATAAGCTTTAGTGTTAAAAATTTTATTAGATTAGGCTAGTTGGTTAAGGCAGTGTGTCCTTACTCTTGCTTTCGAATTCGATTTTCCTCCCTGTAAATTAGATTAGTTTAGACTCAATAGTGGAACCATGAATTTTTCTAGAGTTGGGCTAAATTTTTTTATTTTTTGGAGATCTTTTATAACTAGGAATTTTGATTGGTGAATCTATCAACCACCACAACCATCGAACCACCATTAACATGGGTTCACTAATCGAACCTAGAGATGCAGAGAGGATAAGAAGAAAATATAGGAAGAGGAGGAGAAGAAGAGATGAGAGAGGAGCGAGAGTTAAAGCTTACTCTCTTTTCTAGAAAACTTCAAATGTGTTAACATCTAAGCTTTCATTTTACTCTCTACAAAAAAATTAAAGGTGGGAGCATAGGGGCGCTAATGATGATCACCTATATTAAAAAGGGGCTTTACCATATAAGGACAAATAAGAGGGCATGAAGACAAAATGGTGTCTCTAAAATTGGACAAACTGGTCTAGTTACTGTTTGACAATGACATGAAATAACTCTTATCTCACTCACTTAGAGCAAATCCACCCCAAAAGGCTAGGGCAAGGGCAAGAAAAAAAAAATATTATGCAACAAAATATAAACAATTTAGAAATGTAAGAAATAAAATGACTATGCAAGAAAAAAATAAATATGGAAGAAAATATAAAAAATTTACAAATGCAAGAAAAAAAAATGATTACAATTTACAAATATTGGAAGGAGAAGAGTTTGTATGAGGATTTGGTGTGGAAAGTGAATAAAATTGTTATGTATTTATAGGGAAAACATCCATAATTTTTTGGTATATTTTTTTTAAAAAAAATTTCAATTTTTTTCAAATTTTTTTGGATTTTTTTCGCTCGATGATGTTAGCGCCTTCGGGCTGCAGCCCAAGCAGAATTTGCCCGTGGGCTTGCCAGGGTTGGTGGGACCCAAGACTTGCCCGGGCTGGATTTGTTGCGCTGGAGGGGGAATTGGGCTGTCGGGGGGGCCTTTTGCCCAGGCAAGGACCCTGCACTGGACATGCTCTTAGAGTGACATTAAACAACTCTTGTGTCATTGTCTGACAGTTTATGTCACTGTCAGACAGTAACTCCAGGCCAAACCATAGACATTTTGGTAGTTGCAAACCAGCCTCCCAGCTCCTATCACGTATCTTCCACTCCTTTTGTTGATGGGGATGTTGCATTCAACAATAGCACCACCACTGCCATTCTTCAATACAACGGCAGCACCACCGCCTCAACCATTCCCACTCTGACTCTTCCCAATCCCGCCGACGAAATGGCTGCCTCAAACTTCACTACGCAAGTCAGGGCTTTGGCAAGCAAAGACTACCCCATTAGAGTCCCGTTAAACATCACACACACGCTCTTCATCTTTGTTTCCGTAAATGAAAGAATTTGTCCCAATTCTTCTTGTGATGGGCCAGATGGAAATGCACTTGCTGCTAGCTTAAACAACATCAGTTTTGTGACTCCATTGATTGATATACTGCAAGCCTATTACGGGTACGTAATGTAATTTTAATTAGTTGCTCAAATTAATTGGTTAATGTCGCTATTTTAAGCTATATAAAAAAAAATCCTAAAATTATTGTATATGTTCATGAGAGTTTTCTATGTAGATAAGGTTTCCCAACTAAATGTTATAAAAAATATAATTTTTCTTTTCCGTAAAGCGAAATACAAAAACATTTATATTATAAATAACTTATAAACAAATTGGAAAGCTTTTAAGGTACAATGAAATTGAAGAAAATAAAATAATAGGTAAGTAAAAGCAAAATAAATAATAACTAAGAAGGTGAGTTTGGTACGGTGAAGGACGTCAAAAACGTTGTCCTAAAGCCTTTGTAGCCTCCCTACGTGCAGGTATTGACGGTCTATAAGACTCCAAGATACGACCCCTTGTACACAAATTCAAGATCCACTATGGGCACGTTCATAGACGGATATAGGTATCCAAGTCACAGAACAATTGCCAAAATAATAATATAAAGTAGAGAATATATGTAAAAGTAGAAAAGGAGAGAATTAGTTTGTGGTGGTGATTGTGGTATGTGATATTCTGATGGTGTATTGTGGTTGTTACAAATGTGAAGGAGGAGTGACCTTTTATAGGCATCCAAGAACATGTAACCTTCACCAACCAAAAAATTAAGGCATTCAATATAGAAATAAAACTTGAAAATTAAATATTTATAACCCTCCACAATAAATAAAATAAAAGAACCAAATAAATAAATAAATAAAAACGGTTAAATTTTTAAAACCTTTTAAAATTCCAACACTAAACACCTCACCCCCCGTCCATCTCAGCCCATCCATTATTTCTACATCCATCCTTCACTGAAAGGGAAATGAATAGTCGTCTAGAAGGGTAAAATGGTAACTGAGCCAAAAGCGTGCGTTTTACTTGTTTTTAAATACAAATAATAGTTTGAATTAATATACTCTCTCGAACTCAAATGCAAAACTAGAACTTTGTTTTTTTTAAAAAAAAAATTAAAAAAAAATCTAACTTAAATGACCTTATTGCCTATGTACAGGGAAATTTATGGAGTTTACTCGGCTAATTTCCCACACAAACCTTATATTTTCAACTTCATGGGACACGTGCGAAACGACACAATATATCCTTACTTTGGGATGAAGGTGATGATGATTGAATATGGTGAAGAAGTTGAGATAATCTATCAAGGGACCGACATGATTGCCGCTGAGAACCATCCGATGCATCTCCATGGTTTCAGCTTCTATTTGGTTGGAACTGGTTCTGGGAATTTCGACCCTAATCAAGCCCCCAAGACCTACAATTTGGTTGATCCACCTGAAGTAAACACCATTGGTGTACCAAAGAATGGATGGGCAACCGTCAGATTTAAGGCTGATTGTCCTGGTAAGTTTTAGTTCTATAGCCACCTAATTAATGTACTTGTCACGACATTGGGTTCATAACTCAATGGTAAGTGGTATCAGGTTTGAACTTCAATGACACCGCTCTCCTCTCCTTTCCAAACGCTGACAAATAATAATAATAATAATAATAAACATCTCACATGCCACATGTACGATGTATGTAATTAGGTAAATTAATTAAGAGCAACCATGGATCTAGGTAAACTAACTATTTAAATGAATTATTTGATGATTATTTTCAGGAGTATGGTTTATGCACTGTCATTTGGAAAGGCACGCCAGCTGGGGAATGGCCACTGTACTCATTGTAACAAATGGAAACACCACTGAAACCAGCATGTTCCCAGCACCTGCTTATATGCCTCCTTGTACTTAATAAATATTGAAATTTACTTTCTCTTTCATGGATCTCAGTTTATATATTTATACTGAGACTTTGGTTTTACTAAGAATAATTGTATCACCCAAGTTTCTTTAATGTTTGATTATCTTTTTTGAGTGAATAAATTATTGGTGACTCGTCTACATAAAAGATCATTTTCAATATACTACCTACCTCGATTTCAAAGCCAGCGTAAGATATGCCTCACTAACGTCATCACAACGCCACAGTCAATCTTAAGTATCATGGTAACTGGAGTCCCTAGTACAACAACAAAAAGTGTTACTATTTGGGCCTAAATTTCATGCGCCAGCCCAACTAACTATTGACCCATGTCAAAAATATGAGTTTGGGCTTTGTTTTATTAAAATTAGAAGTCAGTCCAGATGGGTTTAAAGGCCTAGACCTTCGTGAACCAATTGAAATGAATAAATTTACAGATTAAAGATTAAATGCCATTAATGGTGGTTTAATATGAATAAGTTAGTTTTTAATTGGTTTAAAAACTAAGCCCAGCTTCTAATCTCTCTAAAGGCTCAAAATTTGATCATCACCGTTGATCACAATTTCAGAGATCAAGTCAGCATACTCTTGGGGAAGATCTTTTTCTCAAAAAATCCATGTGACTCTAAAGTCAAGATTTCAATAGGGCAGAGGACGTGATGTGGAGTTGGTAGGAGGTTTAATCGGAAAACCACTTGACCTATGCAATTCGGATCGAGCCCAAAACTTGGGCAACATCATAATATGGTGGGAGGAGTCATTTGGTGAGTTTTGAGTCAAATCCAACCACTAAAACTATTCAATACATCAACCACTCTAATTACAGTACGAACTTCGTACGAACTTGAAGTGTCCAATTTCTTTGATCGATTAATTTCGGATCGAGTCCAAAACCTAGGAAACATGGATTAATTTCGGTATGAAGGTCCCTGAAGGTTATTCTTCAAATATAAAAAAATCTTGTATCTTTACAAGATTCAAGACTTCTTGGCCTTAAATCACATGATTATCATACCTTGATGCAACAATTGCTCCCTGTGGCAATTCGTTCTGTTTTGGAGAAGCTTGCAAGGTATGCAATAACTCGTTTGTGCTTCTTCTTCAATGCTATATGTGCAAAGACAGTAGATGTTTCCAAGCTAGATAAGTTGGAAGAAGATGTAGTATAGTTACTTTGTGTTTGCTTGAAAAATACTTTACACCTTCATTCTTCGATATTATGGTTCATCTAGTAGTACATCTTGTCCGAGAAGTTCGTCTATGTGGGCCAGTTTATTTTAGATGGATGTGTCCATTCGAAAGATATATGAAAGGGCTGAAGGGGTATGTTCAGAATCGTACTCATCCCTAAGGTTGCATTGCTGAGCGGTATATAGCTGAAGAAGCTGTCGAATTTTGCTCTGAGCATTTATCAGATGTTAGTACAATTGGATTGCCATCAAGCCATAAGATAGGAGTTTCAAAGCCATTATCAGGTTGCATAGTGAGCTTAGTTGATTGGGACCTATTGAACCAGGCACATCTATATGTCTTGGAGAATACAGAGGAAGTCCTACCTTATATCGAGTATGAGTTTTATTCTTTAAGTAGTCATTTTAAATTATTCCTTATGTTTGAATTTAGAAATAGAACAAAGTGGTTGCAAGATAAGCACAATAGCACTTTCATTCAATGGCTACGCTTTAAGGTATATGTTATTGAATAACATATTGGATTTTTAATTTTCTTCTTTCTATGTTAGATTGAATTAAGATATGATTTATTTGCAGGTTCAAAGTGAATTTAATGGGGAAGACAATAATGGCGTATCAGAAAATTTGAGGTGGCTAGTAGCTGGTCCAAGCATGGCAGTGTCATCATATAGGATCTATCTTATTAAAGGTGTTAAATTTAACATCAAGGCACAAGATGATGTGCAAGCAATTCAAAATAGTGGAGTTTATTTACTTGCACATACCATGCAAGTTGCTAGTGCCAAGGATAAAAACCCAATTGTCTCAAATATGGGTGTCATTCAAGATATTTGGGACCTTGACTACCAAAAGTTTACAATCCCAGTTTTTAGGTGTGATTAGATAGATAGCACTTCTGGCCTTGTAGTCGACAAACTTGGATTTACCCTTGTAGATCTGAGTAAAATTGGACAAAGGATTGACCAATTTGTTATGGCTTCTCAAGTCAAACAAGTTTTTTTTTGTTGACGACCCAATGCATCGTGGTTGGTCGATAGTGTTATCAATGCCTAATAGAGAATATAATAATGTTGTTGGTGATGATGTCTTAGGCGATGTAGGAATTGAGTGTGAGCCATTTACTAGAGGGATGCCAAATGTTGACACATTTGATGAACTGGCGGGTGAGTTTGGGAGCCAAAATATTCGAGATGGGTGTGAAGATAAATGGATTGAATGATGCTTGTAATTTATGAAATTACTTATGCCCTAAATGGTCGTGTATGACATTAATTTTGTAATAAATTGTAATGTGTTTTTTTCACTTTCATTATGCAGGTTTTGGGCACAAAACTTTATGTACTAAAAAAACTAGGTTCAAGATTCAAAAAACGATGGTCCTGTTAAAAAAATGTCAAAAACAAACGTCTAAAAGATATCAAACGTCGTTTTTTAACATACGTCGTGTAAAATCCAAGAACTTTGAATACAAAACACGTCTGTTTTAATAAAATAGACATTAAAAATGACGTTTTGGAAGCATTTAACGACCGCAATGTACTTATCGACGTCTAAAGCGTAACTCACAAGACTACTCATTTAATTCAAAGCAACGTAAAAAAGAAGAACAACGACGATATTGTGCAACTGTTATTAATAATATCACGACGGAGATACAAAAACAGCCGACATTTAAAGCAACATAACAGGACCCAAATCGCAGCATACCAACGTATAAAAAATAACTACGACCAACAACATATATTCTACGTCTTCCTTTTGAGCTACAAAAGGCTTTTGCGTTTAAATATCTAACGTGAAAGTTCTTGGCAACTTCAGCAAGATTACAAAAAACGACGTCTTAGATGACAAACTAGACGAGATAACCTCAATAAGCATCGTGTAAAATCTTTACCACGTCCCTTTTTATATCATAAACGAAGTGGAAAACTACTATATAATGACGGTTGTGGAAATAATGACACCGTAGTAGATATTAATAACGTCGTCCTTGGTTAAGTAGGCGATGTGAAAACAGGTTTGAACGTCATCCTTTTACCGAGACGACATTATATTGCCAACAACCACGTCGTTTCTTTTTAACCAATGTCAGTACAGTATTTCTACACGGTGATTCATTGATAAACTGAGTCATCTAGAGTCATTGAAACGACAGGCTTAGTATTTTAGGTGACGTGTATATTCTTAAATGCGTCTCCCTTTATATTGGTTCCGACGTTGTAACTACATAACCACGTCATCGTTTGAAATAAATGCGACATAAAAGAAAACTATTACCTCGTTCTTCATATATTTACTGTCGTTAATAATATTTTACCACGTCACGTTTTATATAACAAAGGAAGTGGAAAGATGACTAATAACGATGGTTGTGTAAATAAAGGTGACGTAGTAAATATTAATAACGTCGTCCGTAGTAGAGTAGACGAAGTGAAAATAAGTTTGAACGTCATCCTTTTAATAAGACAACGTTATATATGTGTTAACCACGTCATTTCTTTTTAACCGTTGTCATTACAGTATTTCTACAAGGCGATTGACTGATAAACTGAGCCGTCTAGAGTCATTGAAACGATGGTCTTGGTGTTGTAGGTGACGTGTATATTTTTAAAAACGTCTCCCTTTATATTGGTTCCGACGTTGTAATATCATAACCACGTCATTGTTTGAAATAAAATCGTCATAAACGAGTTCTATAACCTCGTTCTTCATATATTTATTGCCATTAATAATACTTTACCACGTCACGTTTTATATAACAAAGGAAGTGGAAAGATGACTAACAACGACGGTTGTGTAAATAAAGGTGACGTAGTACATATTAATAACTTCGTCCGTGGTTAAGTAGACGAAGTGAAAATAAGCTGAACGTCATCCTTTTACATAGACGACATTATATAGGTGATAACCACGTCATTTCTTTTTAATCGATGTCGTTACAATCTTTCTAGACGGCGATTGACCAATAAACCGAGATGTGTACTGTTGCATTCCTAAGAGGACACAAATTAATGTGCAAACAACCAATTAAAAATACCCGCAAGTGCACGAATCTATTGAAGTATAGATTATGTAAGTACGGGGTCGATCCCACGAAGAACTTGTCGGCTTCCTATAAGTTCTAATTTGAGTACGTAAAGAACACTTAATTGACACACCACAAATGCACAAATGCAAAATGGAAACTAAAAATGAGTAAAGAAGTGTAAAAGAAATGAAACAACACAAGAAAACTAAACAAAAACACAAACAGCATTTTCTATCACCCTTTTATCACCCATTTATCACCTATGAACAGTGCTAAAGCGACCGGTCGTCAGGTAAAAGCGACCGGTCTTTTTTGGGCAGATTCGAAACTCAAAATTTGACTTGAAAAGCGACCGGTCGTCAGGTAAAAGCGACCGGTCGTTTTTGGGCAGATTCGTTTTCTCTGTTTTTCAGTTTCGACCTCTGTCCAGTGTTTTGCCTATAACTTTCCAACCGTACGTCCAAAATTCACGTTCTTTATACGGTTGGATTCAGCACAGAAAATGGAAGAACACAACGCGGACCAAAAGTCCAAAACAATTACAGAAAGAAATAAAATTCAGTAACAAAGACACGTAACGTGTCAAACACGCAACTCACACACACATTGGGGGGGGTTTTGATTTGGTTCAAGTGATCTATTTCTATTGCATGTAAGTAAATGGACTTCGAATTTAAATGAGAATGGAAGAGATGAATTATCAAGATGTGAAATCAAAATGTAACAAACACTAGGGTTTCGGAATCCACCCTAAACAATTCTACCCAAGTTCATGAATACTCAAGTGATGAACTCTAAACGTGTTGATGAAGATGTTCGCAATCAAGACCATGGGTCGTGGCTCAAGACGCATTGATTCTCTCTAATATACGTAAAGTGCATGGTTCGTGCTACAATACTTGTGCCCTCCTCATAACCGAACCTAGGTATGGTTCGTACTTCGATTCAATTACAAGGAGAACCCATTAAGTTCAAAGAGAATATGAACATCACAAGAATCCTAATAGCATGGTGTTTACATTAGGTATTCAAGAAACCAATTCACATGGATGATTCTTACTTCATCCATTTATTGCTTAGGATAACATGAGGATACACATAATCCCAACAATCTCAAGAAGCATGCTTTCAAAGGTGATCAATCAAAGAAGAACATACATCAAGGATAGATTAATTTGGTGAATTGGAATTCATCAACAATATCTAGAAATTCATACACTCAAGCATCAAAACAATAAGGTATTCATGTTTAGGGCTTCAACCTAAGCCCTAGCTATGGAGTTTAGTTCCTCATAATCATTTCAAACACAAATTCGAAATAAAACTAGAAAGAAGTTACAGCTTTTGTGAAGGTGGAAGCTCAAGGTCTTCAATGGTGGAAATCTCTTCCACTTCTTGCTTGGATGACTTTGTCTTCCTCCTCTAGCTCTCCAGCTCCCAGCTTTTAGAAAGTCTCTGCAAATTGTAATAAAAACTGAATGAATGATCCGTTGCCTAGCTGCTGCCCCAAAGTCAATTGATTCCTCTCTATGCTCATCTCTCTCCTCCTTTTCATCATGGCACACTTTTGCCTTTGTTTTCTTGTCTCCTCTCATGATGAAGTTTTGTCCTCACAAATATACTCTCAGAAAATTCCACTTAACTAAAGTAAAATATTGTTACGAAAGGCATGGTAACAAGTAGAAGTAAGATCACACTAAGTGGAGGTGAAAACTGGCCAACTCGGATTTCCAGAGCTGTGGTAACATGCTGGATTGGTTGGATAGGCAATACTTATCCAATGGAGCTCAAATTTGGATATGTTGTAGTCAACATCCATTGGAACAAGTCTTATGAAGATCATCACCTCATCCAAGGACCGGAACATGCTGATCCAAGGCCACGAAGTTGACCTACGAAAATGAACAAAAACAGAATTTATATCAAATAATGCACTTTTAGCTCATTTTCATACAAACCAAAGTAAAACCTATTAAAACACAAAAAAAGAAGTAAAAAGCTATAAAATGTCAAGAACTAACTCAAAATAGTGGGTGAATAACATGAAAAATCATGTGTAAAAATGAACCGAACAAACTTCCCAAACTTATCTTTTGCTAGTCCTCGAGCAAAACAGAAATTAAAACAAGACTCGAAACAAAACTTTCCGAACACTTTCCAAAGAGAGAGTGACTTATGCAACTGACTCAAAAGTTTTCACAAGAAAAAACTCAGTTTAGACATCATTCACAAGGCAGCAAAGTTCAGAACACAACATGCTCAAGTGTAGTAGTGTGATGGCCAAATGGAACTCATTCTCCAATTTCAGTTTTCACACAACTTCAAAAATCATACCAAGCACAAATGTAACTTCAAATCTCACCAAAGTTGTCCTCTCACAAATGAATCACTCGGAAGAGGGTTACAATGCATCACTCAATAGTAAATATGAGAATAGAGTTAAACCATACGGGACTTAACTCACAATTAGCAAGATGAAAAACATGCATGAATATGATCTCAAGAAGGATGCTAAACACTTAAAAGCTGAAAAATGTGTGCAAATCAACCACATGACATTTAGGATCAATTTAGGTCTTTATTATAGGTTGTAATGGGGCTAAGGGTGTAAGGTGAGTAAAAAATGAAGGATATGGATACAACAAAGTCCAAGGAACTCACAATGTAAGAGCATATAATCGTTGACTAAAAGACTTTGAAACATCACCCTTGAGATTTTCACTCTTTTTTTTTTATTATTATTATTTTTTATATGTGATCAATTAGACCACAAAGCCTTATACCTCCACTAATTATGATTCACACTCCTTCCTTCCATTTGAACAACCAAGAAACATGGAATTGAATTTGAAACCATTGCCACTTAACCACGATTTTTCTCTTTTCTTTCACCCTTTGAGTGAGGTACTCATTTTTATTTTTATTTTTTCTCTTTTTTTTTCCGAAATGTAATAACAAACTTCCCAAACTTAGCATGAAAAACACATCTAAATTAAAGCTCACGAGTTCCTTAGAAAGGTAAATTCTTGTTTTTCAGGCTAGGGCTAGAAGTAATAATTGGTTACTTGAAAGAAAAGGCATACATATAGGCTCAAGGTGGTTAACAATGGAAAATCATGCTTAAGCATGCATAGGGTTAGCTTGAAAGGCACAAACGGTCCAAAGAGGGCCTTAATATCATTTCTCAAATGTCATGTAATCAAATTGCACAAGAATGAGTGACTTTTAAGTGCTCAACCAAATCAATGAATAATGAGATCAAACAACAACTCAGATGACAAGAAAAGTAAGAATATGTGTATAACACTCATGAATTGAAGCACAAGGCTCAAAGCTCACATTATATGGTTATACAAGTCTAATTCATGCTTGATACAATTCTTTGGATCATGCAAGTCCCTCAACTAGAGAATTATGAAACAAATGGCAAGTGCGTAGAGGGTTTCAAACATATCATGCTAGAACGATGCCATTTAGTGAATAACAAATTTTTTTTTTTTTAAAGCATTTTCAATCAAGTCATTTAAACATTCATCACAATCTCATCATATATGTCCGGAAAGTGACTTAAGAACAAAAAAGACTCAAAACAGAAAAGAAAACAAAATAAAAGAAAGTAAGAATTTAAGTGAAACGAAAAAGACTTGCTATCCCTTCCCAAACTTAGAAACAAACATTGTCCTCAATGTTAAAGAATTCAGGCACCAACAACGTTATAACAAGAATTAAAGGGAATAAAGCAAGTAAATACAAGAACAAACACGAAAAACAACTACAACACGGTTGCAAAAACAAAAACAAAAACGAAACCAAACAGAAACAAATAAAACAGTAAGCCCTAACAACAGTCTTACACATGCAGAAATCCAACCCAATGAAACGCACAAACCAAATGAAAGCCCAACCCAAACGAAAGCCCAAAAGCGAAGAAAGTAAATAAAACAAAGAAACCAAGTCAGAAGCACAAAGAGCGAGGACTCAGTAAAATAGAAAAAGTGGGCCCTGAAGTCTCGACACCTGTGAGTCACGGGAAACAAAGTGAGAGACGTGTCGACAAGCAGAGGTCTCTCTCACGGTCCCAAGCCAGAATTATTGGCTTCATAGGAAGGCGTGACGACTTTCGTTTCTCAAAAGCGCTGAAAGGCGAAACTGTAATTAAAGGGGTTGGGGACCAGGTGAGGTGACCTAAGGGGATAGGCCGTAAGGGCCGCGCAAAACGCAGAAGCGCCGTGTCTAGGGTTACGTAGAAACTAACTCTATAAAAGAAGAAGAGAAAGAGTTGGGGAAAAACACACAAACGTAGAAACACACAACAGAGAAAAGAAAGAACAAAAGAAAAGAAAGTTCAAATGGCTTCTTCCTACCCATTCTCGCTGGACCTCAACCTAGCTCCACCGACTCAGACTCGGGGCCAAGCAGTGGCACCAGTGTGGATGCCTTACTTTGCCTCTGCACGGGGGCACGTGACAGTGAATGACTCGATACTGCTGGACAACGATGTTGCCCTTGGAGTTGCTAGAAATCTAGTAACTCCCAAGGATATACGGGTGCTGGGATCAAGGGATGACAACCGGGTCGTGAGCGATGCTCTGGCACTAAGCGTGCAAAGCTCGGCAACAGTCGCAAGTGTGGGTCATCGCCTAATTGCGAAGTCCCATGAGGTGGAGGTGCTAAGAGGTCAGTTGGCGGCGGAGCGAAGTATGGTGGAGGAGTGCCAGAGTATTATTAAAAGTTTAAAAAGGGAAAGGGCAAGGATAGTGGAGGTGAATCGACACCAGCTAGAGGCGTTGCGGGAAGAGAACAAAAATCTCTCAAAGATGGTAAGTGTTTACGCCCATGACATGAGAAAGCAGCTGGAGGACCTGGACCAACCGGGTAAACGCAAGAAAACAGATCGCGAGAGTAGGTACGCTCAAGCTAAGAGTGCGATCTTTGGGAGCTCGAGTGATGAGCCCCAAGAGGCTGTGCATGAAGCCCCGGAAGAGGATAGCCATAGGGCTAAACTCAAAGGTCCAATGGTCGAGACACCGAGCACTGTGAAAGAATAATTTCTAATGTATTAGTGGTGTGCCTGGTTGTCTTTGCCCTTTCCGTGTATTTGTTTGTTTTTTTTTTTTAATTTTAAATTTCTCGTTTCCGGAAATAAAAGAAAAGAAAGTTGCAAAAGACAAAGAAGAAAAACAAAACGCACTTCCCCAAACCGGAATAAAAGGAATGCGACAAACGAAAAAGACACAAATCACACTTCCCCAACTGAAATAAAACAAAAACGACAAACTAAAAAGAAATCAAAACATAATGCACCAGAAAACAGGGAGGAAAAGAAAGCAAAGCGAAAGTAGAAATGCTTCCCCTTTTAACCGGACGCAACCGCAAATTGCGCAGGAAATGCAAAGTGGTGTCGGCTCCCTTATGAGCATATGGCTATTTAAACCACTTCTCGGTTGAAAGAAGGAGCATCCTGCATTTCAACCTGCAAACTCAAGAAAAACCATCAAAAAGCCCAGACAGAAAAATCAATGGCATCCCCAGATATGCTTGTTGATGACCTTAACCTTGAGTTGTCCCTTGCACCACCAAATGGCCAGACACGGGCTCCTCCAAACCATATCTTCCCAAACTCCTCATACCACCATGGCTCGGCCTCAAACTTCTCTGAGGTGGTGCCGCGTAGGGCAGTAATGCCGGAGGGCATGACTGTCAGCAGACTTACAGTTGCAGATCATCTGCATGTGGCGCAGAGGTCTGACCAGATGGCAGTGGACGAGTCCCACAACCTAACCGTGCTCAACGCGGTCTCGGCCACAAATTTGGGCATGCGCCTACTGGCGAGAACACGGGAGTGCGGGGCACTGAGTGAGGAAGTGGCGGCCCTGAAAGCTCTGGTGGCGGACCTGCAGAAGCGGCTCTACAGCGCCAACCAGCATGTAGAGATGCTGCAGAAAAGGAACGAAGATCATGTAGAGCTGCTGCAGATTCTACAAGCAAGAACAGACAGAGGCAATTAGCAGAAGCCTCTGGGGGCGCAGAATGCAACAATGAACATGTGATTAGGAATTTACTGTACGCATTTTCACTAGTATGTATGTAATCACATGTTATGAAATAGAAGAAGCATTCACGCCCAATTCTGATTGTGCATTAATGAATTGAAAACACTTCCCAAACTTATAATATGCCACAATTATACCCAAAAAAATTAACCACAATTATGCACAAATATGCCACAATTCAAAAGAAAAACAAGTTAGAAACAAGAAAAAAAATAATAAGAAAAACAATTAGAGTTAGAAAATCAAAGAGGAAGAACAAGAAAAAAATGAAACGAAACTTTACCTTGGATGGCTTGGAACCCTAACTGCAAATCTCTCAAGAATTGATGAAATACTTGAGGGAAAAATGTGAGAAGAGACAAGAGGGAAAAGAAGAAAAACAGAGGCGGTTGTAGAAAAATAAAATAAAATAAAAAAAACGCAACGAGCGACCGGTCGCAAGTGCAAAGCGACCGGTCGTTCTGAAACATATTCAAAATAAGAGAATTGCGCGAAGAGCGACCGGTCGTTGTGAAAAGCGACCGGTCGTTTCTTCACAGATTCAATTTTTATTTATTTATTATTTATTAATTTTTTTTTTTTAAAACACCAAATGAGCGACCGGTCGCAAGGCAAAAGCGACCGGTCGTTTTTATACAGAATCAAATCTTCAGCAATTCGCGCAGAGCGACCGGTCGCGATGGAAGAATGACCGGTCGTTTTTTTTTTTTTTTTTTTTTTTTTTTTTTAGGGACTTACCTTCCCAACTCAGTGTTGCATCCCAGCAGGTACATCAATGAAGTGGAGCACTTCATCGTCTTGTGTTGGTCTTCAGGAGCGATGGCAATTTGGTTGTATCCTGAATAGCCATCCAAGAAGCAGTAGTAACTGTGACCTGCAAGACGTTCAAGCATTTGGTCAATAAATGGTAATGGAAAATGATCTTTTCGGGTGGCGGTATTTAATTTTCTATAATCAATACAAACACGCCATCCCGTTTTGACACGAGAAGGAATAAGTTCATTTTCCTCATTTCTTACAACAGTTATTCCTGACTTTTTAGGAACCACTTGGACCGGGCTTACCCACTTGCTATCGGAAATAGGATAAATTATACCCACATCCAATAGCTTCAGAATTTCTTTTTGGACTACCTCTGTCATGATTGGGTTTAACCTGCGTTGAGCATCCTTTGTGGGTTTGGAATCAATTTCCAATAAAATTCTATGCATGCATCTTGTTGGGCTTATGCCCTTGATGTCCGCAATACTCCAACCAATTGCTCTCTTGTGTTCTCTTAACACTTGCATCAACTTCTGTTCATTTTCCACATTGAGATTGCTAGCAATAATCACGGGCAATGTCTCTGTTTTACCTAAATAAACATACTTCAAGTGGGATGGCAATGGTTTGAGCTCTAACTCGGGTGCCCTGTCAAGAGAAGGAACAAGCTTTTCAGTATTGACTGGCAAAGGTATAAAATTTGGAGTGTACTTACGTGGTATGGCTGGACATGCATCAAGGAATTTCACAGCCTCAAGTAACTCATTATCAACAATTTCAGCAACTTGAGGATTTTGTGTCAACACCTTTTCTAATGAATCTGTACCATGAGTACTATTAAATGTATTTTGCACAATATGACACAATGTATCAATACGAAAACATTCATGTTCATCATTGGGGAGTTTGAAGGCATCATATACTTTGAACTTTATTGTTTCCCCTTGAACTGTCATTGTCAATGTTCCTTGTCGAACATTGATCACAGTATCTGCAGTGGCCATGAAAGGGCGGCCAAGAATCAATGGAAGATCCGCACCCGGAATAGGAGCTTCTTCCATTTCTAGCACCAAAAAGTCAGCTGGTAAAATGAGATCATTTACTTTCACAAGTACATCTTCCAAAATTCCTCTTGGATATCTCACTGATCGGTCCGCCAATTGAATGCTGACAGAAGTTGGTTTAAGATCACCTAAGTTAAGGGCTTCAAAAAAAGAATAAGGCATCAGATTAATTGAAGCACCTAAATCAAGTAAAGCTTTGTCAAACAATTTATCTCCAATAATGCAAGGAATTGTAAAACTTCCTGGATCTTTTAATTTGGGAGGGAGCTTCCTTTGCAAAACAGCAGAAGCTTCTTCCGTTAGTGCAACCGTTTCATGATCTTGGAATCTCCTCTTGTTGGTACAAAGGTCCTTCAAGAACTTTGCATAACTCGGAATTTGCTTAATTGCATCCAGGAGAGGAATATTGACTTGCACTTTTCTGAAGGTTTCCAATATTTCCTTGGCTTGTTGAATTTTTTTAGAACTCATAAGCCTGTGAGGAAAAGGAGCACGTAAGATTTCTTCGTCAGTAGGTTCACGACTTACCTTCTCCTTTCTTGCCCTTCTTGCAAGTTCATGCTTTGGGATCCACTCGGATGAAGAAGCTGCTTGCTTATCTCTCTCTTTGTTGCTTTCATCCTTTTCTTTAGGCTCAGCCACTTGTTCAACCTGCATGTCATCAACATTGTGAATCAAATCTTTAGAACCATTTATTTCACCAATTACCTTACCAGTTCTCAAGGTAACTGCTTGAACATGCTCACGCCCAGTTGGATTAATCTCTGGTTGGCTAGGCATCATACCAGGTTCCCTTTGACTCAAAGCTTGAGCAATTTGTCCCACTTGATTTTCTAGATTAGCAATGGCCTTATCCGTTTTCTGCATGTGGGTGTCATTCCTCTGCATGTAGCTTTTTGTCTCAGTGATGAAACTATCTGTGTTTCTAGCCATGGAAGCAACAAGTTCTTCCAAAGATTTTCCTGTAGATTGTGGTTGAGGTGGTGGTTGTGGTGGATTGTAGTAGTGCATTTGACCATGAGGTGGGCGAGTATGTTGTTGACCTTGAGGTGGGTGAGTTGGCCCTTGAGATGGTTGAGTTGGCCCTTGTTGAACATTCGAATTGTCACTCCACCTGAAATTTGGATGATTTCTCCACCCCGGATTGTATGTTTGTGAGAAAGGATCATTCTTAGGCCACTGATTTCTCTGAAATGAGCCCACTGCATTTGCTTCCTCATGTGCCAAGGGACAATCTTCAGTGTCATGACCAATTGTGGAGCAAAATGCACAAACCTTGGATGATCCCGGTGCCAATTTCTTCACCATGTTGGTTAGGTTTGCAATCTGAGCTTCCATACTAGAAAGGGTACTTACATTATAGGATTCCCCTTTTCTGACTGGTCTTTGCCTTGAATTATATTGGCGAGCATTTGCAGCAACAAGATCAAATATTGCTCGCAATTCTGTTGGAGTCTTGGTCATTATAGTTCCTCCTGCAGCTGCATTCACATTATTTTGGTCCGCTTCAAAAAGTCCTTCATAGAAGTGTTGCATTAGAAGCCAAGCTTGTATGTTATGATGCGGACAAGTGATTAGAAGCTTCTTGAAACGGTCCCAATAATCCTGGAAGCTTTCTCCCGGCCTTTGCAGAATTCCTGTAATCTGACTTCGGAGTTCATTTGTCCTTTGTGCTGGGAAAAAATGTTGCAAGAACTTTGAAGCAAGATCCGTCCATGTTGTGATGGAATTTGGAGGTAGATAGTGAAGCCATTCCTTTGCTGTATCCTTTAAACTAAATGAGAAAAGTCTCATTCTTATCTCATCACTACTCATGCCTTCGATCTTTATTGTGGAACACACTTCCTCGAAGTCTAGGATATGTGCATTAGGATTTTCTCCAGGATTTCCCAAGAACTTAGGCAATATGTGTATCATGCCCGATCTCAACTCAAAGTTTTCCAAAGTGCTTGCGGGATATACTATGCAAGATGGTTGTCCAGTTGTTGGCGGTGAAGAGTATTCTTGCATAGTAAGTTCCGCATTTGCAGCTGCTGCCGCCATTGGTGAAGGTGGAGGTGACTCGACTTTTGGTGAGCTTGGTGATGATGAAAATGGCGAGAGTGAAAAAGGCAATGGAGTAGACACAGCTAGTTGGATGTTCCTTTCTCTCAAAGCTTGAGCTTGGATATCTTCTACAGTGCAATCTAATGAAATATCCAAATTCAGAAGGGACATAAGCAAAATGTTCCTGCAATAAGAAGAAAACAAAAACAAACTCAAATAAAATGAAATGACAAACAAAGAAAAAAAATGAAAATAAAATTAAGTACTCTAAATATACTCAAACAAAACATATAAGCAACCGTGCCAGTTCCCCGGCAACGGCGCCAAAAATTGTTGCATTCCTAAGAGGACACAAATTAATGTGCAAACAACCAATTAAAAATACCCGCAAGTGCACGAATCTATTGAAGTATAGATTATGTAAGTACGGGGTCGATCCCACGAAGAACTTGTCGGCTTCCTATAAGTTCTAATTTGAGTACGTAAAGAACACTTAATTGACACACCACAAATGCACAAATG
The DNA here is from genome assembly GCF_965620075.1 of Prunus avium. Classification (NCBI taxonomy): domain Eukaryota; kingdom Viridiplantae; phylum Streptophyta; class Magnoliopsida; order Rosales; family Rosaceae; genus Prunus; species Prunus avium. The sequence goes on along the minus strand of NC_142291.1, from coordinate 7,026,351 downwards.
CAAAATGGAAACTAAAAATGAGTAAAGAAGTGTAAAAGAAATGAAACAACACAAGAAAACTAAACAAAAACACAAACAGCATTTTCTATCACCCTTTTATCACCCATTTATCACCTATGAACAGTGCTAAAGCGACCGGTCGTCAGGTAAAAGCGACCGGTCGTTTTTGGGCAGATTCGAAACTCAAAATTTGACTTGAAAAGCGACCGGTCGTCAGGTAAAAGCGACCGGTCGTTTTTGGGCAGATTCGTTTTCTCTGTTTTTCAGTTTCGACCTCTGTCCAGTGTTTTGCCTATAACTTTCCAACCGTACGTCCAAAATTCACGTTCTTTATACGGTTGGATTCAGCACAGAAAATGGAAGAACACAACGCGGACCAAAAGTCCAAAACAATTACAGAAAGAAATAAAATTCAGTAACAAAGACACGTAACGTGTCAAACACGCAACTCACACACACATTGGGGGGGGTTTTGATTTGGTTCAAGTGATCTATTTCTATTGCATGTAAGTAAATGGACTTCGAATTTAAATGAGAATGGAAGAGATGAATTATCAAGATGTGAAATCAAAATGTAACAAACACTAGGGTTTCGGAATCCACCCTAAACAATTCTACCCAAGTTCATGAATACTCAAGTGATGAACTCTAAACGTGTTGATGAAGATGTTCGCAATCAAGACCATGGGTCGTGGCTCAAGACGCATTGATTCTCTCTAATATACGTAAAGTGCATGGTTCGTGCTACAATACTTGTGCCCTCCTCATAACCGAACCTAGGTATGGTTCGTACTTCGATTCAATTACAAGGAGAACCCATTAAGTTCAAAGAGAATATGAACATCACAAGAATCCTAATAGCATGGTGTTTACATTAGGTATTCAAGAAACCAATTCACATGGATGATTCTTACTTCATCCATTTATTGCTTAGGATAACATGAGGATACACATAATCCCAACAATCTCAAGAAGCATGCTTTCAAAGGTGATCAATCAAAGAAGAACATACATCAAGGATAGATTAATTTGGTGAATTGGAATTCATCAACAATATCTAGAAATTCATACACTCAAGCATCAAAACAATAAGGTATTCATGTTTAGGGCTTCAACCTAAGCCCTAGCTATGGAGTTTAGTTCCTCATAATCATTTCAAACACAAATTCGAAATAAAACTAGAAAGAAGTTACAGCTTTTGTGAAGGTGGAAGCTCAAGGTCTTCAATGGTGGAAATCTCTTCCACTTCTTGCTTGGATGACTTTGTCTTCCTCCTCTAGCTCTCCAGCTCCCAGCTTTTAGAAAGTCTCTGCAAATTGTAATAAAAACTGAATGAATGATCCGTTGCCTAGCTGCTGCCCCAAAGTCAATTGATTCCTCTCTATGCTCATCTCTCTCCTCCTTTTCATCATGGCACACTTTTGCCTTTGTTTTCTTGTCTCCTCTCATGATGAAGTTTTGTCCTCACAAATATACTCTCAGAAAATTCCACTTAACTAAAGTAAAATATTGTTACGAAAGGCATGGTAACAAGTAGAAGTAAGATCACACTAAGTGGAGGTGAAAACTGGCCAACTCGGATTTCCAGAGCTGTGGTAACATGCTGGATTGGTTGGATAGGCAATACTTATCCAATGGAGCTCAAATTTGGATATGTTGTAGTCAACATCCATTGGAACAAGTCTTATGAAGATCATCACCTCATCCAAGGACCGGAACATGCTGATCCAAGGCCACGAAGTTGACCTACGAAAATGAACAAAAACAGAATTTATATCAAATAATGCACTTTTAGCTCATTTTCATACAAACCAAAGTAAAACCTATTAAAACACAAAAAAGAAGTAAAAAGCTATAAAATGTCAAGAACTAACTCAAAATAGTGGGTGAATAACATGAAAAATCATGTGTAAAAATGAACCGAACATGTACAATCATTAAACATGTCGATACATTGTAAATTACTGTCGTTAAAATGATATGGGACGGCGGTAAGTTATTAGTTTATGTCGTGGTATCCTTTTGTTATGGCGTTATTTTGTTAAACTACGTCATATTGTTCTGTTTAAACGACGTTGATTTTTGGAAAGGGTCGTCTATTCTTCTCCTAATCGAGTTTTTTTTGGGCTCATTTTCAATTTTTAGACGTAGGTTTTTAGTTTGGCATGACGTTGTATGCGGTTAACAATGTCGGGGATTTATCATCGTGGTTGTGTACTTCAAAAGATGTCGTTCGATTTCACGACAGTTTGAAAACTGGGCTACACGACGTAAATTCCCGTCGTCTATTGCCTTTTTTGTAGTAGTGTCAAATTAAGGAATTAGGAATACAAGGTTAGGACCAGACACCATGCCTTAATCATACTTTAGCTAGAATCAATCTGAGAACTTGAATTAAACTTGTTAACTTGATTGCTTGAAACTTAGAGTTGGATTGTTCCCTAGTATTCTAAAACTGTTTTCAAACCCAAAAATCAGTTTTAGTTTCTTCTTTATTTGTTTAAACTTTATGTTTTCAATTCTTGTACTATTCACAATCATCTCTAAACATTGTTTCCATTTCTATTTTGTATAGGGAATCAAATTGAATCATTCTATCATCAATCCTCGTGGGATCGACCTCGCACTTACATATGCTATACTACCGAATGGCTCGTGCACTTGCGAGTCTCACAAGTTAAGGATGCAGCTGAATCAATTTTGCCGCAGTTGAATCCGACAACAACAGTCCCATACCATGCGTTTTACCAATGTGGCTCCGAATATCCTGAAATATGAACTAGCGCCCATCCATCCCTTAACTCATTTTTCTTTTATTTATGAATTTCTCAACTTTCACTTTTCATTAGAGGCGCTGCTCCCATCATCTCAATATATTCCACATTTTTTACTCAAATATATCTAAGGCCTTCTCCCACCCCTTAGATATACTTCAAACGACACAAACCCCAAACACCACTGTATTTATGATGCATATGTAATGCAGTGCAAACATCATTTATCTCTGCGGAATAATAATACAGATAATAACAAAAAAATTCTAGGCTTAATCACATGAATAATAATATTCACTCATGGTATGTTTAATAATCAGGAATTGGAATTCTCACCAGGAATTGAATTCCGCATATGGAGGATTCCTGCGTTTACTTCACATCAAGGAATTGAAAGTAAGTGGGGCCCACACAAAATTAGGAATTGAATTCCTGATTTTAGAGGAATTCAATTCCTAAGTGGAAGGTGGTATTCTAATTCCTAGAGAATGAACCCATTAGACCCATTATATCCTCACACAATATTCAAAATTTCAAAATTGTCATCTACTTTAACCCAATAACGAGGATATTTGAGTAATTAGTACCACTCCTACCCCAATTCCATATGGTTCAGTAAACAACTTCAATAGGAATATGGAATCTAACTCCCCTCAATCCATATGGTTTAGTAAACAACTTCAATAGGAATTCGGAATCTAATTCTCCTCAATCAAATTCCTCCTTAATTCAATTCATCCTTAATTCAATTCCCCCTAATCCAATTACGGATTAGTAAACATGCCATCAATGTCAAATAATATTCACGGAGAAACATCAATAATGATATTCACATAACATCAAATAATATTCACCGAGTAAAGCAACAATAATATTCATATTTATAGTACTATATATAAGCACCAAGATTAAAAGTGACATAGCCCAATCCCCAATCATCGGGAATCAGGAAACCCTACCTCCTGTCCGACTAGTTAGATTACCGAATTACCCTTCCAATCCTTCTGTTTCCACTTGAGCCTAAATCGAACAATAAGGACAAATAATAATTAGTGCTTTTGCTTAACGTAATTTTTGGTCAAAAAATTACGAGTCTCGAATGGTCTTGAAACCAATGTTAATGGACTTAAAACGAAAAACCAAGTTGGGGAGGATGACGAATGACCAACATGGTAATATTCATCGACTTCCCCAAAAGACCATTTTTTCCCCTATTTTCCACTTCGTTTTTGGCGTAACTAACAACAGTAAAACTTTGCAAGATTATACTCAAATTGACGCTTGTAACCTTAGCTTTCTATACATATAAAGATTTGTGAAAACGAAGCTACAATTAGTGAGAAATTCGAACCCAAAGACAGACCCCAAAATCTGAATTTTCATTTTCCAGCTTCCTCTGTTTTGGCAGATTTGAAAACCTAACTTCACTCCAATATTTGATCCCCCAAAACTTAACCAAAATTAGTGAAATCAAAAGGTTTTTGACCCTTGCTATTCCTACTTTCAAAATCATCAAAACCTTTCAAAAATTACTTCACAGATCAAGGGAACACGAGATCCAAAGTAAGGCCCATGAACTGAAATTTCCAGAAAAAACACAAAGTTTCAAAATTTTCTCAAAAGTCTCTTTCAACACATCTCAAATACCATCCTTAAGGCTCAAAATCATACTCCAACATCATATCTTTGGCCTAAGCTTCCCAAAAACAAGATTTGGATCTAAATTTTTAACACCCAAACCCAAAAATTTATCAACACACCCAAAATCCGAAAATCTTGATTTCAAAATTCTTCTTTAGATTTTCTTATGCCTTAAAAGGTTCATATATCATTCTCCAACTCAAATACAACTATAAATCTACTCAAATAATTAATTATACAAAAACTCAAGAATTGAAAATGAACTTAGAATAAGAATCCCACCTTTCATCCTTCTAATTGCTTCAACACTTAACCATTATCTTTTCTACCTCTCACATTTCTTTCTTAATTCTCTCATGGATGTAATAGTAATTACCTACATCTCCCTTATTTCCAAGTCTTCTCCTCTCTTCTTCTTCTTCTTCTTCTTCTTCTTCTTCTTCTCTCTCTCTCTCTCTCTCTCTCTCTCTCTCTCTCTCTCTCTCCTTCCAACAACTCACCTCCCTTAGCTCTAAAAAAATTCAGCTTCATTAAGGAAGATACCTTAGGCTTGGTGAGTCATAACTTTAGGTTAGGTGACTCACCACTTTAGACTAGGTGACTCATCCTTTCATAATGGTGGATTTGAAAGGTCGAGGCAAGGGGGGAAGAATGGGAGGAGGGTGGTTTGATGCCCTCCATGTTTCAGATTTTCTTTTTTTTTTTTTTTTTTTTGCCTACAGGGGTATTTTGGTAATTTTCACATATAAGAGTATTTTGGTCCTTTTGGCCCAAAATTTAGAAACGATTTCCTACGTGATCGTTGAGTCGACTAGTATCATCTCACTTCAATGTCTTAAATGTCCTTTGAAAAAAATACAAAATGTTACGTAAGGGCATTTTTGTCTAACTTGAAATTAAACACACTCAATTCAAGAGTCTCAGTCCAAAATCACCTGATAAAATACCCACAATGATTCTTCACCATATTTTTTTTTTCACTGAAATACGAAAGTCCACTTTTAATTTTTTTCAAGGTATTACAATAGATGTCGCCAATGCCAAACTTGTCTAGTGACGTGTGGAACGTTTTACCGTAAATCGCCTTTGTCAAAATATCTGGTAATTGATCCTCGGACTTCAGGGAATTGAATCACTTTAGCCTCAAGCTTTTGTTTGATGAAGTGTCGATCCACCTCAACATGTTTCGTGCGATCATGTTGAACCGGATTCTATGCAATAGCTATTGTAGCCTTATTGTCACAAAAGAGATTCATTATCGATAAGCAACTTCCTTAACCAAAGGAGCTCACAAATTCCTTTAGTCATACCTCTAAACTCGGCTTCTACACTAGATAGAGCTACTACCTTCTGTTTCTTGCTCCTCCGTGTCACCAAATTACCTCCCATTAATGTGAAGTAACCAGTTGTGGATCTTATATCTGTTACACTACCTGCCCAATCTGCATTTGTATAACCATCAATATTCAGATGACCATGTTTTGAGAACATAAGTCCTTTTCCGGGTGCAAACTTCAAATATCTAAGTATTCGAAGAACTGTATTCATGTGGTCTTCACTTGGAAAGTGCATAAATTGACTGACTACGCTCAACGCATAAGTGATGTTTGGCCGAATATGTGACAAATAGATCAATCTTCCCACTAATCCTTGGTATCTTTCTTTGTTAGTTGGAACTTGATTCGGGTATTCTCCAAGATGATGATTATGAACAATAGGAGTGTCTACATGTTTGCAATCTAGCCTTCCTATGTCTGTCAACAAAAGCCTTGAGTGGTTTGCCAATCTCTGGGAAATACCGATTTGGTGGTTTTCCACAATTTGGTCTAAAAGGTAATTTATATCCAACAGAATTGTCAACCAAATTTGCAGGTATAGTAGGAGCATTTACCTTAGGGATATTCTCAGGATATTAGTCATTATGTACTGTTGGATGAGATAGGGGGTCTTCAGCTGGTGGTTCTGGATCGTCTTCAGGAGCGAGACTCAAATATGAAATATCTTCACTAGTGGAAAGTGATAGGTCGTCAAGGTCTGCACAATCAATCGTTTTCTGGACGAGAGGAGTATTGTCTTCAAGACTCCGAAGCAATCGATCATTTCTTGGCTGAGAGGAGCATCGTGCTCCAAATTTCGAAGTGATCTATCATCCGAGTAGGGACGATTGATCGTTTCTGGGCATAAATGAATTCCTCTGTCTTCCAGGTTGCTTCAATTTGCTCTTTACTTTATATCTCCTTTGTCTTCCAGGTGACATAGGTACGTCGGTTAATAAGGTGATAACATCAATAGCCTCTCTGATGAGTGGCATATACCACAAAAAAACACAACGAAGCACACAAGAATCAAGTTCAATGCGCTGATTTTTGTGGAGATGAACGAAGGCCACACATCCAAAGATTCAGGGTGTGAGCACCAAAATAAAGGGCAAGGACCCGTGTTGTGCGAGCACTTGTAAGGGAGTTTTAAAGTTCAAGACACTAGAAGGCATGCAGTTGATTAGGTAAATTGTGGTGACTATAACATCATCCCAGTGATGGCGAGGAACATGAGCACAAATTAGAAGTGCTTGGATGTATGAGGACAGGTCGTCTCATGGATAATTCCATGATGTTGGAAGTAAGTTTGAAAGTCATGATTGACAAATTTGCCACCATTGTCAGAGCGAAGAATCTGTATTTGAGTATTGAACTGATTTTTCATCTATTTGTAGAAGAACTTAAACCATAAAAACACTTCGTTTTTATTCTTCAACAAATAAAGCCATGTCATCCGTGTACAATCATCGATGAATGTGACAAACCATCAAATGCCAAAAAGAACACTAATAGGGGAGGGTCCTCAGACATCAGAGTGAATTAACGTAAAAGGAGTAGTACACTTGCTCGTACTCAACAGATAGGGCACATGGTGACTTTTAGTCAAAATAGAAGTGTCACATTTGAAGTCGGAGTCTTTGAAACCTAAGAATAAATCTTGTAGAATATGCTTCATATAATTAAAGGATGGATGTCCCAAACGACGGTGCCACAACCAAATTTGCCTTTGTTTGCTATCAAAGGAATACGTTGCACTGTTAGCCATGCCTGTACTGAAGTCATCTACATAATATAGCCCCCAACTTTTAGTACCACGAATCAATAATCTCCTTAGTGTTAATATCCTGAAGCAAACAAAAAGTCGGATAGATGAGTACACAACAATTCAATTGTTCAGTAACCTGACCAACTGACATCAACTTATTGGATAGAGATGAAACAAGAAAAGTATTAGGCAAGGACATTGAGGATGAGAGAGCAACAGTGCCAGCCCCTGTCACAGGATAAGTAACTCCATTGGTGTTAGCAATACTAGTTCGTCTAGGTTGGGTGGTACTAAAAAAATCATCAGGATCAAACATCATATGATCGATTGCGCCGAAGGCAATGATCTATCCTATGGAATCACTCGTATTCGAAGTATGGAATACATAACCAGAACCACTCCTTGCATCTTCACGTCGTCTTTGATCTTTGATTTCATCCCACCAATCGGGGTAGCCATTCCATTCGAAACAAGTCTCGCAAGTGTGTCTTGGATAGCCACAATATGTGCAATCTATTCCATTTATCCGGAGCTCTATTCGGGAAGTCATAATACGTGCAGCAGAAAATTCATATGGTATAGTCTGAGTCGATATCTGGGTCAAGATCTGGGTGTGAGTTTGATTTAGGGTTAAGGTCGGGATCTGAGTCTTGGTTAGTATATGGGTCTGAATCTGAGTCGGGATATGAGTCTTAGTTGCTATATGGGTCTGAATATGAGTTGGAGTTTGGGTCTGGGTCTAGGTCGAGGTCTTTTTCATTTACTGGGTCATTCTTGACATCAATTCTTCTAAGATTGGGGGCAAGGCCTAGTTCTGTATCTTCAAAACCTGGGTCATCTGGGTCGTCAATTCTTAGTCGGGGTCTGATTCTGGATCTTCAAAAATTGGGTCATGTGGGTCTTCAATTCTTCTAGTTCTGGGTCTGGTTGGTAAACGAATTGGTGATGCTACCTCCATGGGGGATGATAGGATCTTGATCCCCCATGGTGGCATCGGCGTGTGGTGGGTTAAAGTTTAGCAGCAATCCCAAGATCATCACTCTTGATCCCCCATGAAAACCTTTGAGAGAATATTGTTTGTGGGAATTTTCTGTGTATTCTTCTCCTTGTATGAGGTCATTTTAATAGTGCAATAAAACCTTGAAGGCCAAGGAAAGTAATAACTCCTAATACTATTTACTGTAGGCAATAAGAAATAAAAGAGAAATTAATTACAATTAATATGGGAAGTCTTGGTGTGCAAGGAAAGTCACAAGTCACGCCAACAAGGAGGAGTTCCTCCTTAAGTATTGTGAATTAATTTAAGCAAACATCATGTTTCCTTTTGCACAATTTCATTGAGCTGCATTGATGATATTTTAAAAAATCTATATATGTGGTGGTAGAATTAGCTTTTTTTTTTTTCTTTTTCTTTTTGGTAACAATAAGTGTAGGGGAAGGGGAGGCTACGCCATCCTAGGGCCAGGACATACCAAGGCCTCTTTGAGGACTTACAGAGTTTGAGGGATCCCTCGAATAAAATTATTTGAGGGACGCCGTTTAGGATCCCCTATGGAATATTTTTCAACGGTCCAAACCATCTATTTTTCACATCTTCATTTAAAGATCATCCTTGCAAAATATAATGCAAATTGGAAATCATTAAGTCATCTAATTGAGATCAACAAAATCAATGAACACGGTGCTTCAATAAAATACTTAAATTTCAAAAATTTAATGTGGTCAAATGATATTCATCATTTTTTACAGAAAATGTGTAACAAAAAAATCACAAATATCATCCAAATTAGTTTATTTTATTTTATTTTTGGTCGGAAAATAATGAGGAGCATGTCACCCCAACACACACATATATATATATATATATATATATATATATATATATTTATTTATATATTTTATATAGTTTCAAGAAAATTAAAGACGCTCACTACAGAACAAATTAATCCAAATTAATTATATCGATTGAAATTTCTCAAAGTGTTTTCAGCCTAATTAGCCTCACAATTCGCATGATCAAGCTTTGTATGTGGAAATTGCAGAAGAAAGGAGACCTTAAGAAGATACTGAATATTTCTTATACTAAAACCAAAAGATGTCAAGCCGACCTCATTTTAGTTGAACATTTTTATGGCCAAAAGTCACTTTTGGTCCCTATAGGTTGGCCCTTCAATCACTTTTGACCTTATAGTTTCAATTCCGTCAATTTTGCCATTGTAGTTTCATAATTGTAGCAATTTAAGCACCATTCTAATTTCCATCAAATTATTCTAACTTTTGTTATCTATTTAGGGGTATTTTGGTCCAAACTTGCATCCCATCCCCCAACTTGCCAACAGTCACGAGTAGTCCCCACCCAACCCCAGCTAGCCACCACACCTTGTAACTGAACGCCAACACAGCCTCCCAAGGCTGCCCCAACCCCAACAAATGCACAAGGCATAAGCTAGTAAGCCGAGAGCTATGTTCCAATAGTTGCCCCAAGACCAACTGACGTATCCAAGCAATACGCACGAGATCGAGTTGGGAGAGAGAAGGAAAATTGAGGAGACATTGGAAGTGGGACTTTTGGTGAGGGCTATGGAGACCGGTTGCTCCTCTGATTTTAGCCCAATTATGTTTTGGGTTCCTTATGTTTTTGTTCAATTGTTGATTGTGTTCTTGTTGTTTTATTTATTTATTTTAACATTCACTACTTTTCTTGCACAAATTGTTAAATACAAATAGATCTATGAGTCCATGATATCATGGGGTTGGGGCGGCCTTGGGAGGTTGTGGTGGCGGTTACTTACAGGGGTATGGTGGCTAGCTAGGGTTGGGTGGTACTATTCTTGAGCGTTGGCTTGTTGGGGGAGGGAATGCAAGTTTGGACAAAAATACCCTTGAATAGATAACATAAGTTAAGAATAATTTGACAGAAATTATGATTGTCCTTAAATTGCAACAAATATAAAACTATAATGGCAAAATTGACGGAATTGAAACTACAAGGGCCAAATTTTTTTTTTTTTGTAATAACCCAAACCTAAATGAATATTTATTCAAGTACAAGACAATTTTACCCCGGAATATTTTAATGGTTTAAAAGATGACTTTTAATTCAGGAAGGAATTTGGGGATTTCAAGTGCACGTCGAGATGAGTCCGTGGACATGTAGTGGGCTCAAATCCGAGTTGTAACGAGAGAGATGTGATTAAAATTCATGTAGGGGCAAAATGGTAATTTTTGAAACTGGTTTTTTAAAACCAGAATTTTTTTTTCTCTCTCTCTCTCTCTCTCTCAGGCTCGTTGCGCCCCCCCCACCCCAAGCACAGCCGCACTCCTCCTCACCTTCGCTGCCGCCACCACCGGCCGCCACTCGCGCCGGGACCGGTCCCAAAACGACCAGCTGGTCTTCCTCTTCCGACCCCAACCAAGCCCAGCAGCCACCATCGCTGGAAATTGCAGAAAAACGGCCGAAATTTCATCAAAATTTCCGACATCGTTTCGGACGTTTCCGGTGACCAAAATTTGTGATCTAGCTGCTGGATGTGTTAGTTTTGAGAAATTTCTGCGTTTAGTGAATCAAATAAGCAATGGAAGTTTGGCCGTTTTTCGGCCTCCGATTCCGGCCACTTCCGTCGACTTTTTAAAGTAGGTCTAAGAACAAAAGTCTCTCCACTCTATATGGTGATTGTATAGGTATATGTCTTGACCGGTGGTTTGGAGTTTTTCCGATCGCTAGAATTTGATTTGGGCCCCCACTGCCCGGAATGTGGGCCACTTTTTGGCCAGTTCTTAAGAACCCTAAATTCATCCTCTTGTCGTCCCGAGCACGACGGTATGCTCGGATATGAATTTGGATATCGTTTGATCGTCGATCAGATATCGCATATTAGGCGTTACCCGGGTTCGATATGTTTGGGCCGTTAGATCAACTCCAATTTAATATATGTTGATCTAGGTATTCCTAGGATCATGTAGGATTTCGCAGATCATGAATCGGAGCCCCGGATGTTCCGATTCAATAACTTAAAGTTTGTGTTTTACGATAACCGTCCGATCGTGCGATCGCGAGCAATCCGACCGTCCGATTCGAACCAAACTTGAAGGATATGTATCCTAGACCTTGTGGAACCCATTGGAACTTTCGGATTGTAAAACGGAGGTCATGGGCCCCATGGGCTCGGTTGACCCAATTTAGAAAGTTTGACCAACCGGTTGACCAAGAGTGACCCGAGGTAGTTTCATCCTTCAAAAAGTGTAAGAACGACCTTATGAACGAGGCTTGACAATTTTGGGAATTATTTTGATTATGGTTGGATTTTGAGATTTGTATTATGGTATTTCTGGTATCCTTGATGATATTTTGTTTTATATTCGAAGTTTGTGCATTGTTAGAGTGATGAAATTATTTATTTATTTATTTATTTACTTATATACTTATATTATTATTATGGGGATTGTTATTAAGGCATCGGATTGAGTGTTAGTGGATGATTTCTTACTTATGAGTTTTAATGTAATCGCTTATACTTTCTAAGGATAATATATTATGCTTAACTGTGTAAAGCTGGGAATAGTGTATTAAATTGTTTGGAGTGGACGAGAAATTGATTAAATATCTTATTATATGTTTATATTTAATATATATACTCAGTGGCTTGGAAGTGATAAAACATGGATACTAGTTCTTAACAGAATGTGATATATATTAAATTGTAGTTGAGAACGGGTTTGTGGAAAGTTGATATAAGAGTTGGAAAATGGATTTTTGGAGTAAGGGATAGTTTTTGATAATCTCATAATATGGTCTTCAAACCCATCACGGGAGTACCCTCAGTTGCCTTTGAAACAGTTTTGTTATTTACAAAAATACCCCACGAGTTTCGAGGACGCTTGAACCTTGTGTTGCGAGGATTGCGGCTCCGGTTGACTTTATGTCGCTGAGGCCTGCAAGGATTGCGGCTCCGGTTGACTTTGTGTCACCAAGGCCTACGAGAATGTGTCACATTATGAGAAACAAGGAATTGATGGTTTAATGTGAGAAACAAATGGAAATATAATTTGTTTTCATCTTCCTACTTATCTGTAATAAGTTAATTATATATATATATATATATATATATATATATATATATTTATAAATAAGCCTCATGTGAGTTTTGAAGGAAAGGTATATATATATATATATATATATATATATATAAACTGATTTATGAATTAGAGGAAATTCAGTGAGTAGCCTCCGTATGTGCAAGTATTGACGGTTTTGAGAAGTGGGGAAGTTGGAAAGTATTGCTTAAGGGTTGTGAATATTATCGAGCATATCATTATCATGAGAACTTGGTTTGATTTGCAAATCACATTGAAACATAACAAATGATAAAGGTATACAAATGCATTATAAAAGTGCAAGAATTACGTGTGGCTTGATCCCTTGTTAAGGGTATGTAGGCAACTTAGAGTTCCTAGGTGCAGCCGCGAGACCAGGTGATTGAAAAGTTGTTCAGTTAAATTATTTTGAAATCTATTAATGTATTCATGTGGTTTCAAAAGTTTGGATCAGTTTATGTTGGCAGAACATTTTAATTTGACTTTGAGAGGCCTAAGGCCATAAAGATTTGATGTTTGGTCACTTGAATTCTATTATTGTGCATGCTGCCAGTTGTGGATATTAATTGCGTTTTAATAGGTTGAAAAATCTTGGAAAAAGTCCAATTTATAGGGGAGACTCTGCCGAATTTTTGATTGGAGTCAAACTTGAAGAAAAGAATTTTGGGAACCTTAAAAGGGCATTTTGGTCAAAAGTGCCCAGCACCTACCAGGTGTCGGACACGCATAGGGTTCGGCTTAAATTCCAAAGTGGAATTTGGGTCGAGTCCTGTCATTTTTAACTTGAGATAATACACGATGGGTTTTTCAACACAACCGTCATCTTTCGAGTTAATAGACATCAATTTTTTTAAGAACCGTCTTTTTTAGATATAATAGACGATGCTTCTTTCAAACACACCATCGTGTTTACAATTAATAGACGACGATTCTTTCAAACATACCGTCATGTTTATAGTTAATAGACGATGGTTTGTTTAACAAAACCGTCGTCTTGACCTTTAATAAACGATGATTTGTAGTAAAAGTGTCGTCTTTATAATTAATAGACGACGGTGGATCACCATCGTAGACATTCAAAAGATGACGGTCGATTTAACGACGGTTTTCAAACAAAAAAGATGACAATTTTTCCTCGTCTATTTCAATTTTTGCAGTAGTTATGTACCTAAAAAGAGCTTGTTTTGAATTTGAAACGTAAAACAAAATATGTTTGTTCTTGAAAACATGGGACACACCAGGATAGAATGCATGAATGATGACATGATCTATCTCCCAAAGAAAGAAAAATTTATGTCACACGTTGATCACAATGCATACTTTTATAAATTAAAATATGAAGTATGATTGACCTTAAAATAACGGAGTTCGATTCCTCCTTAAAAAAATTTACAATATTATAATTAGGAACGTGTCTTTTGTACAATCTTGTTAATCATCACTTTGATCACACAACACAACTATGGAAGACATACATGAGGAATATAAAAATATATATATATGGTAAATTACTCAAATAGTCCTCAAATTTGTACCCAACTTACATTTTGGTCCCTAAACTAAATTATTCGTTCAAATGGTCCACCATCGTCTATCTTCCTAAATCAGCGCTTTGGTCCTACCGTTACATTTTCTGTTAAATTTAGTCACGTGAGCAGCACATGCTACATTTGTGGGGGTAAATAAGACTTTTGACCTATGTATCACCCCTTTATCACCACTGTATCACCACTTTATCACCTATTTGGGGAACATAGGACGGTTATGGACAGTTTTACCCTTACATTTGATGGCAACATTAACATAATGTAACGGTAGGATCAATGGAGCGATTAATATAGAGTTGATGGACAATTTGAACGAATAATTTAATTGAGAGACCAAAATGTAAATCGGGTATAAGTTTATGGACCATTTGAGTAATTTACCCTATATATATAAGTTCCGTAAAGGGACTTGTAGTTCAAGTGGTTAAGAGTATAATTACCCCTGCGTATGAGGTCTTATGTTTGAATTCCCCCTCTCCCTATATGATATATTGCTTGTAAAATATATATATATATATATATATACTTTTTCTTTTGTCAAAGAATGGAAAATTTTATTCAAAGATGAATTGCAACTTAATGTTTGAGCAAAATTCCGCAAGGGGAATATTCACACGTAGATTCTTTGACCATCGAACTTCCTTCTCTTTCTTCTCCCTCGATCCCTGCGAAAAAAGTTGGAGTAAATAGACCACAACCGGAGGTGTTGGCCGAAGACCCAACGATGCCTAAGTTAGTTCGATTGGACCTTGAAAAATATATGACAATAGCTAAAGTGGTCAGAGTTTCCTCTCTTGGTGAGAGAACTGGGTGGCCAGAGCCGTGAGAGAAAGAGAGAGAAAATGGCGTGAAAGAGGGAGGGATTTCTTGTGTCATAATCATGTTACCTCATATGTGTGATGTAGCCATGTATTTATAGTGCTCCTTGTCAGCTAGGGTTTGAAGAATAATCCTTATTTAATTAGGTTTATTCTTACCCAAAAATGGGAGATTGTAATTACTCAAGGAGATTTGGTGGAAATCTCATCCTTGATTTAGGAAGATATTCCCATCTTAAATTAATTATAATTTTCCTAACTGTTCACCCGTTTTGATTTGTTTCCTGTGATGGTAGGGTAAAGTTCCCCATTAATTCAAAGACCTTGGTTTGGTCAATAAATTAACTTTCTTTATGTGTTGAGTGTGCCACCGTTAGTAATTTTTCAATCCTAACAGACTTTAAGAGTAAGGATAACTTGCGCCCCAAGCTATTGACTCTAAACAAAACGATTGTGAATTTGGGTGAGGAATATCTCCCAAGTAAGTTCTTTTCTATGCCTTAGACAAGTAAGGACTTTATGATTTTTCTCAATATAAAACCAGTAGTTCTGGCCAGAGTAGATGGTAACAGATTGAACTAATTTCAGGCAGAACTCCCCTTTACAAGGCTCAAAAAGGAAAAACTGACTATGCAAAGATAAGAGGAAGGCTGTGCTTCCATTTCTGTCTGGGTAGTTGCCTCTGTTCTGGGCTGGACTGGATGTGTCTATGCTGGATTGGACTCTTAACAGCTTCAACTGCTAGGCTTCAGTTGCAAATCGATACCAAGTTTGAATTTGACAGAGCTTTAATTCATTTCAAGCTCTGGAAGGCTTTTGGATGGGCAGAACTGGGATTTCTCCGGTCTGAAAGGGACAGAAGTGACTGGACGTGAGCTGGAGGTGTACTGTGGTACCTGTGCTGCTTAGTCAGGGCTCTCCATAAATTTTTTGAGGTTTTCGTATTTGAGAAAAACTCAAACTCTGCTTGTCTTGGCTTTTGCTGAACCAAATTTGTAATGAGAGAAATCTCGTTATTGTTGATTTGTGAACTGGGATTCAAATCAGAAGCAGTATTCTAACTATCTTTGCTGGGAAAGGTAGGATGATTCTGCAAGCTTGTTGAAAAAACTTTTGAATATTGAAATGCTTCAGACTCTGGGTCTGTTGGACTTTGTTTGGAATTCTTGTGATCAAGTGATCATTTTGAGTGTTTGTCTTTTGACTGAGTTTTTGGTTGTGTTGATTGCCTCTTGCTCTGTTCACCCTCTCTCATATATATATATATATATATATATATATATATAAGAAATGTTCTTGAGTGGGAGTTTTGATTCTTTTAATATTGGGCGGCAAATAATCTCAAAAGATCTTTAATTTTTAAAAGAGAAAGAAGGGGGTTCTATCCATTTTTGGCAAGCAAACATTCAACGATCAGTTCCTGAAGTGACCATTTTTCTGTATTTTGATGGGGTGCCATGCTCTTCTTCTTTTTCAACTGCTTTTGCAAGAGTCTGAAGTTTTGAGATGGTAAGTTCTCAGTTTTTGAACAGTTCCCTGTTTCCCGCTTATCTTCTTTTCACAGAGGCTGAGTCTGCTTATCTCTTGAGAATGGTGTCTTCTCTGAAATAGGAAAATATCTTTTGAATAATTAAAACGGAGTTTGATCTCCTGGCAACAAAGTTTTTTCAGAGACATCCTTCTTTATACCTGCCCCTGCTCAATCTTTAATTTCAGCCGAAGTTATTGACTTTTCCAAGTCAGGGGTCACATGGGTCTGTTCCTTTTGTGGGTTTTTCTCTTTTTAAAAGTTGCCAAGCCCATTTGTTCCTTTGGCTCAAACCTGTTTTGGCTTCTTTCGAGGCCCAAGTTTCTTCTTGAGACGACCCATTTGTTCCTTTGGGCCAAGTGATATTGCTTTGGCCTGTTTATTTTGTTTAATGGGCTGGGCGCGTTTGATGGGCTGAGGGCGTCATTTTTAGGTCCAAATTAGCAGCCCAAAATGATGTTGGTTTTTATCTCTGGACCAGGCGCACCAAATTTGGGCCCAAACACTAATTAAATAGGATTTAATTAGGGTAATTAATTGACCTAGGGAATTTCCCTTTTCCACATGTCACCCGCTCATTGGTCGCCGAAATATATGCTCCCACAAATGTCCCTCAGCTTCTGCATTGTTCGTATGTGACAAGGAGGAGATGTGAAATACTCTTTGGGCTTTCCAACTGCGTTTGGACTTCCAATTGTGAATTGGGGTCTGATACCATGCTAAGATATGAAAACCTAAGAGAGAATATTGTTTATGATAATTTTTTTGTGTATTCTTCTCTTTGTTAGAGGTCATATATATAGTACAATCAAATTTTGAAGGCCAAGGAAAGTAATAACTCCTAATTTTAATTCTATTTACGGTAGGAAATCAAAAATAAAAGGAAAATCAATTACAATTAATATGGGAATCCTTGGTGTGCAAGGAAAGTCACAAATCACGCCAACAAAGAGGAGTTCCTCCTTAAGTATTGTCAATTAATTTAAGCAAACATCATGTATCTTTTGCACAATTTTATAGAGCTGCATTGATGATATTATTAAAAATCTATATATGTGGTGGTGGAGTTCGCTTTTTTTTTTTTTTTTTTTTTTTGGTAACAAAAAGTTTAGGGGAAGGGGAGGTTACCCCATCCCAGGGCTAGGGCATACAAGGCATCTTCGAGGATTTATAGAGTTTGAGGGACACCCAGGGACGGACCCAGGAATTGCAAATCGGGCGGGCTAAATTTACCTTAAGTACAAATATATTAAGAAAATTTACCTTTTTAGGCTTGAACAATAGATTTTAGGTACTAAAAACTAAAGGTAACCCACATAGGTGGCTAAATTTTTTTGGGGTAAATTATAAGCCCTTGTTTGTTATATTTTTATTTTATATAAGCACTTTTTTCAGTATATTTTCTTTATCGTATTTAGAACTTTTTGTTATTATACGACATTTGAAACAGAGAAAATGTTGGAATTATTAATAATATTATTGAAATATTTGGAAGGGATTGAAGGGAAATAAAGAAAGAAAAAAAAACAAAAGATATTTATAAGGAATTGAAGTTAAAAAAGAAAGTAATAATAAAATAAAAACATCCCATTTTGGGGCAGTGCACCTGACAAAATACATCTTCCCCTCTCTCTTTTTTATTATATTTTGTTTTCTTGTCTCTCTCCTTTTTAATCTCTCCCTCTTTTTTTTTTATTCTTTTTTCCTCTTTCTCTCTCTCTCTCTCTCTCTCTCTCTCCCTCTTTCCTTTTTCTTTTTCCTTCTTCCTCTCTTCTTCTGTTCTTTCTTCTCTCTCCGTCTGCTCATCTCTCTGTTCTTTCTTATGGCAGCCGGGCTAAATGTTAATTTAAGTTCAGAAAAACTAAAAGCCCCCGGTCTGTAGCCCAGGTTAGCCTGTACTAAGGTCCGTGCCTGGGGACACCTTTTATGATCCCCTACAAAATATTTTTCAACAGTCCAAACCATCTATTTTTCACATCTTCATTTAGAGATCATCCTTGCAAAATATCATGCAAATTGAAAATCATTAAGGCATGTAATTGATGTCAACAAAATCAATGAACACGTGCTTTAAGAAAATATTTAAATTCAATAATTTAATTGAGTGGTAAAATGATATCCATCATTTTTGACAGAAAATGTGTAACAAAAAGATCACAAATATCGTCTGAATTCGTTTATTTTATTTTATTTTTGGTCGGAAGATAATGAGGAGAATGTCACCTCAATATATATATTTTTATTATAGTTTCAAGAAAATTAAAGACTCTAACTACAAAACAAATTAATCCAAATTAATTATACCGGATCATGAAAAAAGTGGATACCAACTCATGATTGAAATTTGTCAAAGTGTTTTCCGCCTAATTAGCCTCACAATTCGTATGATCAAGCTTTGTACGTGGAAATTGCAGAAGAAAGGGAGACCCTAAGAAGATACTGAATATTTATTATACTAACACCGAAAGCTGTCAAGTCGACCTCATTTTATTTTTTAAACTTTAGATGTGCTTTGTGAGTTAAAACTCCTTAAACCCCAAGATTTTTGTTTAGGGTGGCCGCATGCATGCATATTACATTATATATAATTAAAACTAGCAATCAAAAGAAAAATCAATTGCTGGAGAATACCCTCGACACGCTTCTTTACGTGCAAAAGATGGAGTTTAAAATTAATTACCAGTAAATATTGTAGAAAGTATTTTTTTTTCAGAGAACCACCGTAACGTTATGAGGGATAATTTTTAGGGAGATTCACTATTATACCCAATATAGGAGCCCAAATTATAAGAAAAAAAACCCTATATAAAATAAACTTTGGAAATAAACCCAAAGCCCATTTATAACATAACAAAAAGGCTTTTAACTTCTTCTAAATTACAAAACTACTATTGATTTCTTAAAACAAACTCAACCCCAAAACCTCATAAAAAAGCCCAAAACACTCAATAGGGCATCAAAGTAATTTAATAATCAAAATTAAATTCAATAGGGCCAGCTATCATTTTTTGAGTTTGTTTATAGAAATTAAATGGTGTAGGGTTTATTTCTAATTTTAGTACTAAGAATGGGTATATAACTAAAAATCTCTAATTTTTATTGTTCATCATTTGAAAAAACAAGGGGAAACGTATAACATGACCCCTTTTACAAAGATCAAAAGTAGTAATATCTTGGATAGTCTATGTGCCAAGTTTTTTTAAACACTAATTAAGGCTTCAAGTTTTCATTTTGGGACAATATTCTCCACAGTCATTGACGGACTTAATGAAGGATTACTGTGGGCACTTGCCCACACTTACAAAAAAGTTGCAGCTATATAATCCCACCCAAACTCACATTTTGGGACAATATTCTCGACAGTAACTTGACAAGACATTAAAGTTTTGTTAATGATAATTATTCGTACAATTAGTAGGTCGATATTTTAAGGAACAATTAGCTAGCTAGTAGCAGAGGGCCATCATCTATATCTGTAGCTATTATGTAAACGTACAGCTTTGGGGTTCATGCCTTGACATAAGGCAGTGCAAAAGGACAGTCCTATGCAGTACGTACCTAGAAAGAGTTTGTTCTTGAAAACGTGGGACACACCAGGACAGAATGCACGTGACACGATCTATGTATTGTGCGCAAAAGAAAAACAAAGAAAGAAAAATTTATGTCACACGTTGATCACAATGCACACTTTTATAAATTAAAATATGAAGTAATGATTGATCTTCAAATAATTAGGAACTTTTCTTTTGTACAATCTTGTTACTCTCATCACTTTGATCACACACCACAACTATGGAAGACATACATGAGGCATATGAAAATATATATAAGCTCTGAAAAGGGGTTTGTGGCTCAAGTGATGAGTATAGTTATCCTTGTGCTTGATGTCTTATGTTGGAATTCCCCTTTTGATATACGATATATTGCTTGTATGAAAAAAAAAATATATATATATATATATATAAAGGATATAATTTAGTATTGTTTTAGATGTGGTAAATAATGATTACTACAAAAGAACGTTGTAAAAATAAACCCATCCAATAAACATTAGCTTTTTTGTTGATAAAATACAATTGTTTTACACGACCTTTCTTTTTTGGGTTAAACAACATATTCATTAAAAAAACTTCAGGAATATATTAAAGACATGTACAAACCAATTTCAACATGATCCGTATCTTAAATCACGGGAAAACTAAATTGAACAAAATTCGCATAAACAACTAAAAAGCTCAAATCACCAAAATCTAACATAATTCGTATCTTAAACCAAACATCCCAAAACAAAGAAAACCTTAAATATGCCGCCTTTTTTGGCAAAGTCTGGTGTCTTTTTTTTAATCTGCTACCTTTTATTTTTTCGGTGAAATTGTCTCTGCCTTTTTTTTTGGTTGAAATAATCTGTTGCCTTTGGCAAAAGATTTTTTAATAAGAAAAAAAAAATGCTTATATGGCTCATCAACTACAACATGTTAGGGAAATATTATTTTCTTAATTTTATTTGTATTCTCTTTCAAGTATGGAACAATATGTTAACCTAATTATATTATTATTGTGTTTACAACTAGTATATAAATGAAACTTAATTATTTATATTTTTGCACTTTGTATTTGTGAAGCTTATTCGGTTGTTGTA
The DNA here is from genome assembly GCF_965620075.1 of Prunus avium. Classification (NCBI taxonomy): domain Eukaryota; kingdom Viridiplantae; phylum Streptophyta; class Magnoliopsida; order Rosales; family Rosaceae; genus Prunus; species Prunus avium. Next base: position 7,005,226 of record NC_142291.1, on the reverse strand, counting down.
TAAAATATATATATATATATATATATATATATATATATATATATATATTTTTTCGCCAATGGATGGAAAATTTTATTTAAAGACGAATTGCAACGTTAACATCTGAGGCCAAAATATCAAAAAGCCACTTAGGCCACTACATATCCCAATTATAGATCCCTCCTATTCTAGTAACAAAAGATGCCACCTCATGGGCAGCTCGAAGCGCATAATTTAGTATTATTGTAGACGTGGTAAATAATTATGACTAAAAAAGAACATTGTAAATTTGAAACAAACCCATCCAATAAACATTAGCTTTTGTAGATGTGGTAAATAATGATGACTGCACCAATGAAGGTTGGTCAGAATGGAAGGGGCTCTGGTCGCTTAAGCAAGTGGTCTCGGGTTTGAGCCCCTTGTGGATGGAAAAAACTTTCTTGGAAGAGGTCCCCGCATATGCGCCAGACAGTACCTCGGAGGATTAGGCCTGGGCCATGCCTGGGGATACCTTGGGAAACCAAAATAATGATGACTGCAAATCCAAAAGGGAAAGCAACCCGATGGGCAAAACTAAATCAAACAGAATCCGCATAAATTATAAAACTAAAATTACGTGAAGACCAGTGGCAGGGCTATGCAAAGGGCAGGCTGGGTGCTTGCCCAGCCCAAAATGTTTCACAAAAAAAAAGAAAAAGAAGCTATATGGCTATATGTTATAAGCCCAGCCCAAAAATAAAAAGAATTAAAAACAAACCCTATCCATATGTTGCCCATCCATGTGGTCCCATCTTTTCTCTCCTTCTCTTCAGATTTCTTGTTTCTCTCTGTCTCTCTCTCTACTACAGACAGTAGCAAGTTTCTCCCTTCTTTTTTTTTTGGGGTCAAACTCTTCCTCTATTGGCTACTTCTTCTATTATCTTGGGTGGGCAACTTGGCAACAACATCTTCTCCTCTCCTTTTGTCACCAACAAGGTATTATTCTCATTCTCTCCTTTGCTATATATCTTTAATTATAGTTTTAATTTAAAATTGAGTATTCTAGGGTTTAATTAGGGATGAATTATAATTTTGAGATTTTGTTGAAATCAATTAGGGTTTTGATTAGGGATGAATTATTCTAAAGCTTTGATTTGAGATTTTGTTAAAATTGAGTATTCTAGGGTTTAATTATGGATGAATTATAATTCTTGGTTTGGTTTTGTTGAGATGCTAGTATGACAATTTGTTTAATTTTTTGTTGGTATGTTTGATTAAAATTCTTTCTAAATATTATTCATAGGCTATCTTTTATCATGTCGGATCACAATCGGAATCCCAAGAGAACAAAGAATTTGTTGTCTTTTTTTAAGAAAAAGAATGATTGGTCATCATCTAGTACATTGCCTTCTAGCACTTCTTTATCTACTCCAATATGTGATGAGCATAATCTTCTTGAGTCTCCCATTGTCGAGCCTCCAATTGAAAGAGTTGAATCTCAAAGAGTCAATGATGATCGTCATGATTTTAATATCAATTATCTTGAGCGTGATCCAGGATTACGTCGTTTAATATACAAATATCCGGTGAATGAACAAGATAATGTGCAAAGAGCATATATTCTTTTAGGACCATGTCAACCCGATTTAGAAGATTATCCAAGCCACTTAGAAGGGCGGGACTTTCGTCGATTTAATAAAAAGTGGTTTGGCCAATTCACTTGGCTTGAGTATTCAGTTGCTAAGAATAAGGTATTTTGTTTCCCTTGCTTCCTTTTTGACATGAATCAGTCACACCCAACCTTATTGTTGATTGGTATTAAAAATGGAAGAGAATTAGTGGGAATCAATGTGCATTTCAACATCAGGTGGGCAAGCTAAATTCACCACATCATCTTGCTATGCAAAAGTGAATTATCTTAAAAAACCCATCTCTTCATATTGAAAAAGTGGTAGATAAGCAATCAAAGCAACAAGTGATGGACAATCGGTTACGACTTATGACCACAATTGAGAGCATTAGGTATCTAGCAAATCAAGCATTGCATCTTTTCGAGGCCACGGCATATCTTTTTATGTTTATTAATGAAATTCACTCGTACCGTCGAGTTTAGTATGTAAGTTTTGCCCAACTGGCTTTTTGATCCTAGAACCGCCACTGGTGAAGACTAAATAGAACAAAATACGTGTAACCAACTAAAAACCTCAAACTACCAAAATTTAGCGTAGTCTGTATCTTAAATCACACATCCCAAAAGAAAGAAAACCTTACATTAAACCATGGCCGCACAGTACCGAAAGGGATTGACATTAGGCGTGGGAATGAAAGTTATGCACGCTAGAAGTGCGTAGTGGAAGATCTCAAATCAAAATCTGTATTTGGAGCAATTGTCAAAACTTGAGGGCCACACGCTTCCTCGTGATTGTATCTAGACAAAGTTGTCAAGGCGGCTAAGAGAAAGCAAATCAAATTTGGATTTTTATATATTAACACGGTGAAGTGTGTCAAATTGGAAACAAAGTACTAATTAAGAGTCTGAGACATCTTATTTTGTTTCTTAATTAGTATGCGACACTAATTATAAGGTCTTACGGATTCCTAATGTTTCTTCTGAAGCCACCTTAAACCCTTTTCGACTTGCGAGGTTTGCTTGCTTTGTCTAATTTCGAGTCTTTTGTTTGGTTTTAGGACAATTTAAAAAAGCTTCCCTCGTATAATCGAGCTTCACAGAAAAAAAAAAAAAAAAAAAAGTTGCTGCTAGAACATAGAAGCATGGAATATTTCAAAGCAGATATGGAGTCGACTTGTCAAGGAATTTGAATATTGTTTGTTTGCTTTCATCTTATGAATAACCTCTTTGCCCAATAAAAACATAGACTCATATGGCTTACCAGAGATATCTAAACAATAATTTCAGATACGTTGCTTTCAATAGTGTTGTTCATATTATGCAATATATGCATGCATTTTTCTCAATAGATTTTCGGCTCATTTATTTCCTTTGATTTATTTGTCTTTCTTTAGTCAATTTGTGGAATTAATTTGAGTAACAAGTGCTCTGTACTAGTATCATGTCATAGCTAGACCATTTTGACTTGTTCTCAGCTGTCAAGTTTCTTATTTGAATTGATTCAATTAACTTATTTGTTGTAATATTTATAAATTCAATTAATTCAAGATTTTTCCTTGTTCCTATGTCAATTCTCAGTTCCAGACACCAAGTTCTCTATCCAAAACTTAACAGCTGCATGGTTTTAGTTTAATGACAATTATGTTTGAATTTTGGGATCGCTATGGTTTTCGCCTCTAGAACAGGATGATTTGAAGAAAGCCATACATGACAGATAGTAATTATAACTTGAGCTAAGATTGGTGTAACTTCAACTTTCTGTTTCTTTAAAGGCTTGGCATCTTATAACTAGTGGATGGAACATGGCTAACCCGAATCCAATCCACACTTCGGTGAAATCTACTTTGGAGAATACAAGAAAGTCCTACATGAATTAAAATCATAAGTAAAATCTTGTAATTACAATCTATTAAAATAATAAGAAAAATCATGTAATTACAATCTATTAAAATCTCAATTGAATACACCCCCATTAGTGTTTTTTCATGTTGGGTGAGGTTTTTTTTTTTTTTTTTTGGTTTTTTTATTTCTAATCACGTGTCATTAGTGTTACCATAATAACATTTTGTAGTTTATTCAAGAAAGGTTATATGTGATTGTCTTTAATCTTTTGTTATTATTATTGGGACATTTTTTGGTGAATTTTGTTACCCCGGCCGTAAGTTAAAGCATGACTTTATTATAATAAAATTAAATGCAAATCAACCATCATATCCAAAAATTGTCGGCCAATCTAACGCTGGAGAAGTTAATTATTGTGCTTTTCCATGCAATATATATAATTGAGGAAGAAATCAGTGGGAGCCTAATTTAGTTTGGTGATGGTTATAAATTGATAAATCTTCAACATAAACTTTCCTTGAAGGCAAAAGAAGAAAATAAAAAGGCTGGGAATTCATTAATAAGTTTTGGCAGCCAATAACAGTAATAGGATAAGATGAATGCTAGCAACTTTTTTTTAAAATTGGGGTGATACTACGCTATAGAGAAAAATTTCCATGAAACGGAGATAGCAATTCTAACTAATAACGCTATAACACGGGTGATAACACTTCACATAACATAATATTATTGGTCGAAAATAATACTGTTTTGCTATCCCGACTGTTAACTAATGCCATGCCTACGAGTCACGACAATTAAATTGAATTGAGGAGTGTCGTGTAGTCAGTCAGTCTTTTTCTTGAGTTTGGGCAGAGCAGAGAAGGACGTGTGCCGTATTGACCAAAAATTAATGATGGGGCGATCTTATTTCACCAATGCCATGCAGAAGAGAAGAGAGAGAACCGAAAGAGAGAGATAAAGATGGGAAAAACAGAAGTCAAAATAATAGACAGCCGACAGCATATTAAAGGGGTGGACTAGTGAGATGGCGTGCAGAGATGAATTGAGAAGGAGCTTTCCTCTTAAACATATATTCCCAAAGTGCAATGAGTTTTCGAATTATTCGAATCTAAGAATATTGGTTTGTAATCTTTTCTAAATTTGTATCTTGTGTGTAGTGTATAAAGTGGATCAAACCTCCACTATAAATAGGTACGTAAATATTTACCAATTTTATTTTATTTTTAACTTTGGGTAGTTTGGTACGTAAATTTCAAACATGTGGGAGGAAAACTTAGCTACTAATAATAGAAGCAACTTCCCATGAACTCTGTCTATAAATAGGTCTCTACCTGAGACCGAAAACCGCACAACACTTCAAGGGCGACCTGAAGACCACACTAGGAAAAATCGAGATATTTTCTGGCCAGGACCCGGAAATGGAGTTTAAGAAAATGAGTTGGGTCTTTGCTTTTGCAGGGTTTATGTTCTTGGGTGGGATTTGCAAGGCTAATGGACATACCCATTATTATGATTTTGTTGTAAGTGCTTCCTGCATTACACTAACGCCATTTTTACAGCCTTTGAATGTTCATCATCATCCGTTGCTTCGGCTCGATTTTTTCATCATTTTTTGTTTTGTTTTGTGATGTTTTGCAGCTGACAGAATCGAATTTTACAAGGCTTTGCGAAACGAAGAGCATCTTAACTGTGAATGGGACTTTGCCGGGGCCGACCATCACTGTCCGGAAGGGAGACACTGCTTATGTGAATGTCCACAACCAAGGCTCATACGGTCTCACCCTTCATTGGTAAAAACTACCAATCCTACTAGCTCTAGATCTTTTTTTTTTTTTTTTTTTTTTTTGGGCATTGACCAATAGTCCAAGACTGCTTATAACTAGCGTCTGAAGATAAGCTTATTGGTGGAAAGTTATGGATCGCTCGTTGTGTGTTTGAATGGATTGACAATGTCTCCACTTGGAATATTCTCCTCTCCATCTCATGATGGGCTCTCCTGGCCAATTCCAATAGCTTACTTACAGGAAGAGAGATCATGACTCTGTAGCTTTTAGAGAGAAAGAGAAAGAGAAAGAGAAAGAAAGTGAAAGTGTGAATAACTTTATAAAGATTAAAAAAAATAAAAGACCATCATATTTTTCTTATTTAATATATGTGTCTTGTAAGCAACTCTTTTCCTTAACATTGGGTACCTCTTAGAGATATTTAGTCATATACCCATTTTTAGCACTAAAACTATAAATAAACCATACACCATTTAATTTCTATAAACAAACCCAAAAAAATCCAAAACATGATATCTGGAATTTAATTTTGATTATTAAATTACTTTGATGCCCTATTGAGTGTTTTGGGCTTTTTTATGAGGTTTTGGGGTTGGATTTGTTTTAAGAAATCAATGGCAGTTCTGTAATTTAAAAGAAGTTAAAAGTCTTTTTGTTATGTTGTAAATGGATTTTGGGTGTATTTCTAAAGTCCATTTCATATAGGTTTTTTTTTTATAATTTGGGCTCCTATATTGGGTATAATAGTGAATCTACCATTGCCAAGTACTTTAGGAGTTTGAATATCAGACCGCTAGTTTGGAAATCAAAGCTATTTTTCAATGGGTAATGCTAGGCTTACCACATTTTTCATACCACATTCATACCACCTCTCTAATAGAGGTGGAGCCCACCAATACAATGTGGCCCGCCTCTATTAGAGAGGTGGTATGAATGTGGTATGAAAAATGTGATAAGCCTAGCATTTTCCTTTTTCAATAAACTAAACAGCATTAACGTGCATGCTAAGTCTTTAGTCTTTTTCTTTAATAAACACAAAAATAGAACCTTCGATTTTATTTTGACTGCTTCAATTAATTTTCCACCTTAAGAAGAAAAGGAAAATCAAGCTAGCAGACAAACTTTTTAATCTTGTTTAAACAGGGAGGAGGGTTTGAACATGAAACTTCTAGTCTGGAAACACCATTAACGTGCATGCTAAATCTTTAGTCTTTTTCTTGCTTCAATTAATTTTCCACCACGAGAAGAAAAGGGAAATCAAGCTAGCAGACAAACTCTATAATCTTGTTTAATATTTACAGGCATGGAGTGAAGCAGCCACGAAATCCATGGTATGATGGACCAGAGAACATAACGCAGTGCCCTATTCAAGCAGGGTCAAACTTCACTTACTGGATTATCTTCTCCACTGAAGAAGGAACATTATGGTGGCATGCTCATAGCGATTGGACACGTGCCACCGTCTATGGTGCCATCATTATTCTACCTGCTCTCAACACAACTTATCCTTTTACAACACCAGATGCAGAAGAAACACTGGTTCTAGGTATTTTTATTTTAATAAAAATTTATATGTATTAGTTATTAACTGTTTACAAGGACTGCTGGCCATGCCACAACCACAGACATGAAAACAAAAAATGTTACATCGTACTGTGGCGTCATCGAATCTTACTAATTATTTTCCGTTGTCAATCTGGTTCGCTGGCAGGATCCTGGTACAAGGGAGATGTGAATGAAATAATTGAAAATGCCCTCGCAACAGGTGGCGATCCAAACGTTTCAGATGCCTTCACCATCAACGGAGAGCCCGGAGATTTGTTTAAGTGTTCCAATGGTAATTATCTAATCTCATTTAATTATCTTTTGTTATTATATGTGGACGTGAGAAAAGCAATGAAGTGTTTTTCTAAATGGAGTTGACATAAAGGATGACGGTAACATTCCGCGTAAATGAAGAAACTTGTAGGTGTCTATGGAATATCATTATTATTGGAACATGAAAAACGGTATGCTTTTTTGGCTTATGGTGAATGCAAAAAGTAGTAAGCAAGTTCAAACTAGCTGTTTAGTGGTACGTCTTTTCTCGATGTTAGATTTTTCAGATTTAAATCCCATTTAGTAAGGATTGAAATATAACACCAAAGTGTATTAAACCAGTTAAGTAGGACAGTAAGTCCACCCCCTTTGAATTCCATTTAATAAAAATTAAAATATAACACCGACGTATATTAAACCAGTTAAGTAGTACAGTAAGTCCGGGCCCATTTTGATATTTAAGGTGCAACCCTGAGCAAAGATTTTAGTATTGCTTTGGGGATGTTATCAGTTGGAGGTATTGCTTTGGGTATTGCAGTTGGGGCGGGGGCACATGGGGCTGGTAACGTGGTAGGGGTGAGCATAGTTTAAAATATTGATAATATCGACGAAATATCGAGGATATTATCGTTTTTTCGAATCACGGATATTTCGGAACATATCCGTGCACATATCGTATAAATATCAATAATATCGAAAAATATCGATGTCGATAATTTCGCTCACACTTCAGCAATATTTTGTCAAAATATTGCTGTAATATTGATATAATATCAAAAATATCGATGTAATGGAAAAAAAAAAGGAAAAAAAGGAAAAAAAAAAGGGGGAAAAAGGGAGAAAAAAAAAACGAAGGGGATTTGAACCCCTGCCATATATTTATATTGTTTTGTTTTGAATTCTTTTTGTAAGAATCAAATTTTCACATGAGAATGAATCTTTGACCTTTCCTTTTGGGATGGAATCGAGCGGCTCATGGAAAGAATCCGAGACTCAATCTTTAAATGATTTTGCTTATGGACAACGTCAATCAATCTCGAATCCATATGGGTGGCATGTTAATAATTACATGCAAAACTATTTTGGGGATTTATCATTTGATGACTACTCTTCACAATACACTTACTCTACACATAGAGATGATGAAGATAGTGAAAAATTTGAACCTCATAGGAACTTTATGTGGTACTAAGTCACTCATGTATCTTACCATGCAATGTATAAAGTGTAAAATATTATCATTATATATAAATGATTATGGTGTGTTTAATCTTTTTTCATTAATTACTACATATTTTCTACACTCACAATGTTTGCCAGCTCGCTGTATAATCAACTTAAATTAGTTTTCATCATGCAATGCATTTCCTTCTAATTTTTTGTGATAAACTAATAGATAATTGACTAAATAAACATTCTCCAAAGTTTCAATAAAACTTTCCAAGTTTTTCTTACAATTTCCGTGGTTTTTACTCAATTTTTATCGATATCGATAATATCCCGATATTTTCATCAAAATTTCCGTGTTTTTGGACTACCGATATTTCCTATATCAACGATATTTTAGACCTTGGGGGTGAGGGAAGTCGGTGGGGCTCGGGCTTGGTCTTATTTTATTTTTGGTACACATGGCACTCATGTGTTACACATTTCATGAGTCCGTTCATGTCACGCCAACATTTTTAACACAACTTTTAACCTACTTGATGGTGAGTTGTAAAGTGAGACTTAAAATCTCAGTTATGGGATCAAGGTGGGTATAAGTTATGAAGGGCAATATTATATTTGACTATAGTTTAGCAATTATGCATATATAGGTCGTTTGGATAATTGAAATAAAATTTGTAGGAGGCCTCAAAAGGTGTCCCTCAAATAAAATTATTTGTGGAAGATTATATCAACTACAATTATTTTACAAAAGACATTATTATTTCATTCAAACATTACTCTACTATAGTGTTTGATTTATTCATATTTATGAACACTGTTTATTTCTAACAACTAACATACTTTGACATCATTAATTTTCTAACAACTGATTGATTTCCTGTTGCAGCAACAACATACCGTTGGGTGGTTAATTATGGCAAGACGTATCTTCTCCGCTTAATCAATGCGGTGTTGAACGAAGAAATGTTCTTCGCCATTGCCAACCACAACCTCACAGTGGTAGCTCAAGACGGTGCATACCTAAAACCTATAACCACCTCCTACCTCATGATAACTCCAGGCCAAACCATGGACATTTTGGTAGTTGCAAACCAGTCTCCCAGCTCCTATCACGTAGCTTCCGGTCCTTTTGTTGATGGGGATGTTGCATTCAATAAGAACGGCAACACCACTGCTATTCTTCAATACAACGGCAGCACCACCCCCTCAACCATTCCCACTCCGACTCTTCCCAATCCCACCGACGGAACGGCTGCCTCAAACTTTACTATGCAAGTGAGGGCCTTGGCAAGCAAAGACTACCCCATTAGTGTCCCGTTAAACATCACACACACGCTCTTCATCTCTGTTTCCGTAAATGAAAGAATTTGTCCCAATTCATCTTGTGATGGGCCAAATGATAATGCACTTGCTGCAAGCTTAAACAACATCAGTTTTGTGACTCCATCGATTGATATACTGCAAGCCTATTACGGGTACGTAACGTAATTTGATTAGTTCATGAGAGTTTTCTATGAAGAAATATAAGGTTTCCCAAGTAAACACCTCACCCCAGTCCATCTCAGCCAATCCCGTATTTCTACATCCTAGTAGTTCCTTCACTGAAGGGTAAAATGGTAACTGAGCCAAAAGCGTGCGTTTTACTTGTTTTTAAATACAAATAATAGTTTAAATTGATATACTCTCTCGTACTCAAATGCAAGAGGGTCACTGGCTTGCCTAATCCACGTCTGATTACTTGTTCATTTTTTTGCAAAACTAGAACTTTGTTTTTTTTAATTAAAAAAAGATCTAACTTAAATGACCTTATTGCCTATGTACAGGAAAATTTATGGAGTTTACTCGGCTAATTTCCCACACAAACCTTATATTTTCAACTTCACGGGACACGTGCGAAACGACACAATATATCCTAATTTTGGGACGAAGGTGAGGATGATTGAATATGGTGAAGAAGTTGAGATAATCTATCAAGGGACCAACATGATTGCCGCTGAGAACCATCCGATGCATCTCCATGGTTTCAGCTTCTATTTGGTTGGAACTGGTACTGGGAATTTCGACCCTAATCAGGCCCCTAAGACCTACAATTTGGTTGATCCACCAGAAGTAAACACCATTGGTGTACCAAAGAATGGATGGGCAACCGTTAGATTTAAGGCTGATAATCCTGGTAAGTTCTACTTCTATAGCCACCTAATTAATGTACTTGTCATGTCATTGAGTTCATAGATAAGTGATAAGAGCATTTATTTACAAATAAGTGGTGTCAGGTTTGAACCCGAATGACACCGCTCTCCTCTCCTTTCCAAACTCTGACAAATAATAATAATAACATACATCTCACATGCCACATGTACGATGTATGTAATTAGGCAAATTAATTAAGAGCAACCATATGGAGCTACGTTAACAAACTATTTAAATGAATTATTTGATGATTATTTTCAGGAGTATGGTTTATGCACTGCCATTTGGAAAGGCACGCCAGCTGGGGAATGGCCACTGTACTCATTGTGACAAATGGAAACACCAATGAAACCAGCATGCTCCCAGCACCCGCTTATATGCCTCCTTGTACTTAATAAAGTTTGTAATTCACTTTCTCTTTCATGGATCTCAGTTTGTATATTTATACTGAGACTTTGATTTTATTAAGAATAATTGTATCTTTAATGTTTGATTATCTTTTTTAAGTGAATATATTATTGGGGGCTTCTTTTTATAGTGACTCAACTACATAAAAGATTCTTTTCAATATATTACTTACCTCGATTTCAAAGCAAGCGTAAGATATGCCTCACCGTTGCCACAGTCAATTATAATAGGGACGCTAATTTTTGGAATTTTTCAAAAATTACTATTTTCGGAATAAGGACGCTAATTTTTTAATATCACTTCAAGATTAAGCTGACCCCAAACAAAATCTGAACAATATTTACATTCAAATGACACAAAAGTCACAGTTCAAGATTTTAACTTGTCCAAAATTGAGAATTAAAATACAAACCACAACAATTAACATAGATAACATCCATAACAAAACTTGAAGTTACAACTGCAGTGATTTTCCTTTACATAAAAAATGACATAAATATTTGTTGATAAAATATTATTTTGCATCCAATAAGTGACTGGTCAATTTTAAATATGCTAATTAGTGAGATATCTCCTGAAGTTGCGCTAAATTGTAAGGCCTTGGAATAAAAGCCCAGCCGCACATGTTTTAATCAGAACCTAGAGGCCTATGTCACATCAAAATCAGTTATTAAAGCAATTAGTAATTGGATGACAAATTAAACCTCTGGCTTCAACAAAGCCACAGCTAACAATTTGCGGTTTGTCAAGCCTTAAAAAGCCACACGCTTCCTTGTGATTGTTATCTCAATAGCTCAAACCCTTGACAGATTTGTCAAGGGCGGCTTTGAAAATTAAATCAAATTTGGACTTTTCTAGAACACGGTGAGTGAGTCCCAGAGCCAGAGTCCAATTGAAAAGAGATTACTAATTAACTGCACTAATTAAGGTTATGAATTATCTACCCCAACATGTTCGTCTACGTGGCAACTGAAATGCTATTTGACTTGTTATGTTCACTAGAAAAGCGATGGATGAGTATTATATTGGATTGCCTCAAGATTGTCTGTTACATGAATCAAACCCAAATGCATATAAGGGTAGAAAGAGAATTTGGCCCACGATGCCCTTAATTTTATTCAGGACGCTCTTAGAATATACTATTTATATTTTGTTTGATGAAGATACATTCCTTGGTACAATCAAAGTTAATAATTGCCCAAGCGGTGGCTGCTGCTACAGCCTTTAAGTTCAAAGCAGTACAGGAGTCGAGCGATCAAGGAATTTGAACCGCGTGTTGACTAATTCAATTAATTGTTTTAATAGGTCCACCACTGGGTACGATGCGGTGATGTTTCTACCTAATGAGTAGGGAAGATGTATTCAATTGTACGGACACTGGTACGATGTGTTGATGTTGCTACCTAATGAGTATGGAAGATGTATTGAAATGCATGTACGAAAATGATAAAACCTTTGGCCGGGATAGGTAAGGGAAGATGTTGCCACCTAATGATTAGTAGGCATGATGTAACCCAAAATGGGTATAGGTTCTATCAGTAGTACGTAGATAAATATTCTTCTAGAGAACCCCACCGGCAAGAGAAACTTTATTAGTCAAACGAGAATGAAACGTGAGGAGGGGGGCGTCGGATAAACTTGATGCCCAAATTTACTTTAACCAAAGGTGTATATATCCTCGCCACTCTTCTTAATACTTGACATGCATTCATAGATATAACTATAGTTAACTTTTTACTTTGTATTTATGGAATCATAATTATGTATATAGACACGTGTCAAGTGTTCAGAAGGACGGTGAGTATACACCTTGAGTTAAAGTTGTGAGCAAAAATGCTCTCCTAAAAAATAATTTCCAAGAGGCTAGATGGGAGGATAAAAAATCATACTAAGAACTCAAACTTTGTTTCATTGTTTTAAGGATGAATATATTATTCATGTGGTATTTCTTGGTGATTGAGATACCACACCCCTTGTTGATACTATCATTTGGGTTCCAAAACTTCAAAAGCTATCGGAGGAAGAAGAATTAGTGGTTTTGGGGAGGAGCACACGGAGTGTATAATTCTATTTTCTTAAAGTTTTTCTGTTTTCAAATAAATAAATTGAAGTGTCAATTTCTTAGTTTGTCGAATGCATGTTGTCATACATAAGGAACGATTAAATACAATATCTGCCCTTTTGTTTGTCGAATGCATGAACAATTATCTGAAATTGTCACCAACCTGGCATGGCGCAGTGGAAAACCAAGAGATTCTACCGATGCTTCGTTTTTCATACGTCTTTTTCTTTTTGACCAAATTTTTTTACAACTTTTTCGTAGTTAGGTACGTAATTGAAATCTAATCATATGGGAGGAAATCGCTGTTAAGACATTCTCGTGTTCTATAAATAGCTCTTGAGCTGAGACCAAAACCGCACAACACCACTCAAGGGTGACCTGAAGGACACAGCCACATAGCTATAGGGAAATCAATATTTTCTGGCAAAAACCTGGAAATGGAGTTTAACAAAATGAGTTGGGTTTTAGCTTTTCTAGGGTTTATGTTCCTGGGTGGGATTTGCAAGGCTGATGGTGCTACCCATTTTTATGATTTTGTTGTAAGTGCTTGCTACATTACACTAATACCATTTTGATAGCCCTTGCATGCTCATAATCATCGGCTTCTTCGGCTCGAATTTTTCAAATTTTTTTGTTTTTTTAGTGAATAATGTGCTTAGATGTTTTTATGAGTATTTCAGTAGAATTGTGTAATAAAATGTTGGTGTTCGTTTTGTGATATTTTGCAGCTAAAAGAAACAAATTTTACAAGGCTTTGCAGCACAAAGAGCATCCTAACTGTGAATGGCAGTTTGCCGGGGCCGACCATCACTGTTCAGAAAGGAGATACTGCTTTTGTCAATGTCCACAACCAAGGATTGTACGGTCTCACAATGCATTGGTAACAACCTAGCAGCCCCATTATCATAGCTCTAGTTCTAGATCAGAATGCTTTTTTTTTTTTTAAAACTCACTACTAGAGAAAAGCTAATAGATGACGAATAAAACCCGTCGAGGTTAGCAGTGCCGGATTTTTTTTATTTTTTTTATTTCTGACATTGACAAGTTTGAAAAAAAGCTTTGGAAGATACTGACCAAAAAAGAAGGAAAAAAGAATATAAGCTTTGGTGAAAAATTATGGATCGTTGATGGCTAGGCTAGGCGTGAAAGTGAGTGCATGGCGTGAAAGTGAGAGAGAGAGAGAGAGAAAATAGTAAATTTTGAGTGCATGGAGTGAAAGTGAAACTGTGAATAAGATCTGGAAAAAAACAAACAAACAAGGCGAGAGGAAGCTCCATGTTGTATCTATTCTTGTGCATCCTGAATGGAACTTTCCTCTGGCTCTTTAATCTTTTCTTTAATAAACACAAAAATAAAACCTTCCATTTTGTTTTCATTGCTTCATAATGTAAAACCATGAAAAGAAAAGACAAACCCTTTTATCTTGTTTAATATTTACAGGCATGGAGTGAAGCAACCAAGAAATCCATGGTCAGATGGACCTGAGAACATAACTCAGTGCCCTATTCCAGTAGGAACAAACTTTACGTATGAGATTAACTTCTCAACTGAGGAAGGAACTTTATGGTGGCATGCTCATAGTGATTGGACACGCGCCACTGTCTACGGTGCCATCATTATTCTACCGGCTGACAACACCACTTATCCATTTGCAACACCAGATGCACAAGAAACACTTATTCTAGGTATTTTTATTTATATAAAAATTTATAATTATACGTATTGGTTATTTAACTGTATTTATTTAATTAGTTATTAACTATTTACAAGGACTAGTCAACGAATCCACAATTCAATGGTAAGAGTAATTGCATGCAGATCAATGGTCTCATATTTGAACCCTATTAGTACCTCCCCCACCCCATCGCAAACTTTGACCAAACAAATAAGGGCTAAATACTTATTCGGTCAATGGGCTTTATACGAAAATTCAATTTGGTCAATTAGAAAAAATTTAGCCAAATTGATCACCATGTTTCCTAAAGTTTACAATTTGTAGACATTCTATTTTTTAGGAAGCACCTTTTAGTCTTCTCCTTTTAACTCAACGAGTTAGGGTCTATATATTGTGCTATTAGGGTTTAATGATTGGGGGAAATTGAACAACTTACTAATATATTTTGGTGCTCTATCACCTTGATTACGTCTCCTTACCATCCAAAGTCACAATACAGTTCTTAATATAGCATCCAAACCGGGCCTTATACCTCACAATTTCAATTTCAACCCAAGATTTCTCCCAATTTGTTAAACCCTAATAGCACAATATCCCCTAACTCATTGAGTTTAGAGGAAGAAGACTGAACAAGGGTTCCTAAAAAAATAAAAATAAAAACCGCACTTAACGAAATGTCTAAAAATTTGGCTAAACTTTTTCCTCAATGACCAAATTGAATTTTTGTGTAAAACTCAATGACTAGAAAGGTATTTAACCCAAAAAAGAAAGAACTAATTATAACGACTGCGGGTCATTATTTTTTGTGTTATGTTATATATGCAGAATTAAAAGTTTGAAGTTTGAAGTAAAAACACAAAAAAATTACATCGTACAGTTGCACCATTGGATCTTAATAATTATATTCCTTTTTCATCTGGTTGCTGCAGGATCCTGGTTCAAGGGAGATGTGATGGAAATTATTGAAGACGCCCTTGCAACAGGTGGCGAACCAAACATTTCTGATGCCTTCACAATCAATGGACAGCCCGGAGATTTGTATACTTGTTCTAACGGTAATTATAATCAAAGATCTAACCTAATCTACTTTAATAATCTAATCCCATTTGTATTTTTATATAAAAGTGAGAAAGCAATGATGGTACGTAACATCCCGCGTAAATGATTAAGACTTCTACGTGTCTATGGAATATAATATAACATGCAAAGGATATAGCTTTTCTGACTTGTGGTGATTAGTTAGGAAAACGTAGTAATCAATTTAAAACTAGCTTTTTATTTAGTGATATTTATCTTCCAAATGTTATAAAATGTCTCAAATTTGAATATGAATCCCTAAATGATTAAATAAATAAATAATTAAAACTTCAAGAAAATGATTCATCGCTATTTTACTTCTTCATAAAATAAAAAAAATTGCATGCTATTTTATTTAGTAGCTGTCGTCTATTAAAATTTGAACTCATAATTTCCTCTTATAATGTGAAGACTGAATGCCAATGAACCAAATGATCCAGTTGTGCTTTGGTGCTTTTTTTATTATTTTTATTTTTTATTATTTATTTTTTTATTATCAACTACAATTATTTTACAATGAGACATTATTATTTCATCGAAAATCAATAAGTAATAGAGGAAAATATCGCGTAAAATATACAAACATTTACTTTACTCTAAATATAGAGTTTGATTCACTATGAACACCGTTTATTTCTACCAACTAGCATACTTTCACATCATTAATTTGCTGCATAATTTTTGTTCAGTAACTAAAGTTCAGAAAAGGTTTTTTTATACAAACTCTGTAATAATAATTAATTGATTTAATGGTGCAGAAACAACATATCGTTGGTTGGTTGATTCTGGCAATACCTATCTTCTCCGTGTAATCAACGCGGTGATGAACGAAGAACAGTTTTTCGCCATCGTCGACCACAACCTGAGAGTGGTAGCTCAAGATGCTGCATACATAAAACCTATAACCACCCCTTACATCATGATAACTCCAGGCCAAACAATGGACATTTTAGTCACTGCAAACCAGCCTCCCAGCCACTATTACATCGCTTCTACTTCTTTTGTTGACGGGAATGTTACATTCAACAACAGTACCACCACTGCAATTCTTCAATACAACGGCAACTACAGCACCCCCTCAACCACTCCCTTTCCGACTCTTCCAGATCACGATGACGACACAGCTGCTGAAAACTTCACTAAGCAAGTGAGGGCCTTGGCAAGCGAAGACCACCCTATTAGTGTCCCCTTAAACATCTCAACGTCGATGTACATCGCTGTTTCAATAAATGAAAGGATTTGTGCAAATTCTTCTTGTGCTGGGCCAGATGGAAATGCGCTTTCTGCAAGCTTAAACAACATCAGTTTTCAGACTCCATCTATTAGTGTACTGCAAGCATATTATGGGTACCTATCATGTTTTTCTTCCACAATTTATGTCGAGGCTCCATCTATTAGCATATGCATATTTGCATGTTTTTTGCATCAAACAGTACATGCTATAAAATTATAGTATTATAGTTCATGAAGTTTCTATGTATAAATATAAGGTTTACCAACTTAATGTCTATGTGCAGGGGAAATACCAATGGAGTGTACGCAACTAATTTCCCAGACATACCACCTTATTTTTATAACTTCACGGGAGACTTCGCAAACAACACACTATATCCAAGCTTTGGGACGAGGGTGAGGATGATCAACTATGGTGAAGGAGTTGAGATAGTCTTCCAAGGGACCAGCGTTATTGCAGCTGAGAATCATCCAATGCATCTCCATGGTTTCAGCTTCTATTTGGTTGGAACTGGTTCTGGGAATTTCAACAGTACGACGTCGCCTACAACCTACAATTTGGTTGATCCACCAGTAGTAAACACCATTGGAGTGCCAAAGAATGGATGGGCAGCCATCAGATTTGTAGCTGATAATCCTGGTAAGTCTTAATATCAAATGCACATTAAATTAATTAAGGAGCAACCATAAAGCTAGGTTAACTAATGAAATGAATTATTTGATAATGATTTTTCAGGAGTATGGTTTATGCACTGTCACTTGGAAAGGCATTCCAGCTGGGGAATGGACACTGTACTCATTGTGAGGAATGGAAATACCAGTGAAAGCACGATTCGTGGACCACCTGCTTATATGCCTCCTTGTTCCAACTCTTAAATTTAGAAATTTACTTTCTATTCCATCAATCTCAATTTATATATTTACATCTAGCGACTCGAATAATTGTATCATCCAAGTTTGTTGCTATTTTATTTTGTCTACTTCACATCTTTTTGTTTGTTGATTTGCATCCTTTGAAGGAAAATTGGAAACAAGTTGAAAAAATTAAATATATATCTTATGCATCTTTTGCTCCTAACTCAAATCTTAAATTTCAAATTTTGTATTTCCTCCACTGAATATCCTACAGACATTGAACGATGCCATATAAAGAATCAGTCAGCAAACACACATCTCATCTCAGTCAAATCCTAGGCACTCAGAATGATCTATGAAGCTATGCATCCCCAGTACTAGCAATAACTAAAGTGAAGCATGTGTATGCAAGAGATTAACATGCGAGAATAATATGAGGAAATACTTTTCCAATCTAAACTAAAGAGCAGATTAACAAGAAGCATGAACGCACAAAGATGATAACCAAGAAACCCACTACTCGGTAAAAATTGGGAGTCATATATCAACAAACTATGCAATCCCCTATGTCAAATGGAGATTCATACAAAAGCAACCCATTTGAGCTTGGATTTTCTAAGATTAAACTAGGAAGCAGCTATACCTCTTGGGTCAATATGTTTCATGTAATTTCTTGCATCATCCATCATACATTTAAATAGGTTTTAAGTCGCATTGAAATTAACCTGCCTAATTTGCTTAAAAAAAATGAAAGTGTGCCTTTTGGAGAAAATCTCTTAGGATGGCTGCTCCAGTTTTGTCAACGTACTATGTTTTTCTGAGTTTTATTTTTTTAGTTAATTTGGTATATGTAACATCCCGCCCCAAAAGTTAATTTATTTTCCTATTTTCTATAGCAAAGGACTACTTTACCCTTAGGGTTTCTTAGTGGTTTAGGGCTGGCTTTGAAAAATTTCTCTGTTCCATTGTGTAGTGCTCGAGCTCACGAGTTCGTAGACACGTGGTGGGCCCAAATCAGAGTTGAAACAAAGATGTTTTGATTTATGGAAGTTCAGTGGCACAACTGTAATTTTTGCAAAGTTGAAATTTAAAACCCAACTGGCCAATCAGATTTTGGCATTTTTCTCTCTCTTCTCTCTCTCTCCCTCACGACAACTCTCTCCCTCTCACACGTGAAAAGTGCCAGTGCCACTTCCAGTCAATTTTCCGTTGCCGTCCGGCTACAGTTGGTGGCGCAACCTTCACGAAACTTGTTCCCCTCTTCCTCCTCTACCATATAAGAAAATATTGTGAATGTTTTCTGTATTGATCACTGTATAAAGATTACATATATATTGCAAAGCTTAAGGAATACAAAAGGAAAGAAATCTCCAGATCCTATGTCTAAGGTAATTATACGGAAAAAGAAAAGAATTGATATCCAAGTAAGACAGCTATACAACGTTAACTTCAATCTAAAGTCTTCCCTCTATTAAGCCTTGATTTCTAACAAAGACATTCTCATGTTCTATAAATAGCTCTTGAGCTGAGACCAAAACCGCACAACACCTCCTCAAGGGTGACCTGAAGGACACAGCCACATAGCTATAGGGAAATCAATATTTTCTGGCAATAAAGACCTGAAAGTGGAGTTTAACAAAATGAGTTGGGAATTAGCTTTTCTAGGGTTTATGTTCCTGGGTGGGATTTGCAAGGCTGATGGCGCTACCCATTTTTATGATTTTGTTGTAAGTGCTTGCTACATTACACTAATACCATTTTGATAGCCCTTGCATGCTCATCATCATCGGTTTTTTGGGCTCGAATTTTTCATATTTTTTGCTTTTTCGTGGATAATGTGCTTAGATTTTTTATGAGTATTTCAGTAGATCAGAATGCTTTTTTTTTTTTCCTTCACTACTAGAGAAAAGCTAATAGATGACGAATAAAAACCGTTGAGCAATTGGGATAAAACCCGTCGAGTTTAGCAGTGCCGGATTTTTTTTATTTTTTAAATTTTGACAGTGACCAGTTTGAAAATAATTTGGAAGATACTGACCAAAAAAGAAGGAAAAAAGAACATAAGCTTTGCTGAAAAATTATGGATCGTTGATGGCTAGGCTAGGTGCGTTTGGATATATGGATTGAGACAAAGTCTCCACTTGGAATATTCATATCTTTAGGAGAAAGAGAGAGAGAGAGAGAGAGAGAGAATAAAATAGTAAATTTTGAGTTCATGGCGTGAAAGTGAAACTGTGAATAACATCTGGAAAAAAACAAACAAACAAGGCGAGAGGAAGCTCCATGTTGTATCTGTTCTTGTGCATCCTGAATGGAACTTTCCCCTGGCTTTAATCTTTTCTTTAATAAACACAAAAATTAAACCTTCCTTTGTTTTTTCATTGCTTCATAATGTAAAACCATGAAAAGAAAAGACAAACCCTTTTATCTTGTTTAATATTTACAGGCATGGAGTGAAGCAACCAAGAAATCCATGGTCAGATGGACCTGAGAACATAACTTAGTGCCCTATTCCAGCAGGAACAAACTTTACGTATGAGATTATCTTCTCAACTGAGGAAGGAACTTTATGGTGGCATGCTCATAGTGATTGGACACGCGCCACTGTCTACAGTTCCATCATTTTTCTACCGGCTGCCAACAGCACTTATCCATTTGCAACACCAGATGCACAAGAAACACTAATTCTAGGTACTTTTATTTATATCATTATGTATATGTTAGGCTAAAGAGCCGGTTCAAAGCGTGAAAAATCGAAACCGAACTGGACCTAAATTGGTCTAGGTGGGTCCGGTTTTCTTTGGTATTTTTATTCAAAATCCGAACCAAACCGGACCGATGAACAGTACCAATTTCGGTTCCAATTTGCCTAAGAACCGGTTCAAACCGAACTGTGCCCATGCCTATATCCTACAGACATTGAACGATGCCATATAAAGAATCAGTCAGCAAACACATGTTCAGATTCATCATAACACACATCTCATCTCAGTCAAATCCTAGGCACTCAGAATGATCTATGAAGCCATATATGCATCCCCAGTGCTAGCAATAACTAAAGTGAAGCATGTGTACGCAAGAGATTAGCATGCGCGAATAATATGAGGAAATACTTTTCCAATCTAAACTAAAGAGCAGATTAACAAGAAGCATGAACACACAAAGATGATAACCAAGAAACCCACTACTTGGTAAAAATTGGGAGTCATATATCAACAAACTATGCAATCCCCTATGTCAAATGGAGATTCATACAAAAGCAACCCATTTGAGCTTGGATTTTCTAAGATTAAACTAGGAAGCAGCTATACCTCTTGGGTCAACATGTTTCATGTAATTTCTTGCATCATCCATCATACATTTAAATAGGTTTTAAGTTGCATTGAAATTAACCTCCTAATTTGCTTTAAAAAAAATGAAAGTGTGCCTTTTGGAGAAAATCTCTTAGGATGGCTGCTCATCCATCACAAAACAGTTTTGTCAACGTACTGTGTTTTTCTGAGTTTTATTTTTTTTAGTTAATTTGGTATATGTAACATCCTGCCCCAAAAGTTAATTTATTTTCCTATTTTCTATAGCAAAGGACTACTTTACCCTCAGGGTTTCTTAGTGGTTTAGGGTTGACTTTTTTGCTCGGGGTTGGTTTTGAAAAATTTCTCTGTTCCATTGTGTAGTGCTCGAGCTCATGAGTTCGTAGACACGTGGTGGGCCCAAATCAGAGTTGAAATGAAGACGTTTTGATCTACGGAAGTTCAGTGGCACAACCGTAATTTGTGCAAAGTTGAAATTTAAAACCCAACTAGCCAATCAGATTTTGGCATTCTTCTCTCTCTTCTCTCTCTCTCCCTCACGACAACTCTCTCCCCCTCACGCGTGAAAAGTGCCAGCGTCACTTCCAGTCAATTTTCCGTCGCCGTCCGGCCATGGTTGGTGGCACAACCTTCATGAAACTTGTTCCCCTCTTCCTCCTCTACCACATAAGAAAATATTGTGAATGTTTTCTATATTGATCACTGTATAAAGATTACAGATATATAACAAAGCTTAAGGAATACAAAAGGAAAGAAATCTCCAGATCCTATGTCTAAGGTAATTACACAGAAAAAGAAAAGAATTGGTGTCCAAGTAAGACAGCTATACAACGTTAACTTCAATCTAAAGTCTTCCTTCTATTAAGCCTTGATTTCTAACAAAGACATTCTCATGTTCTATAAATAGCTCTTGAGCTGAGACCAAAACCGCACAACACCACCTCAAGGGTGACCTGAAGGACACAGCCACATAGCTATAGGGAAATCAATATTTTCTGGCAATAAAGACCTGAAAATGGAGTTTAACAAAATGAGTTGGGTCTTAGCGTTTCTAGGGTTTATGTTCCTGGGTGGGATTTGCAAGGCTGATGGCGCTACCCATTTTTATGATTTTGTTGTAAGTGCTTGCTACATTACACTAATACCATTTTGATAGCCCTTGCATGCTCATCATCATTGGTTTTTTCGGCTCGAATTTGTCATATTTTTTTTCTTTTTAGTGGATAATGTGCTTAGATTTTTTATGAGTATTTCAGTAGAATTGTGTAATAAAATGTTGGTGTTCGTTTTGTGATATTTTGCAGCTAAAAGAAACAAATTTTACAAGGCTTTGCAGCACAAAGAGCATCCTAACTGTGAATGGCAGTTTGCCGGGGCCGACCATCACTGTTCAGAAAGGAGATACTGCTTTTGTCAACGTCCACAACCAAGGATTGTACGGTCTCACAATTCATTGGTAACAACCTAGCAGCCCCATTATCCAAGCTCTAGATCAGAAAGCTTTTTTTTTTTTTTGGCTCACTACTAGAGAAAAGCTAATAGATGACGAATAAAAACCGTTGAGGAATTGGGACAAAACCCGTCGAGGTTAGAAGTGCCCCATTTTATTTATTTATTTTTTGACATTGACCAGTTTGAAAATAAGCTTTGGAAGATACTGACCAAAAAAGAAGGAAAAAAGAAAATAAGCTGTGCTGAAAAATTATGGATCGTTGATGGCTAGGCTAGGTGCGTTTGGATATATGGATTGAGACAAAGTCTCCACTTGGAATATTCATATCTTTAGGAGAAAGAGAGAGAGAGAGAGAATCAAATAGAAAATTTTGAGTTCATGGCGTGAAAGTGAAACTGTGAATAACATCTGGAAAAAAACAAACAAACAAGGCGAGAGGAAGCTCCATGTTGTATCTATTCTTGTGCATCCTGAATGGAACTTTCCTCTGGCTCTTTAATCTTTTCTTTAATAAACACAAAAATAAAACCTTCCATTTTGTTTTCATTGCTTCATAATGTAAAACCATGAAAAGAAAAGACAAACCCTTTTATCTTGTTTAATATTTACAGGCATGGAGTGAAGCAACCAAGAAATCCATGGTCAGATGGACCTGAGAACATAACTTAGTGTCCTATTCCAGCAGGAACAAACTTTACGTATGAGATTATCTTCTCAACTGAGGAAGGAACTTTATGGTGGCATGCTCATAGTGATTGGACACGCGCCACTGTCTACAGTGCCATCATTTTTCTACCGGCTGCCAACAGCACTTATCCATTTGCAACACCAGATGCACAAGAAACACTAATTCTAGGTACTTTTATTTATATCATTATGTATATGTTTTGGTTATTTAACGGACTGGCCAACGAATCCATAGCTCAATTGGTAAGAGTATTTGCCTGCAAATCAGTGACCGTATGCTTGAACTCCAATAGCACATTCCCCCACCCATCCTCTTCCAAACTTTGACCAAAAAAATAAAGAACTATGTACAACGACTGCGGGCCATGTCATAGTAGTGAGAATGTGAAGGTGAAAATGTCCGACATTGAAATTTAGTTAGAAAACCTTGTAAGGGCTTATAATGAGTTGGGCTACTCCATCCATTGCTAATTGGTTTTGGGGTGGAACCTCAACTTCCCTCATGGTATCAAAGCCTGGTTTGCCCACAGGTGAAAGCTCAATGGCCACACGTGTTCCATGTCACCAAATATATGTTGTCCACATATTAGATTTGCATGTCAGAATGTGAAGATCAAAATATCCCATATTGAAAAATTAGAAACCCTTGCAAAAGCTTATAAGAAGTTGGGCTACTCTCTCCATTGAATATAAGTTAGAAGTTTGAAGTAAAAACTCGAAAAATTTACATGGTACTGCTGCACCATTGGATCTTAATAATTATAATCCTTTTTTATATGGTTGATGCAGGATGGTTCAAGGGAGATGTGATGGAAATAATTGAAGATGCCCTTGCAACAGGTGGCGAACCAAACATTTCAGATGCCTTCACAATCAATGGGCAGCCCGGAGATTTGTATAGTTGCTCTAACGGTAAGTATAATCGAAAATCCAAATCTAATCTACTTTAATAATCTAATCCCATTAATTATTTTATTGTTGCTTATACATACAAGTGAGAAAGATGATGGTAACATCCCCGTAAATGAAGAAGACTTTTAGGTGTCTATGGAATATAATATAACATGCAAAGGATATAGCTTTTCTGACTTGTGGTGATTAGTTAGCAGAACGTAGTAATCAATTTAAAACTAGCTGTTGACACTACTACAAAAATCGAAATAAACGACGGGAAATCACCTTCGTCTAGAAGGTTTTCAAACCGTCATGAAATCGACCGCCATCTTTTGTTATATAAAACAACGACGGCTAATAACCGACGTCGTTAAAACATTCAACGTCACAAAATATTACAAGCCGACGTCTAAGTACTATATATATATTGTAAAATGGAAACTTGGACAACATTAGACGACGGTTTTATTGAAACTCAGACGTCTAAATATTGTTACATGTCCAGATTAAAATAGAAACCGACGTACAGATAACTATCCACATCCATAATTGAAGGAATACGACTTGTAGCATAGAAACCGTCGTGGTTAATGTATACTATGTTAAATAAATAAACAAACCGCCATCTAACTTATAAAAGACGACGCATAAACAAAAGAATAAACGTTTAAAGAATATTACTTGTCAATAATTATACAGGCACAGACGTACAGAAAATTATCCACATCCCAAATTGAAGGAATACATAGAAACCGTCGTGGTTAACATATACTACGATGAATAAATAAAGAAACTTACGTTTAACTAATAAAAGACGACACAACAGAAAAGAACAGACGTTTAAAGAATATTACATGTCAATATTCACAAAGGAAACAACGTACAGATAATTAACGTCCCTAATTGAAGGAATAAAGATTTGTATAAACTAGAAACTGTCGTGGTTAACATATACTACGTTAACTAAATAAACAAACCGATGTTTAAGTATTAAAAAACGTCCTATATACAAAAGAACAACCGTTTAAATCATATTACATGTCATTAATCACGGAATAACCGACGTAAAATGCCTTAACCACGACATACTGCTGGAAAAAACGTCGTTTATAAGATTATCCACGTCGATCTGTAGAGAAAAACATCTTTTTAAATATATTACACGTCCATCACTTATGAGAATCGTTGTTTAAATTATACAAAGAAGTCCCTTGGACTGTTTTAGATGTCGCATTTTTCTACAAGGCAGACGTCTGAATAAATTAAAATGACACAATATTACTGATTACCGCAGTAAACAATCATATCCATGACTACTTTTGTCAAAAGCTGACGTTACAAATAGTTTTGATGTCGTGTACAGGAAAAGAAACGATAAGGATTGTATTTTGAACGGCGATTTTTGTAAAATAAAGAACGTGGTTAATTATTCACTACGTCACGAGGATTAAATTATATGACGTTGTAATTCTCTACCACGGCGGTTTTTAATACATATTGACGTGGTTGGTGTTTTAAAAGTCGCTTGTATTACCCTCCTTGACATATGTTTTCTCTGAGACGTCAGATGTTTTAGAATAACCAACGTGTAGAAAATCTGTCACGGCAATTAATGGAACAGAGATGCCTTTATTTCTTCTTTAGACGACGGTAGATTTTAATCGTGGAAGTATATTTTTACAAATTCGTCGGTTGGAGTACTGCAACGTCGTGTTATAGTGAAATATACATCGTGCGTTGTTTTGTAGGCCGTCGTTGATGTTTATTACACCCGCTTGTGATTTAATTTTTAATAAACCGACTCGTTTTCATTTTCAGATGTCGATTTTAATTTCTTTACGGTCTTTTGCATTTTCTTTCCACGACGTTTGTAAAACTACGACGTTGGTTTTATTGTAGACGTCTGTTTTTCTAGTTTTTTAACTGGACCATCTTATTTTCCACCTTTAATCTAGTATTTTAAATTTTTGATTCGTCGTGCCCAAAACATGCATAATGAAAATGTGATCAGAATTAAAATGATATACAGAGCTATTAATTAATGTCATACAATTAACTGCATAACTAATCTTATACATTACAACAATCAATCAATCCATATATCTTCACACCCATCTCTAATATTCTCACTCCCAAACTCACCCACTAGGTCATCAAATGTGTCAACATTTGGTATCCCTCTAGTAAATGGCTCACACTTAATTCTAATATCACCTAGCACATCATCACCAATAACATCATTATATTCTCTATTAGGCATTGATAACACTACTGACCAACCACGATGCATTGGGTCGTCAACGTAAAATACTTGTTTGACTTGAGAAGCCATAACAAATTGGTCGTTCCTATGTCCAATTTTACTTAGATCTACAAGGGTAAATCCAAGTTCATCGACTACAAGGCCTTAAGTGTTATCTATCCAATCACACCTCAAGACTGGGATTCTAAACTTTTGGTAGTCAAGGTCCCAAATTTCTTGAATAACCCCATAAAAACCTATATTGGAGACAATAGGGTTTTTATCTTTGGCACTAGCAACTTGCATAGTATGTGCAAGTAAATAAACTCCACTATTTTGGACAGTTTGCACATCATCTTGTGCCTTGGTGTTAAATTTAACACCATTAATAAGATAGCTTCTATATGATGGCACTACCATGCTTGGACCAGCTGCTAGCCAGCTCAAATTTTCTGATACGCCATTATTCTCTTCTCCATTAAGTTCACTTTGAACCTGCAAATTAATAATATATCTTAATTCAATCTAACATATAGAAAGAAAGAAAATTAAAAGTTCAATATGTCATTCAATAACATATATACCTTAAAGCGTAGCCATTGAATGAAAGTGCTATTGTGCTTATCTTGTAGCCACTTTATTCTCTTTCTAAATTTTGGATAAGTGGTCTTGATGTGGATCATATGTTGCCTACAATTGACAAAAAAAAATCAAGCATTACGGTCCCTTGTATATAAGATAAACATAGGGAATAATAATATTTAAAATGGCTACATATGAAAAATTAAACTCATACGTACTTGATATAAGGTAGGACTTCCTCCGTATTCTCCAAGACATATAGATGTGCCTGGTTCAACAAGTCTAGATCAACTAAGCTCATTGTGCAACCTGATAATGGCTTTGAAAATCCCATCTTCTAGCTTGAAGGCACTCCAACTGTACTAACATCAGATAAATGCTCGTTACAAAACTCTAGAACTTCTTCAGCTATATACCGCTCAGCAATGCAACCTTCGGGACGTGTACGATTCTGAACATACCCCTTTAGCACTTTCATATATCTTTCAAATGGATACATCCATCTAAAATATACTGGCCCACATAGTCAAACTTCTCTAACAAGATGTACTACTAGATAAACCATGATATCAAATAATGAAGGGGGAAAGTACTTCTCAAGCAAACACAAAGTAACCAATACATCTTCTTCCAACTTATCTAGCTTGGAAACATCTACCGTCTTTGCACATATAGCATTAAAGAAGCACAATCAAGTTATTGCATACCTTGCAGGCTTCTCCAAAACAGAATGAATTGCCACATGGAGCAATTGTTGCATTAAGGTATGACAATCATGAGATTTAAGGCAAAATTCCAAGGCCCTGGAGGCAAGCGAGTACGTCTTTCTCCATACCGGGGTTGCAAATTAGTTTTGACCCCCATGTTCAATAAATCTAACCGAGCATCAATCCCATCTTTATTTTTTCTAGGGATCTCCAGCAATGTACCAATGATACTATCACAAACATTCTTCTCAATGTGCATAACATCTAGGGCATGCCTCACAGGGAGGTATTTCCAATACTCGAGATCAAAGAATTTTGATTTCTTCTTCCAACAAACTCTGTCACCATCATTCTCACCAACACTTCCCCCATTTTTTGAGCCCCATATGTAATTAATATCTTCAACCATATGCAGCACTTCTTCTCCGGTTAATGGCTCGGGAGGCGTGCCATATTCAAGTTTCCCATTAAAAGCTGCATGTTGCCTTCTATATGGATGATTGATTGGTAATCATTTTCTATGCACAATGTAACAAATTTTGTGGCCATTTTTCAACTTGTGATTAGGTGTATCAACGCCGCATATTGGACAAGCTTTATATCCTTTAACGATACAACCAGATAAGTTCCCATAAGCAGGAAAATCATTAATTGTCCACAGTAATACACTTCTAAGTGTAAAGTAGTCTCCTATGTGTGCATCGTACACTCCTTTAATCCCATCTCACAGAGATTTTAAATCATCAATCAAAGGCTCTAAGTAACTAAGATAACTGGCCATGCATAGCCATGGTGGGAGATTATATGTAACTAAGATAACTGGCCAACAACTGTATCTGCTACTTAAAGAACTGTGGGGATTGAATCCATCAGATGAGAGAGCCAATCTCGAGTTTCTCGGCTCTTTACCAAACTCGGGCCATTTATCAACAACAAGTTTCCAAGACGGGGAATCCGCTGGATGAGACATATGACCATCAACTGATTTTCTTGCAGCTTGCCAAGTCAAACTTTTAGTTGTCTTATGTGATTGAAACATCCTTTTAAACCTTGGAATTGGAGGAAAATACCACACCACCTTCGCTAGCACACCCTCTTTCAAGAACCCATCTTTGCTTTCCTTCCACCTTGAGATACCACAAGTAGGACAATTAGTTGATTATTCATACTCCTTCCTATACAAAATGCAGTCATTGGGACATGTGTGGATTTTCTCATAACTCATCCCTAAAGCAGACAAAGTCTTTTTTGCCTTGTACATAGAGAAAGGTAGTGTATTTCCTTATGAAAGCAAATCTCCTTGAAGTATCAATAATTCTGTAAAACAAACATCACTCATCCCATGTTTTGCTTTCAAATTATATAACTTCACCAAAGCCGACTGTTGGCTGTGCAAATCTCACGGCCTGGAGCTCCGGGCCGAGGGGATATGCGTTAACACGTGGCTTCCTTCTTTTGGATGCGGTGCGGTTGTGCGTGGGCATGTCAGCACGGTCTACCGTGCGTCGAGATGTTGATATGAGTGAAGTGGTTAAGTGGTGCGCCTGTTTGAGTTCGATTGCTAATCAATCGATTGTGATCGAGAGAGGAACTGATCTCGGCCGTCAGGTTCACGGCCTGAGCTACAAGGCCGTTTAATGGTGGTGTTGATGGTGGATTTTGGGCGTTGCTCCGGTGCGCTGTTCAAGGAGCGACGGTCATATGATATATGGGATGAATGAAAGAGTAACAGAGATGGTGCTCCGGCACCTTGAAAATCAAGGGTCGTATGATATATTGATGAACGGATTTTCCTTACAATCTAACACTACTCCTAGGAAAGCAAGTAAAGATATTGAAAGTGCATTACAGGAAAATATAATTTGCTCTGTGGGAGGCTTTTGGTTTGGTGTTTGAACCTTTTGAATGTAGCTTGAACTTGGTATTTATAAGAAGAGCTCTTGGAGGAGTAATCGAGGCTGAAAATCTGCATGGTGGAGCCTGTTTAGAACAAGTGGGTAGTCCAATCGACATTTGGGATCGTGAAGCATGGTGGTGTGACCCCATGAATCCTGGTAAATCTCGACCGCCGTCCTGATCGTGGGCTCTGCGCTTCTGGCCGTGGGGACGCATTTAATGCCCTTGTTTGGTGGTTGGTGGTCTGACCTCAATTTGTAAGAATATTTGTAAGTATGTTTGCGCCTAACCACTCTGATCTCTGTCACCAAATCCTGACTTTAGTCACTTCCCTTCTTCCCTCGTGCATTAAATGCCTTTTTTGTGGCTAGGGGTTTGCTAGTTAGAGGCGTTACTTCATTAAATGAAGCGTGGGACCCTGCTGCCATGTGACGATTTGACTCTTAATATCTTCGGCCGTGTCCCCTTCGTCCTTCGACCTCGGTGAGGCCGAGATGATTATTCCTTCGCAGCTTTTCCTTTGTTTCGAGGAAGGCAAAAAACGCCGCGTTTTGGATCACGAATAGGTGCTAAGGCCGAGGAAGGTCCTTGTGGCCAATTTATGGCCGTGATTTATTAGGCACAAACATTGCCCCCACATCCCCGGATTCTTCGGTCTCGGCATGGGCAGAGGCCGAATGGATTCCAGGGGATGGACCCTTTGCATTCCTTATGAAGTGATTGACAACTGGTGCATTAAATGCGCAGGTCAGTCGGCGCATTTAATGCCCAAGCACGTCATGCAGGCCGTCATTGCCCAGACTTACGCGAGGCGTCGCTTTGCCTCGTCAGATGAAACGACGGCCTCTGGGCTTCTGACACGTCATCGCGCTTTTGATTTGCGCGAGCCATCATTTTGCCTCGGCAATCGAAACGTCGGCCCCCAGGTTTCTGACATATCTTCGCGTGCTCCGAGTGCGTTGTCAGGCCGTTTTGTCTTTCGAGAATCACACTTCTTGTTTTGAATTCCAGCGCTAGTATAAAAACCCTGCCTTTCTTCATTTTTCTTCACGCCGTCAAAATCCTTAAGTCCACGCTCCTCGAAAGTTCACTCTGAACTCCCTACTTTTCTCAGCCTTCTCTCTCTGATTCTGAAACTCTCCTCTTGCTTAGTGACCTCTTTACTTGTCTTAAACATTCTTGAGCCTTTCGTTGATTCCTAGGCTTCATTCTTCCTCTACCCCTTTTCTCCTTCATTTTAACTTGCTCTAATGGCTCCTATTATAGCCCTTCCAAAACCAGGGAGCCATATCCATTGAACCTCGCGACTTGGCAGTTTGGCCAGAACCAGATGGCTCTTCCTCTCCTGCTGTCCACCAATTGTCTTTCGTCTTGGAAAGTCGACTTGAGCCAGAACGAAGATGCGGCCGAGATTCCTTCCCAGCCCTGGAGGAAGATGACCTTCCTCCCTATGAGGCCGAGGAGAAACTGAAACGCGATTGATGAAGATGGGAGGGCCTGGTATGATGATTCCAACATGGCCGTGTTCATTCGGCTGAGCACCCGGGTTGCACCCATGGCCGGAGTGACGGCCCTGGCTTCGCTTAGTTACGTTCATGCCCAGAATGACGGCCTTGGCCATGGCCTGAGTGACGGCCTTGGCTCCAACCCGGCTGCACCCATGTCCAGAGTGATGCCCCTTCCCCTGGCCGGAATGACGGCCCTGGGTTCACCTGGTCTACCCGTGTCCTGAGTGACGCCCCTTCCCCTGGCCGGAATGACGGCCCTAGGTTCACTTGGTCGTACCCATGTCCTGAGTGACGGCCTTGGTGGGGCCGTGGTTAGTGAAGACATGGGTGGCGGAGATATTGCCTCAGGAAGAAACGTCTGCCTGTCCAGCGAGGGGATCACGAAGCTGATGTTCGTAGACATTAGGATGTAATCATTTCTCATATGTATATTTATATGTTGTAATCGGCCATGACCTGGCCGTTCCTTTGTAAACGTGACCCCTTTTAATGAAGTATGATTTCTCTTTCCTTCTGTCTGAAAGCATGCTTTTTCTTTCATCTTCATTGTGTTGTTTACTTCATTTTTTTGCCAGTTGCAAAACCTCATAACCCATTCTCGGCCGTCTCCTATAATGACGGGGTATACTTCTTTAAATACTGGCCGTTTATTGGTAAGTTGTGCCATT
This sequence comes from Prunus avium, assembly GCF_965620075.1. NCBI lineage: Eukaryota > Viridiplantae > Streptophyta > Magnoliopsida > Rosales > Rosaceae > Prunus > Prunus avium. The sequence continues at coordinate 6,973,573 of NC_142291.1, read as the reverse complement.
CTCCATCCCTATCCCTTAACTGGAATGCGCCTCGGCCCAGGATTCGTTCGATAATAAACGGCCCCTCCTAGTTAGGTGAGAATTTGCCGAACCGAGGGTCCTTAGTCCCGATAGGAAGCACGGCTCACCATACCAAGGCGCCTTCGGCGAAAGTCTTTTTCTTGACCTTTCTGTTATAGGCCCTTGCCGTGATTTGTTTCTGTGCCTGCATTAGGTTATAAGCATCGAGTCTGGACTGCTCCAAATCTTCCGACTCCTGAGCCATAGCTTGCGCATAGTCCTTCCTTTCTTCCCCAGGCTGTTCGGTCACACGGAGAGACCGAACCTTTAACTCCATTGGAACGATTGCGTCATGGCCGTAGGTTAGAGCATAAGGAGATGTGCCCGTAGCCGATCGTTTTCAGACTCGGTAAGCCCAAAGGGCTTCGGGGAGTAAGTCGTGCCATGCCCTAGGTTTTTTCTCAATCATTTTCTCAAGGATGCCCTTGATTACCTTGTTGCTCGCCTCGGCCTGTCCGTTAGACTGAGGGTAGTAAGGTGTTGAGTGAAACAATTTGATCCCCATTTTTTTGGTGTACTCCCGAGTCTCGGCCGATGCGAAAACTGGGCCGTTGTCGGCCGTGATAGTTTCAGGTATACCGAACCTGTGGACGATGTGTTTCTCGAAGAATTTGACCAGCTGTGCGCTAGAAATTGACCGATAGGACTCAGCCTCGACCCATTTAGTAAAATAGTCGGTCGCCACCAAAATCTATGCGTGTTAGTTGGACGCGGCGATAGATTTTGCCGATGATATCCACAGCCCAACCTCTGAACGGCCATGGTTTAGTAACCGGGTGGAGGGCTTCGGCCGGTACCCTTTGTATGGGGCCGTAGATTTGACATTTTATACACCCCTTCGCATACTCTATGCAATCCTTTAAAATGGTCGGCCAGTAGTAGCTGTGCCTCCGAACCAACCACCTCATCTTGACGCCAGACTGGTGAGCGCCGCAAATCCCCTTGTGAGATTTGGTCATAATAACCTTGATGTCTTCGGCGCTGGGACATAGGAGCAATAAGCCGTCCGATCCCTTTCGATACAGCTCGTTTTGATAAATCAAATAACACCGAGCCTGGAAATGCGTAGTCCTCTCATGGCTGCCGGAGGGGTCGCGCAAATACTTCACTATGGGGTAGCGCCAATCGGCCTCGGCAGTGTTGACTTCGTCGGTGATCTCGGCCGATGACACTTGCATTGTCATTCCCATTCAGCCAAAGATGGCAAGGTACGCCTCTCGATTCTTATCACACGATCGTGGTCATTGTCCGGAATATTCATGCTTGACGCCACCTGGGCCGTCTCATTGGCCTCATGGTTTTCGCCGCGCAGTACGTAGACAAAGGAAATCCTGGAAAATTCATCGGCCGCATTGAGGGCCGTTACATAATACATAGTTAAATTCTCGCTCGTGAACTAGTATTCCCCGGTCAATTGGTTAATTACCAGCTGAGAATCACCGTAGACCAAGACACGAGTCGCCTTCATTTCTTTCAGAATTTCGAGACCGATGATGAGTGCCTCGTATTCGGCCTGATTATTGGTGCATTTGAAATCAAGTTGGAAAGCAAATTGCCACCTTTGTCCTTGAGGGGATTCGATCACGACTCCGACTCCGGACCTGGCCTCGGTACTGGAGCCGTCGAAGTACATGGTCCAGTAGTTCTTTTCCATGTGGGCCATGCCGATCTCGACCTCCAACTCTTCTTCCTGCCCCTGAGCCGGGTGGTGAGCCAAGAAATCGGCCAATGCCTGACCCTTGACCGACTTTTGAGCCACATATTGGAAGGTGAATTCGGACAATGCCATCGTCCACTTCCCAATTTGGCCGCGTATGATCAGCTGAGTGAGCATATATTTGATGAGATCGGTCTTGGAGATGATCTGAATGGCCGAGGGAAGCATATAATGGCACAACTTGGTAGCCGTGAAATAAAGCGCTAAGCATAGTTTCTCGACCGGCGAATAGTTTAGCTCGGCCATGTTAAGGGTACGGCTTAGATAGTGCACTGCTTGCTCTCGTTCCGACTCATTGTTTTGAGCCAGCAGACAGCCGATAGAGCCCTCTGAAGCCGAAATGTAAAGCCTCAAGGGTTTCCCTCTTTTCGGCGGCATAAGGACCAGTGGTTGAGATAAATATTTCTTGATATCGTCGAGGGCTGCTTGATGTTCTGCTCCCCATACAAACCGTTCCGTGTCCTTTAGTTTGAGCAGAGGAGTCAACGGCCGAATTTTCCCTGCCAAATTGGATATGAATCGCCTTAAAAAGTTGACCTTTCCGAGGAAGGACTGGAGCTCCTTCTTGGTCCTTGGTGGAGGTGCCGCCATGATGACCGTGGCTTTATTTTTATCTACCTCGATTCCCCGTTGGTGAACCAAGAAACCGAGAAATTTCCCGGCGGTGACGCCGAAGGCACATTTCTTTGGGTTCATCTTTAGGCCGTACGCTCGCATTCGGTCGAAAGCCTACCAGAGGTGGCCTATGTGGTCAGCTCTGGATGGGGATTTTACAACTACGTCATCGATGTAAACTTCAACGGTCCGGCCAATAAAGTCATGAAAAATAAGGTTCATAGCTCGTTGGTATGTTGCGCCGGCATTCTTTAGGCCGAACGGCATGACCACCCATTCATAGGTTCCGATCGCGCCCGGACATCTGAACGCTGTCTTGTGGACATCTTCCTCGGCTATGAAAATTTGGTTGTAACCAGCATGGCCGTCCATGAAAGACAGGAGCGCGTGCTTTGCGGCTCCATCTACCAAGAGATCTGACATAGGCATGGGGTACTCCTCCTTGGGGGTCGCGAGATTCAAGTTTCTGTAATCGGTGCAAACCCTCAAAGCCCCGGTCCTCTTCAAAACTGGCACGATGTTAGCCAACCACTCTACGTATCGGGCCGTTCGGATGAAGCCGGCTTTAAGGAGCCGTTCAATCTCCTCCTTGACCTTGAGTTGTACTTCGGTTGAGAACCGCCTTGGCGACTGTTGGAAAGGCCTAAATCCCTCCTTGATTTTTAATTCGTGCTCAACCAAGCTTCTTGGCAATCCAGGCATCTCATGGTAATCCCAATCAAAACAATCCTTATATTCATGGAGCAGGCCGATAATCTCGGCCGCCAACTCAGGGTTCAAAAGCTAGCTTACAAAAAGAGGCCGTAAATCGGCCTCGGTCCCTACATTTATTTCCAATAAAGGGTCCTGGACAACAGGGTAGTCATCCTCCATCTCGGCGGGCGCCGTTTCCAAGTCGTCAAGGGTCAAAGCGTCTGCCTCATCTGATTCGTGGAGGAACTCGATTAGATTGATCGGTGAGTTTGGCCGTAGGGATTCCCCCGCACAATGTTCCAGCAGTCTTTCCAGCAGGTCGGTCACGGCCGCCGCTCCTTCTTCTTTAGTGGCTTTGTCTGTCATCTAAAGGCTAGTGAGGGCGATCAATACTTCGCACGCCGAATCTTGTCGGACATTCTCGGCGCCTAACTCCAGTACTTTCTGGGCCGTTGTCCTGGTTGGTCGGCCGCTTGCATCATGGCCGGTGAGGACAACCCATCCAACGTCGTCGTCGTAAATCCGTGCTTGCACGGCGTTGGTTTCGAAGGGGTTTTCGTCGACCGGGTGTATGGATACCCTCTGGCCGTCCCAAAAGAAAAGCAGCTAGAAGAGGGAGGACGGTATGCATCCGGATTGATGGATCCAGTGACGACCGAGCAGTATATTGTAGTCCACACTGGATTCGACTACGTAGAAGGCCGCGACCTTTGTCTGGTCGGCCACGGTGATTTTTAACGGCAATAGGGAAGGATGTCGACCACGTCGCTGGGGATGAGGTCCTCCTTTGATTTATCCAGTTTCCTCATCAGGGAATAGGGAAGGATGTTGACCGTGGTCCCACAGTCAACGAAGACCTTGGACACGGGCACACCCTCTACATGAGCCGAGATGTACAACGGCTTGAGATGCCGGTATTTGTTCGGCTCGTCTCTGGGTATTACCTTGTTAAAAGCCATGGCCAACAATTCTTCCTTTGTCTTTGGCCTCTGGTCAAGCTGCTCCTCGGCCACGTCATTATCCAAGCCGTTAGTCCGCCCTCTTGGGGCTGAGAACTCAGACGGTAGCACCAGGACCATGTTCATTCTGGCCTCCCTCGGCTCGTGCTGGTCTCCCTTACTAGCTTCTTCTTCAACCTCATAGCCGTTCCTGGCGAGGGTTTTTTCCTCAACCATCCCGAGGATCCCCTTGTATTCTTCATCGGATATTCCCAAGGTGGGGTCGTCTTCGGCCTCATGCCCAAAGAGAGGGTCGTCGGGGCCCTCGATCACAAGCCTCGCAGTCCCAGGGATATCGTCTGTGGACACTTTGATCTCGGGGGGGTCCGAGGCCTCGGCCTTCTCTTCGAGGGCTCGTCTAGCCTTGGCCAACGTATCCCTGGCTGTTAAGTAGTCGTCCAAACAGCTTACCCGGGCCCTTTCCTCGGTCGTCAGACCAAAGATAGTGTCGGCCGGAGTCACAGTGAAATACTGGCGGAGATATTCTAAGTCGCCCTTGCTTAAGGGGGCCTTAGCCTCCAATCCTGCTAGGCCGGGCTGGTAACCTGGCATCCCTCTCGTTCTGGCTTCCCTATTTGCCTGGTACACGGCCTTAATGGCGGAGTCGGATCCGTTGGTAATGAGGAGCCCCTCCGCCTTCGCGTTTTTGAGGGCCAATTCTACGATTTCATGGTTCTCAGGGGTTATGCCGTATAGGCCGGTGGCCGAATAGTCTTTATGGAATTCCATGAGAAAGGACAAACCGTTGGCCGAGAAAGGGGGATCCCTTCTGTGGTAGATGTCGATGATGCCCTCGTCTGTTTTCTCCAGGGCCGCGGCCTTCGGCTGGACCGAAACGGCCGCCGTTCTACGAGGATTCTGGTCCTGCCTAGGGCGCCACGTCCTTGGAAGCTTGATGCTGGCCGTCTTTGCTGTAGAGGGGACAATTGGTACAGATGGTGGCCCATCTGCAGTCGCCATTTTCTTTTGGCGCTTGGAACCCTCGGCCTGGGTTGTCTGTGTCCTGGCCTGCTGGACTTGCCTCTGCATCCTTCTCAGCTGGGTTTTTGTCAGTGGTTCGGCCCTGCCCCCAGGTCGTGCATGGTACCAACGGTCGTCCCGCATGACTGGCGGTTTGAAAGTTTTTACTGACCTAAGGGCGGCCTCGTCTTCGTAGCCCACCGAGATACAGGGGGTTTGTGCCCCCAGTCGGTCGAAAAGAGCTCTGCTTGCATGCCGACGATCGTACTGGTCGCTGAATTTCTTCGCGATCGGTTGAGATGGCTCGGTGGCCTTCCTCTTGTTCTCCTGTAGCCTGGGTTGACCGACCTCACACTTGCATCGCTGGCAAAGCACCGGCTCTGATTCGGCCGACGGTTCCTTTCCCTTCGCCGGCCGTTGAATTTCCCTATATTGGGCTCGGAGTTGGGCGTCGACCATGTTGATGACAGGTGGAGGGAATGGCTTGGAGTCAACCTGCATGGCCGCCTTCTCTGGGAACTGCAGCTTCTTTTCGTCTATCAACTTCTGGATGACATCTCGCAAGACAACGCAGTTGTTGGTGTTGTGAGACCAAGAACTGTGGTATTTGCAAAACGTCTTTCCTTTGAGCTCGTCGGGTTTCGGAATTTTATGGCCGAAAGACAATTTGACCTTTTTCTAGGCCAATAGCAGGTCAAAGATAGCCTCGGCCCTCGTCAAGTCAAAAGTGTAGGCCTTCGTTTCCCGAGTGGCAAACTTGGCATCGGGAATTTTTGTGCGGCTATTGTCGGCCTTGACAAGTCCTTTGCAGATGAACGGTTTGTCTATGCTGACTTCGGCTGAACTCATCTCTACTTCATCGCTCTCGGCCTCCGCGGAGCCGTCTGCTTCGGCGTAGCTGACAATGGGATTCCTGTAGTAAGTCCCTTTTGAAGCCGTCTTCTTCTGCATCTTTTCCTTCAACAAGGACGCGTATTTGTCCACCTTGTTGATCAAGTCATGCATGTCCCGGAATTTGATCCCCTAGAATTTTTTCCGGTATTCAAATTCGAACCCCTCTTCGGCCATCTTGACAAATTCCCTCTCCGGTAGGTTCGTGCGGCACCAGTTCCTGCATGTTTTCAACCGCAGCAAGTAGTCGCGAGGTGATTCGTCTGACGCCTAGCTCATCCTTGCCAACTCGGTGACCGTTATTTCTCGGTTGGTCTGATAGAAATATTCGTGGAATATCCTTTCCATATCAGACCAATCCCTTACCGAATTCGGCGGAAGTTTTATGAACCATGAGAACGCCGCGCCGGTCAGAGAGTGAACAAACAAACGGACCTTCTGGGCGTCCGAATCGGCCTCTCCACACTGGCAATCGATAGTTCCGGGGAAGGGGGTTCGGTCAATTTCTGGTGGGTACGGCCTTGTATATGTTGGCGCTTCCGGCCGCCTCTGAGCTAGGCCGTCCTCGATCATTCGCCGGATGTTGTGAATTTTAGACAACCTGAAAAATGGAGATTATAAAGATTAGTCTAAACACAAATTATACTCGCAAGTGCACAAGGTCAATCGTAATATAGTATGGCAATACGAGGTCATTCACACGAGGATTGAGTTCAACTTCCAATTAGTCTAACCTAATTTCCTTAACAAAATACTTTAACTACTCTAATTATATAAACAAGAAATTAAACACGTAACATACTCACGTAAACACAAAAGGGGTTTGTTGAAAGAATGATTTAATTAACAACGAAATTAAAAGACAAAATAAGTAGAAAGTCACGAAACAGAATGATGAGAAATTCAAATTGATTAAAGCACTAGGACAATGAATTCACCACTAGTAATCCGATCTAGCCTCTTATTCACCTACCTATTAACTAACCATTTGATGTCGCCGCTTAGTTTTCCTTTTTCATGAATTACCTATGGTATTTAGGCTAACTCGTATATTCCTACATGCAATTTGCCTATGGTATTTAGGTCAAATATCAACACATAGAAACTCATTAAGATCAGTGAAAACCTCGAACAAGCATGTAAACCCTAGGAGTATGGTATTTACCCTAGACGAATTACAAATCCTAATCAAATGAAGCAAGCATCAAATTAAGTATGGTATTTACTCTAATTTGCATCCGATTACTCAATTAAAAGTCTAGATGGTGATCAAGCATCAAGATAATCAACCAAGTGATTAAGCACAGTGATTAAGAATCCAACATCAAATGACAATCAATAGATAGGTAAAATAAGAAAACTAGATTCTCATACTAGGGCTACATCATGCCCTAGCAAAGAAAATTAGTTACACATAATCTTAGAATTCGACATAAACAAAAACATAAGGAAGAAACAATAAAACTTAGCCAATGGTGGTGCTCTTCCGGCATCTCCAATTTCTCCTAGTCTTTTCCGTCCCCTAAGGAGTTGTTTCTCATGCTTAAATAAGACACCCCCACATCTATTCTTACCCTAGTTGGGCTTTTACCGCAGCCCAACAATAAAGAAAAACCTAATTAAAACATAAATCCAAAATGGGTAAGTACTTGACTCCTCTTCCTACTTGGACTGGGATAACATGTCAGTTACTTTGCTTGCACGTTTGGGGTTGTTCCTCCTCCAAGAAAAATCGGGAAAAATATGTAAATTGTAGATTTTTGTCTTATCTTTCCATCCATATATCGCACGCCTTGAGGAAAAATCAGGAAAGTCTTCAAATGGTGATTCTTCCACAGCAGCACAGTTTTGACGGGATTGCATCTTATGCTGACTTAACTTCAAAGACTGCTCTCATTGGCTGCTCCGAAAATTCTAGAAAAATTCCACAATCATCTTCAAGATCTTATCTTTCATCTCCAATTGGTCTTGTGCTAAAACTCCACCAAAAAATCGTATTTCCGTTGAAAACAAATTACTTGCTCTGGAAAGCTGAAAATTGAGAAAATAAAGTAATCAGTCCTTTTTAAACCAAATTCTCCTACAAAAACTAAGTATAAAGAGTACATAAATATGTAATTTTATGGACTTATCAAATACCCACAACTTAGATTTTGCTAGTCCTCGAGCAAAACAAACCGAAAACTAAAAACAAAAGAACAAAGACTCAACGCAAACAAGCGATCGACTAACTTCCCAATATTGATCTCAGAGATAATCACCAACCGTTAGCTAACTTCCAAGAAATAAGCAACAATAACTCAAGACATTATCAAAGGGTTAACCAAACTTTAATGAACAACTTGGATGTAGTGTGTGAAATAGCCAACATTAATACAACCCACGACTTAAGCTTCACACAAGTTAAATAACCAAATAAGAACAAGCTTCAACTTCAAATCTCATCAAGGATATTCACTCCAATAAAAGCACTCGAAATTTGACTGGTTATTGTCACTCATAAATATGTGAGAGGAATCAAAGCAATAGGATGTACGCACATAATTGAAATAAAGGCACATGACATAGATAAAAGATCTCATGGAAAGATATCGCATACTTGAAAATATTTAAACCATCCGACTATATTACTTCCACACCTATTCTCCACATGAGGAACCACACTTCTCCTTGGATCAAGTAGGACTTTCACTAAGGTTGTAATGAGGCTTACGGTGATGGGTGAAACAAGAAAAGATATGGATGAACAAATTCTAAGGAATTCATAGAGCTTTCCATGAAAATTATAAAATCTTGCACTTTGAGCACGAAACTTCATACTGATACTATCTTGAATTTTTTTTTTCTTCTTCTTCTTTTTTTTTCACAATTTTTTTTTTCTAACTCCATTAGATTTCTAATCAACCCATGTAGCGAGTGTTAGGCCAATGACTCCCAAGCTAGATAGCTTTAGGGCATTAAATGTAAAACACTCCTAGGGCTTAATAACTCGAGTTGAAAAGGCTTCGAAATTAGTTTTTTTGTTTTTTTTTGTTTTTTTGGTTGAAATAGTATCCTTTTCTTTCCACATGATTGAATAATTTGTGCAATTCTCCCTTAACAACGAAAATACTCTACAAAACTCCTTAGAAGGGTGTAGGATAAACATATGATAGATTAAGGTGAGGAGAATTGGGTAAAGAACGAAAAAGGCTTACATAAAAGGCACAAGGGGGTTAACTAGGGATAAAAGTGATACGGGTTAGCTAGAAGGGCTCAAACGAAAGAAACAAGGCCTATATCACTTCCAAGAATCCATGTGGTTCACGAAGTATGCCTCAAATAGATAATGAAAGTAGTTCTAGCAAACAATTTAAACATCCTCAAGTACTTGACCAAAACAAAGAATAATGAGATCACAACGACTTGTAGACAAGAAAATTATAGAATATCATATAACACTCAAGAAAGGAAGCATAGGCTCAAAAATTCACATAAGGGTTATATAAGTTTACACTAACTCTTATTTAGCCATTTAAAACATGTGAAATCCCCAATCGAAACTCATATTAATGTGGCTATGTGCATAAGGATTTCCCAAGTCTAATCACAAAAATAAGGCTAACACAAAGATAATGTAAAGAATTAGTGTCATGCTCAACATTTCTTGAAAGTTAATTGCAAATAAAATTCAATCTCATCATAGAATTGGGAAGGGGTTACCACAAACAAAACAAAAACAAGACTCAAAGTAAAAGAAAATATTTTTGGATTTTATGACATTTTTCAGATTTTTTTTTTCTTTTTAAGAGAAAAACAAAACGAAAACAAAACAAAACAACAAAATAAAAACTAAAAGTTGAAAGGAATTTTAAATCAATAAACAAAACTGCAGTTCTGACCCAGGCGCAAAGAATTACATGTATCTCATAGAATATGTGGCCAAAATTCACGTTCTTTATATGGTTGGATTCAGAACGAAAAAACAAAGAATGTAGCGCGGGCCAAAATACAAAAACAGCAGCAGAAAAGAACAGAATTGAAAACAAAGACAGAGGACTGCTGCATGCATTATGAAACCAATGAACTCAATCACCCACAACTTAAAACAAACATTGTCCTCAATGTTTAAAACAAAGAAAACGAAGTCATGCAAAATCAATTAAAGAGAGAGAGGGTGTGAGAACTTCCCGGGTTTGTGTAGGTGTATGGATGAACAAAGCGTAGAATATGTTGAAGTGAGAGAGAATTGACAATGCGACGAACTTAAACACCCACAACTCGCTTCTTGGAATGTCATAGACCCGTAATAGCTCCTAAAAGTCTCGGAATGCAATGAAATTGGACCGAATTTGAGCTGGATATGTCATCATAAAAATCTGGAAATCCAACTTTTAGCAACGAAAAATCTGATGAACACTGCTGCTAAAACCTCTTTGGTGACGACAAAATCCGATGAACATCGTCGCTAAAACCTCTTTGGTGACGAAAAACTTCAAATTCTGGGCAAAACAGCAGCTGCCTTTTTTTTGTGTTTTAGGTCCTTTTTTGAGCTTCAAATCGTCCTAAAACATAATGTAGGCCACCGGAGACCCCCAAACTTGGTCCAAAACATCATAATAACCATTCTAAACACGTCGGTGGCTTCAGATTGACCTGAAAAACAACAAAAAAGACATTAGGCAAAAATTTTGATTTGGACCAAAATAAGAACCTACTAAGCTATTTTGCTATTTTCTGGCATTTAACTTCAACCAATGACCAAAAAAACTTCTGGAACACATCTGAAACGTGCTGCAAACATCCTAGGGCTAGAAAAATGCGAAATTTTTTCTTTGGAACACAAAATCCTATGTTTGATGATGCAAAACTTAACAAAAACAACAAAAACAAAAACATGAAAAATGCAAGAGAAATCACAGAGAAACTAAAGACAAAAACAAATGAAAAACAAAGGTGAGAATGCTTGGGTTGCCTCCCAAGAAGCGCTTCTTTATAGTCATGAGCTAGACTTTTCGAATGTCTATGGTGGTGCGGAAGTAGCAAAAAATGCTACTTATTCCATGTAGTGCTTGGGCTGTTGTCCAAACTCCTTGTGAACAATAGCCTTGTCATGCAATGTCTTGGTGTGATCCTTGGCAAGGAGATGCCACAGGAGCTGGCTCATCTTGGAAAGGATACAGCCAAAGCGTGGAGTGGTCCGTACGCCGTCTCTGCCGGGTAATTTGGTCTGGGATGCGCCCTTGTGGACTGGGACTGCCCCCATCTATTCGTCGACGGCAACGAATGCTGATCGTAACTTGACACTTGGGTTCGGCCAGAGATGCCGAGGCTGCTGCTTTCGCCGTAAGGCTCGATCCTTTCGCGCTCTTGGCTTCTCTGTCCGGCTCTAGGAGGTGTTGCGGGCGAGTTTGCCGGCATCCTCTCCTGGAAAAGCGTCCGCAGTTCCGAGGAAAATCTGTCCATTGCGGCCATAAAGGATGTCTCTATCCTGTAAGCCTGCTTAGACATCAGATCCTCTACCACTGCTTGTTCTTGTATGGACTCGGCCGTGCGATCCGTCGTTACTGGGACGCTGTTTTGCTTTCAAATTATATAACTTCACCAAAGCCAACTGTTGGCTGCGCAAATCTCACGGCCTGGAGCTCTGGGCCGAGGGGATATGCATTAACACGTGGCTTCCTTCTTTTGGATGCTGTGCGATTGTGCGCGGGTGTGCCAGCACGGTCTACCGTGCGTCGAGATGTTGATATGAGTGAAGTGGTTAAGTGGTGCGCCTGTTTGAGTTCAACTGCTAATCAAACGATTGTGGCCGAGAGAGGAACTGATCTCGGCCGTTAGGTTCACGGCCTGAGCTACAAGGCCGTTTAATGGTGGTGTTGATGGTGGATTTTGGGCGTTGCTCCGGCGCGCTGCTCAGGGAGCGACGGTCGTATGATATATGGGAAGAATGAAAGAGTAACAGAGATGGTGCTCCGGGCAATACACGACAAAAGTTTACTTTGGCAATACACGACGTCGTTCTCGTGGTTAATTATTACCCACCGACGTCTATTATTTCAATTTGACGTTGCTACGTGTAATAGAACTGACGTGGATATTGAAGATAATTTGTATAAATATGATTTTTTTGACGCATTTTGAAACTTTCAGTTTTCAATTAGGGTTCCAACTTCTTCTTGCCCTTGGCTCTGAAAGACAAATGTGGATACTTTAGCTTCTTATCCATTTGAAATATGAAGAGTCACTTTAGCTTCTTATACATTTCAGATTTCAAATGGACAGAAGCTAAAGTGTCCACTATAAACCATTTGAACGACTCCTTCCGACGTCTTGGGATCTCATTTCAATTTTCATGTGACGATGGTTTTCTATATAAACTGTCATGATTTTTCTTGGAAGCAATAAAAATAAGAGATAAGTGGTAGTGTTCTCAGTCCTGTATGTTTGATGATTTTCCTTCTGCAAAACCAAGCCCTTAATCTCAGTTTCCTTTATTTGTATTTCCTTATTTCCTTGTTTAGTTGTTTAATTTTGATCTAATTGATTTTTCTTTTCTCTTTAATGAAGGTTTGAAATGTCTTACAGTATTCAGAAGATATTAAGAAAGATATTAGCAAAGTTTTGGAGCATAAAAAAAATTACTCTTAAAAAGCAATAAAAATTAAGACGGCGGTTTACAGAGAAGGCAGACGTATAAATCAAATAAATACGATGGTAATTTTAACGTCAGGACATGGTAAATAAATATTATACGTCGCTAATTGAACAAACCGACGTTGTTATTACATCTTGATATTTTATAAATATGACGTGGATATTCTAATTTAGACGTCGTTATCTACTCTTTTGTTGTCGTTGTTCTCTACTACTCTATACGACAGTAGTGTTGTAGGTACCGTCGTAGTACACTCCCAAATAATAAGTCGATAAATATATCGTCCACATCATGGTACATTGATTTAACACCTCGTTGTTTTGTAATATACCGACGTGGATTCCATAATATTATACGACACCAACTAAGAACATTTGGTCGTGTTTATGTAGGAGTTAACACGGCGGCTTTTTTGTTGAACCGTCTTCTTTACTTTCTACGTCGTTGGCTTCATACTTGCTGTCGTTGTTTTTCGAACAGAATTTAACTATGAAGAAAACCGTTTTAATAAGACGACGCTTTTTATTGGGGTGCGTCGTTTTTTAAAAATATTCAAGAGGACCTCCATTTTTTAGGTGTTTAAGTTACTTATCCACGACGGTTTTCTGTTACCGTCGTCTTTCTAAACACAATGACGTTTTTTTGTTCTACCGTCGTTTTTTTCCGGTCGTCTTTTTCACTTTTTGCAGTAGTGTGATTTAGTGATATTTATCTTCCCAAATGTTATAAAATGTCTCAAATTTGAATCTGAATCCCTAAATGATTAAAAAAATATATATTTAAAACTTCAAGAAAATGATTGAAAATCACTATTTTGCTTCTTCATAAAAAAAATAAGAGTGCTGCTATTTCTACCCCTTGTCCTATTTTTCCACTCACCTTATATTCCCACCCACCATGTAAATTTGAAAAAACACAATCCTATTTTTCCACCCACCTTTATTTCTAAAATACCCTTTTATTATTAATTCAACAAAAACCCATAAATTAAGCAAATTTTTTTAAAAAATAACCCAAACAAACTCAGCAATCTCTTCATATTCTTCTTCTTCAATCACAATTCCAAAAAAATCCGAAAAGACAATAACCGCGCATGCTAACCTTCAACCCCCTGCCAATCCAAAACCCAATAACCCTTTGAGTTATTCAACCTAAAACCATACCAAATAACAAACGAAAGAAGAATAAAGAATCAATTCATTCATAGGGGTGGCTGTCGAGAGGAGAGAGGAGAGAAATAAGGAGAAAAAAGGAGGGGGAGGGTGGATGGGTGCTTGGGGAAGATAAGACAGTAGGGTGGGTTTGTTGAAAAGAGAGAGAGGGGAAGAGAGAAAAGAAGGAGAGAGGAGGTGGGGTTCGAATGTGTGGTGGGACGAGGGTGAGTGATAGGATTTTTAGTACCTGCGCAAACATGGTTAAAATAACTGAAAATACTTGCAAGAATACAAGGTAATTGTAGTATAAATGCTCATGCAAGTTGGGAAATAATAACAGCAAAGAAGAAAAACTTTTTAAAAATAACAATTTAAAGAAAACTAGGGTTTAGCCGTCATCGTCACAATCCTATGCAATTCTATCAATTACTTATGAATTTCCACATATATGCTTTGAAGGTTAGGTTTTCCCAATGCATATTTTCCTTGTGATGTTCAAGCGAAAACATATATCTAACATGCAATCCGTCTGTGATGTTTAGATCAAATATAAACATGCAAGACTCATTAAGCTTTGTGAAATTACTTGTCTAAATATCCTAATGGTGATCAGTCATTAAAATAGATAGCTAGTTTTAATCGCACACTACTACAAAAATCGAAATAGACGACGGGAATTCACCGTCGTCTAGAAGAATTTTAAACCGTCGTGAAATCGACCGCCATCTTTTGATATATAAAACAACGACGGCTAATAACCGACATCGTTAAATCCTTCACCATCACAAAATATACCCAACCGACGTCTAAACCCTATATTTATATTGTAAAATGAAACCTTCTACAATATTAGACGACAGTGTTATTAAAAATTAGACGTCTAAAGAATATTATATGTCAAGAACAAAACACAAACCCCCATAAAACTAATTATCCACATCCCTAATTGAAGGAATACGACTTGTATAACCTAGAAACCGTCGTGGTTAACGTATACTACATTAAATAAATAAAAAAACCGCTGTCTAAATTATAAATGACGACACATACACAATAGAGCGGCCTTTTAAAGCAGATTACATGTCAATAATCACACAGGAACGGACGTAGAGATAATTATTCACATCCCTAATTGAAGAAATACTTAGAAACTGTCTTGGTTAACTTATACTACGTTGAATAAATAAACAAACCGACGTGTAACTATAGAAAGACGACGTAAACACAAAAGAACAGACGTTTCAAGAATATTAAATGTCAATATTCACAAAGAAACCGCCGTACAGATAATTATCCACATCGCAAATTGGAGAAATAAAGATTTGCATAAACTAGAAACCGTCGTGGTTAATATATACTACGTTAATTAAATAAACAAGCCGACATATAACTTTGAAAAAATGACGTATATACAAAAGAACAGCCGTTTAAATCATATTACATGTCATTAATCACACACGAACCGACGTAAAATGTATTAACCACGACATACAGGTAAAAAAACGTCGATTATATGATTATCCACGTCGGACTAGAGAGAAAAACGCCTTGTTAAATATATTCCATGTCTATCTCTTATGATATTCATCGTGTAAATTGTATAAAGATATTCCACGTCTTTTAATGGATGACGTTAAAAATAATATTGAAGTCATTGACAGGAAAAGAAACTACGTGGATTATAATTTGAACGTCGGTTTATATAAAATAAAGGCCGTGGATTTTGTGGAAATATACGTCGAGCATTGTTTAGCTGGCCGTCATTGATGTTTATTACTATCGACATTATTTATTTTAATAAACCGATGTATTTTCCTTTTTAGATGACGGTTTTTATTTCTTTACAGTCTTTTGCATCGCCTTTCCACGACGTTTGTAAAAATACGACATTGGTTTTATTTTAGACGTCTGTTTTTCCAGTTTTTTAATTGGACTGTCGTATTTCCCACCTTTAAGCCATTATTTTAAATTTTTGATTTGTCGTGCCCAAAACCTGCATAATGAAAATGTGATCAGAATTAAAATGATATACATAGCTATTAATTAATGTCATGCAATTAACTGCATAACTAATGTGATACATTACAACAATCAATCAATCCATATATCTTCACACCCATCTCTAATATTCTCACTCCCAAACTCACCCACTAGGTCATCAAATGTGTCAACATTTGGTATCCTTCTAGTAAATGGCTCACACTCAATTCTAATATCACCAAGCACATCATTACCAATAACATCATTATATTCTCTATTAGGCATTGATAACACTACCGACCAACCACGATGCATTGGGTCGTCAACGTAAAATACTTGTTTGACTTCAAAAGCCATAACAAATTGGTCATTCCTAAGTCCAATTTTACTCAGATCTACAAGGGTAAATCCAAGTTCATCGACTACAAGGCCCGAAGTGTTATCTATCCAATCACACCTCAAGACTGGGATTCTAAACTTTTGGTAGTCAAGGTCCCAAATTTCTTAAATAACCCCATAAAAACCCATATTGGAGACAATAGGGTTTTTATCCTTGGCACTAGCAACTTGCATAGTATGTGCAAGTAAATAAACTCCACTATTTTGGACAAATCGCACATCATCTTGTGCCTTGGTGTTAAATTTAACACAATTAATAAGATAGCTCCTATATGATGGCACTGCCATGCTTGGACCAGCTGCTAGCCACCTCAAATTTTCTAATACGCCATTATTCTCTTCTCCATTAAGTTCACTTTGAACCTGAAAATTAATAATATATCTTAATTCAATCTAACATATAGAAAGAAAGAAAATTAAAAGTTCAATATGTCATTCAATAAAATGTATACCTTAAAGCATAGCCATTGAATGCTTGTGCTATTGTGCTTATCTTGTAGCCACTTTGTTCTCTTTCTAAATTTTGGATAAGTGGTCTTGATGTGGATCATATGTTCCCTATAATTGAGATGAAAAAAATCAAGCATTACCATCCCTTGTATATAAGATAAACATAAGGAATGATAATATTTAAAATGGCTTCATATGAAAAATTAAACTCATACATACTCAATATAAGGTAGGACTTCCTCCGTATTCTCCAAGACATATAGATGTGCCTGGTTCAACAAGTCCAGATCAACTAAGCTCACTGTGCAACCTGATAATGGCTTTGAAACTCCCATCTTCTGACTTGAAGGCACTCCAACTGTACTAACATCAGATAAATGCTCGGTACAAAACTCTACAGCTTCTTCAGCTATATATCGCTCAGCAATGTAACATTCGGGACTAGTACGATTCTGAACATACGCATTTAGCACTTTCATATATCTTTCAAACGGATACATCCATCTAAAATATACTAGCCCACATAGACGAACTTCTCTGACAAGATGTACTACTAGATGAACCATGATATCAAAGAATGAAGGGGGAAAGTACTTCTCAAGCAAACACAAAGTAACTACTACATCTTCTTCCAACTTATCTAGCTTGGAAACATCTACAGTTTTTGCACATATAACATTGCAGGCGTCTCCAAAACAGAACGAATTGCCACAGGGAGCAATTGTTGCATCAAGGTATGACAATCATGAGATTTAAGGCCAAGAAGTCTTGAATCTTTTAAAGATACAAGATTTTTTATATTTGAAGAATAACCTTCAGGGACCTTCATACCATAGAAAGAATTGCAAACCGCTCTCTTCTCTACTCTTGAAAATTCCAAGGCCCTGGAGGGAAGCGAGTACGTCTTTCTCCATACTCGGGTTGCAAATTAATTTTGACCCCCATGTTCAATAAATCTAACCGAGCAGCATTCCCATCTTTATTTTTTCCAGGGATCTCCAACAATGTACCAATGATACTATCGTAAACATTCTTCTCAATGTGCATAACATCTAGGGCATGCCTCACAGGGAGGTATTTCCAATACTCGAGATCAAAGAATTTTGATTTCTTCTTCCAACAAACTCTATCACCATCATTCTCACCAACACTTCCCCAATTTTTTGAGCCCCATATGTAATTAATATCTTCAACCATATGTAGCACTTCTATTCCGATTAATGACTCGGGAGGCGTGCCATATTCAGGTTTCCCATTAAAAGCTGCACGTTGCCTCCTATAAGGATAATTGATTGGTAACCATTTTCTATGCCCAATGTAACAAATTTTGTGGCCATTTTTCAACTTGTGACTAGGTGTATAATCGCCGCATATTGGACAAGCTTTATATCCTTTAACGACACAACCAGATATGTTCCCAGAGGCGGGAAAATCATTAATTGTCCACAGTAATACACCTCTGAGTGTAAAGTATTCTCTTATGTGTGCATCATACACTCCTCTAATCCCATCCCACAGAGATTTTAAATCATCAATCAAAGGCTCTAAGTAGACGTCTATATCATTTCCGGGCTGTTTAGGACCGGAAATCAATAAGGTCAACATCATGAACTTCCGCTTCATGCATAGCCATGGTGGGAGATTATATGTAACTACTGGCCAACAACTGTATCTGCTACTTAAAGAACTGTGGGGATTGAATCCATCAAACGAGAGAGCCAGTCTCAAGTTTCTCGGCTCTTTACCAAACTCGGGCCATTTATCATCAACAAGTTTCCAAGACGAGGAATCCGCTGGATTAGACATATGACCATCTACTGATTTTCATGCAGCATGCCAAGTCAAACTCTTAGCTGTCTTATGTGATTGAAACATCCTTTTAAACCTTGGAATTAGAGGAAAATATCACACCACCATCGCTGGCACACCCTCTTTCAAGTAGGACAATTAGTTGAATGTTCATACTCCTTCCTATACAAAATGCAGTCATTGGGACATGTGTGGATTTTCTCATAACTCATCCCTAAAGCAGACAAAGTCTTTTTTGCCTCGTACGTAGAAGAAGGTAGTGTATTTCCTTTTGGAAGCAAATCTCCTTGAAGTATCAATAATTCTGTTAAACAAACATCATTCATCCCATGTTTTGCTTTCAAATTATATAACTTCACCAAAGCCGACAACTTCGTGTACTTACTACAACCAGGGTACAAAGGTTGATCTCCATCCCCAATCCCATTGGCAAACTCATAAGGATTAGATCCAATATCGCCTAAATCATTATCATCCATCCCTGATTCTTCAAAAACAAAACTGAACCTACTTTGCTCATCTTCTTCCACATTTCTACTTGTATTAGTAGTACTCCATTCCCAAGGTTCTCCGTGCCATGTCCAAATCTTATAGCTTTGGTCAATTCCATTAAAGTATATATGTTCCCTTATAATTCCAACCCCAAACACTCGAATATTCCCACATGTAACACATGGACAACAAATATGAGTTGTATTAACAAGATTTTCTATAGCAAAATTCAAAAATCCTTCCACTCCTAACTCATATGCCTTTGATCTTCTATCCGCATGCATCCATGACTTATCCATCTCACACACTATAAAATCTGTTTGTGCCTAATAAATCACGGTTGTACACTGACCGAAGGGGCTTCCTTTCTCGGCCCTAGCACCTGCTCATGAACAAAAACGAGGCATTTCGTCAGGTGTTTTTGCCTTCTTCAAAGCAAAGGAAATAAGGGGCCTCCTCCTCCTCCTCACCCTCCGAGAGAATAAGGAGGATCCTTTTTCTCGGCGGCCTGTGTCCCTTCGCTCACATCAGCCGTGGCTTCTGCTACCTCCGCCTCACGAGGGGTCCTGGTAGCCGCAACTTCTCGGCTTCTTTTGCGGCTCGGAGCTGTAAAAATGGACGGATGGGTGAGAACATGGGTCAGAAGCGGAAAAGAAAAGAAAAAAGAGAAGAAAGGAGAAAGTGAACAGCTAAAAGGACAAGTGTTACCAACGGCGGTGCACGGGCAAGCTGGCAACGGCGCAGTCGATGGCACGGTCCTATGCGCCAGGGTTTTTCGCGCCCCCACCACAACCGTCGCCCTAAGAGGGGGGGTTGCGGTTGAAGTCAAGACCGCTGCCCCGGCCGTAGGAGGGGCCGTCGTTCTGGATACGGCCGCGATCGGGGTACTTGGTCGAGAAAGCACGGTGGAGGCCTTCTTCCTTTTGCCAGCCTTGGGGGGGAAGGGGTCCCAATCGACGTTCTTCAAAGTCCCCCTCATGGCCTCTTCAACAGGCCGAATGAATCTGGCTGAGATGAACTCCTCGTACCATACCCTTCCATCCTCGTCATACGCATTGCGATGCAACCAAGGTGTCAGAGTGAGGAAGGTCATTTCCTTTTGGAGTTGGAAGGAAATGCCAGCCACGCCGTGGTGCTGGGCGAATTGCCGCGCCACGAAGTTTGGCAGATAAACCTCGGCCCCGGCCTTGGACAGGCCGCAGTGAAGGTCGCGCGTAACTAGGAAGGAGCCTCAGATCTCGTTCAGGTGGTTCTCCGTCTCACCATCAGGAATGACGGAGAGGTCGTGCGCCATGAACAGAGGGAATGGCCGAGTAAGGCAGACGCGGAACTGCGAGCCAGTCCTCTCGACTGAGTCGTAGAAAAATTTCTAGTAGAAAGCCGAGGTATTATGCTTCCTGGGGGCCCGGGCGAATGCGTTGGCCAACGGCTCGGTGTCATCAATATTGGCCACCCCCCTCAGCTCCAGGAAGTAAGCTTGCAACCAGAACTGGAAGGCCCATAGTGGACCGCCGTGTTTCGGCTTCATCTCGTCGGTGACAACGTCGTGAAGTGTACGGTAGATTTGACCGAGGAGGAAGGGGCCGAGTGCTAGCCTTCCGCCCTGCACAAGGTAATCAGCCAGATGGGCGAACTCCAGGGTGACTTTGTTCTCCTGGGTGCAGAATACAAACTTGCACAACCAGTACAGTAGGAATGCGGCGTGCTCGACTTCGCCGAGATGGCGTCATCTTCAGCGCTGTCTTCTAAACCAAAGTTATTGTAGAAGCTGGAGTAGTTGAGCATGTTTTTCGCCTTGCTCCTAGCTATCTTGGTGACCGCGGGCTAGGCGGCCTTGAAGCTCCCTTCTGCCTCAGGAGCAACAAGTGCGGCGTTCACTTCTACGCCGAGAGGAGAGAGGCCGAACAGGGCGGCCATGTCTAGAACGGTTGGCGTCATCATGCTGAACCGAAAGTTCATGGTATTCGTGGCCGACGACCAGAAGAATAGGGCCGCGGCCAAGAGCGACCAGTCCATGACGAGCGGCCGATCGAACAGCTTGATCAAGTGGTAGATACCTTGATCCTTCCATTGCTGGGCGAAGAAGTGCTCCATCCTTGGCAGCCATTTTTCCCAGTCTGGGGTCGAGGTTGGCCATTGGGGTTGCGGCCTTGTGACATTCCAATCTTGGAAGTCCCCCCCGTCAAAGGCTGAGAGGTCCACCAGATTGTTCTTCAAATGAGCCACCAGCCGGCATTCCGCCATCTACAGAGGGGCCGAGGATGCAGGAATCGGTGGCAGCACCATCATCATCAATCCAAGGCATGATGATGTTGGGTAGGACCGAGCCCTGGATCTCTCGGCAAATGTCTTCAAACTCAGTCTGGAAGACTTGGGACCGAGCTTCAACAGATGTAGAGGTGCTGGAGGCCATTGAAACAGATCAAGATTGGGTGTTTGGGAGAAAAGTGCGGAGAAAAAAACAATGAATGCGTAAGAACATCGAAGGAGAACCCAGAAAAGGCTGGGAACTTGTGGGTTTTTGGAAAGTCAAAATTCAAGAGTGAAAGAGAGTAGTGGTTGCAGACAAGATTCACTGGTAAACTTGGGGACTCGAGAGCTTGGTGGGATTGAAGGATTGAGAGAGAATTTTGGCAAAGCTTGGGCGTCTGAAAATTCTGAAAGCGTAAAGAAGAAACGAGGAAGTTTGGGATTTTATATTGGCGCTAGATTTCGAAACGAAAGGGTGTGGCTCTCTCGAGAGACGTAATGATCTGACAGCGTGCTGAAAAGCACGATGACGTGTCCGAAGCCCAGAGGCCGTCGTTTCATTTGACGAGACGAAGCGACGCCTCGCGTAAGTTTGGGCAATGATGGCCTGCACAACGTGCTTGTGCATTAAATGCGCCGACTGACCTGCGCATTTAATACACCAGTTGTCAATCACTTCAGAAGGAATGCAAAGGGTCCATTCCCTGGAATCCATTCGGCCCCTACCCATGCCGGGACCGAAGAATCCGGGGATGTGGGGGCAATGTTTGTGCCTAATAAATCACGGTCGTACATTGACTGAAGGGGCTTCCTTTCTCGGCCCTAGCACCTGCTCATGAACAAAAACGCGACGTTCCGTCAGGTGTTTTTACCTTCTTCAACGCAAAGGAAAAGCGGCGAAGGCATAATCATCTCGGCCTCGACCGCGGCATTGCAAGCCTAGGCCAAAGGATAAAAAAGACACGGCCAAAGATATTAGAAACAGATCGCCACATGGCAGCTGGGGCCCACACTTCATTTAATGAAGTAACGCCTCTGACTAGCAAACCCACTGGTTGCAAAGAGGCATTTAATGCACGAGGGAAGAAGGGAAGTGACTAACTTCAGGATTTGGCGACAGAAATCAGAGTTGTTAAGCGCAGACATTCTTACAAAGAATTCTTACAGCTTGAGAGATTAAGTTACCAGCTATCAGAGCATTAAATGCGTCTCCACGGCCAGAGGCGCAGAACCCATAATCAGGGCTGCGGCCGAGATTTACCAGGATTTATGGGGTCACACCACCATGCTTCACGATCCCAAATGTCGATTGGACTACCCACTTGTTCTGATCAGGCTCCACCACACAGATTTTCAGCCTCGACTACTCCTCCAAGAGCTCTTCCTATAAATACCAAGCTCAAGCTACATTCAGAGGGTCCAAACACCAAACCAAAAGCCTCCCACGGAGCAAATTATATTTTCCTGTAATGCACTTTCAATACATTTACTTGTTTTCCTAGGAGTAGTGTTAGACTGTAAGGAAAATCCATTCATCAATATATCATACGACCCTTGATTTTCAAGGCGCTGGAGCACCATCTCTGTTACTCTCTCATTCACCCCATATATAATACGACCGTCGCTCCCTGAGCAACGCGCCGGAGCACCGCCCAAAACCCGCCATCAACACCACCATTAAACGGCCTTGTAGCTCAGGCCGTGAACCTGACGGCCGAGATCAGTTCCTCTCTCGGCCACAATCGTTTGATTAGGAGTCGAACTCAAACAGGCGCACCACTTAACCATTTCATCAACATCACCATCTCGACGCACGGTAGACCGTGCTGGCACGCCCGCGCACAACCGCACTGCATCCAAAAGAAGGACGTCACGTGTTAACGCATATCCCCTCGACCCGGAGCTCCAGGGCGTGAGATTTGCGCAACCAATAAAATCATATATATAATAAAGTGAAAAGACCAGCAAGGAAACACTACTATATTCAACTAGCAGAGAATAAATTGAAAATAAAAAATGAAACAAGAATCAGACGACGGGTTTTACAAAATAATCGACGTGAAGTAGAAATTCAGATGACGGCATATCTAGTTACCGTCGTCTTTAATCTACCCAAACCCAGAAATTTGCATTGCCTTTTGAAGAACAAAGTTCTGGGTTTTGGTAGCCTAAAGACGATGGTTAATGGAGGAACATTCATCTTTAGGTTACCAAATGCAAACAAAAAATCCGACGACGGGAGTAAATGAACAACCGACGTATAATAAAAATTTAGACAACGGTTTGATCCATCAACCGTCGTCAGGGTTTACAAAAAATCGCTGTCCAAATCTCCAATCCCCATTCCTTTTCCAAGATCCCATGGCTAAACAAACATAAAAGAACCCAAACAGAGAGTAATTATTACAAGAATGCAAACACCAAAATATAAAAGAACACAAAGCAAGCTCCTAATTGAGAACCCATAGCTCCCAAAACATAATTTAAGAAACCAAATCTACCAAAACTAACGAAAACATTTGTGGATTTAAGAAGCCGTGTACTATCATTAAATAAAGAGATTAGGATTTGTACTTACATGGATAATGAGAGAGAGTTGAGAGAATATAACAAATGCTTGAGAGAGAGCTCGGAGAATATACCCAATGCTTTGAGAGAGAGCGAAAACTTTAAGACAAATTTATGTTCAAGAGAGAGAACGAAATATTTTAGGGTTAAAGGGAAATTCTGAAAATTTTTGATCGCGGTAAAATACATAGATATTGCCATTTTATTTCAACGCATGACGACGATTTACGTACATAACCGACGTTGTAAACTGAAACTACGTCTTCATATATAGGAAACGTCGTAGTAAATTATTTTTACGTCGCATTTTAAGAAACCGACATCTTAAATATTAAAAAATAAGATTGGGTTTGTGTTTCCTGGGTTTCGAACGTCCGTAATTAACGAAAAACAGAGAGAGAAAACCGGCGTCGTTTCAATAAACCCTTAACCCTAAACCCTAAATTTTACAATAATTATAAAAAAAATACACATGAGAAAAATGAACCGAAATTGCTACGGACTCCGTACAACAATGCCTTCTATAATAGTAGGCTAAAATCTGGATTTCATAATTTTGAATTTATGGCACCAATGGATCACATAAACCTTAGGGTTATGTTAAGATAAGTATAAGGACTATCGTGCTTTGTCTCTAAATGTTTTTGACTTTTTGTTATCACTTGTAATTTTGAAAACTAAAATTAAATTTTTCCGGCCTTTACGGGCAAGATATTGTCTGAATGAGTGCATAAAATTTGTCGTTTTTTTTTTTTGGATTTTTTTATATTATATTATGAATATTAGTAGTTAAATACAATAAAAAAAATATTTGTTAAATTACATTTTTTAGAGCTTTAGGGGAGAGACAATATTTCAATGAGTGCATTGTAGTTGTCAGTTTATTTTTTATAATTAGTTTTGAATTTATTATGAAATTAGGAACTAAATAAAATATCAAAGTCATATTAAAATGAAATGACAACGAAATAACCGACGTTGGATCCCTTTTCAACGACAATAAACAACAAAAAACGTCATTCTAGATCACTTTAGACGTCGACAAGGACACAAAACGACGTTATTATGTTACCACGTCATCTTGTTTTGAATCACCAACGTGGGTTATTGTGTTACAACGTCATTTGGTTTTTATCACCGACGTGGATTTCATTTACAACGTGTTTTCTAAAGTAATTCCCATCGTTGTTTACATATACAACGTCAACCTTTTTAAGCTAACCGCCGTTGTATGTCTTTAAGATGTCTATATGTTTGTACTAACGGACGTAGTATATCGGTACACCTATATAATGAAGTGGATTTTCTCATCTCATATTTGTACGTAAACCGTCGTGTTTTTCATTTTACATGGCGTTTTTACGAATTTCTGTCGATGTTTTATTTCCCGCTACAGAAAGACAGCGATTGTTTATACCTGTGAGACGTGTAAATGTGAATGAGACGTCGGTTTTTGGAAAGTAAATTTATTTTTCATGATTTACTCTCATTGTAATTCATTTTAAAACCTAAATATCCTAAACAAAAAAAAAGGTCCAAAAAAAAAAAAATTCTTTGATGATTGCTCAAATGATGAATTTTTTTTTTTTTACATTGTTATTAAATTAAAGGCTTAAATGTTAAAATGGTCCCTGTGTTTTATCTCATAGGCCAATTTAGTCCTTGTGTTTTCAATTTGGCCAATTTGATCCTTGTGTTTGTATATATTAGTCAATGTGGTCTATTCCCTTAAAAATATAAAATATTTAAAATTAATTAAAAGAACTATAATTGATTATAATGGCATTTTTTATTATTATAAATTTCACCTTCCTTAATTTCACGCACACACCTCAACCACCTCCCAAACCCAGCCACCCTCACCACCACCACTCCAACCCCAAACCCATAGCCACCCTCACCATCATTCCAACCCCACCTAAACCACAACAACTCTCTCTCTCTCTCTCTCTCTCTCTCTCTCTCTCTCTCGGCTTCCTCTCTGACAAATCACGAAGATCTTCATAGTTGGTCACCGTAACCTTGATGGCTCTACCGCCAATTGTTCATCCTCGCTGCAACAAAAGTCGACGACAATCAGGCCAATGGATTGGAGAGGAGAGAGAGATGAAAGGTAGAGTATGAGAAAATCTAAAACATAAGAGAGAAGAAAAATTGCAGCAAGAAAAGAGTAGGCATCAATTCGACTAAGAACCTTTTTTTTTTTCCTATAGGAATCGAGACCATTGGAGGTTGAGGTTGTGCGGGTTTTAATCATTTTAGCATAATTTTGACGGAAAGGATCAAATTTGTTAACAAATACAAACACAGGGACTAAATTGGCCAAATTAATAACATGGGGACTAAATTGGCCGATAAGGAAAAACACAGGGACCATTTTGACATTTAAGCCTAAATTAAAATATACCTAAACATTGTTATAATAAATTACATCAATTATCATTCGGTAATTGTTTGTTTATGAATTTTGCCCACTCCAACCTAACTTCATCAATATCTTTTTGTGTATACACTACTGGTTCTTTTTTCTTTTCAAACTGCAAAATAAACGAAAAACCTAACGTGTTAGAAGGATAAAAATGACGGTTTTTAAAGAATAAGTCATTGTAGTAAAATAAAGAAATTATATTTTAAATTTTGGCTTTTACCTTCTTCTCAAATGCTAGGGCTGGATCATGAATTATATCTCTCATGAAACGCATTATGTAAAACCCACACTCTACACTTGTTGGTTGTTGAGGAGTGCCTTGTAGATTTTTCCATATGGCTCCTGCTTTACGTGAGTGTTTGCCTACATGAGAGTTATATGCTCTGATTGAACTGATTAAAGAAAACAAAAAGGGTTAATGTCAGAACGAAAAATCTAAATAATAAAAAATAACCGTCGTGGTAAATCAGTTAAGACGACAGAGTTTTAAAAAATGTGACGTAGTATAACCAAAAGTCGTATATAACATTATGTAACATTATAACGTTTAGAGAAATTACGACGATGGTTTAGAGAAATTACTGACGTGGTAAATTTTTCAAACGTCGGTATTAAAGTACCGCCGTTGTATTTTCATTATAACGTCGGTATTATGAAAAAACAGTCGTATAATTCAAATGCCCGTATTAAAAAAAAACTTAGATTTGAATAAATCAACTTATCTCATGTACACTGCAATCACTGTGGCTCCAATCTCAACCATGGAACCAAACTGTAAAATGTCTTCACCCAAGAGGAAGGTATCATGATCAATGCCAAACACTTCCTCTAGAATATGAACTTTCACAGTCTTGTTAGCAGGTAGCAACTTGGTCTGGACAAATTGGCATAGTGCTAACAGAGGAGGTGACATGTCTAGCTTTGAGAGATCCTGTTACAAGAAATAAATAAAGAATTATAAGTTAGTTTGTATACCAAGTAAAATAAACAACTCTAACTAAACCAAACAAACAGACATGGTATATAATATAAACGACGGTTTCTAGAACATACCGACGGAGGAAAGGTTATAGACGACGGTAAATACATAACCGTCGTTGTATAAATGTTCTAACGTCATTATAATATAGAAAACTCATCGAATTAAAATGCAGTGAATGCTTTAATGAAACAGACGATGGAAAAAAAAAAAAAGACGTGGTATTTCACTGACAACGACGATTCTTGAAAGAAATAGACGTCGGTAAGTATATACCATCGTTTGTTTGAAACATTAACGTCGGATATTTAAAAGAACGACGTCTATTTAAAATTTTAAAAGCAGAAAACGAAAATATCAGAGATTTTACCTTTTCATCTTGCTGTTTTTCAGCGGTATCAGCATCAAGCTTTGAATCTTCTTCCCCCAAAACTAGGGGTCTGGCATTAGTGGCTACAGAGTAGCTTGCCTTGTCAGACATGGGATTTTTGGGGCTTTGTTCGTGAGGTTGTACATGAATTGGGGTAATTGGGGTAATTGGTGTTTTCAGCATGCTGGGATCAAAATTAGGAATTAGTTGACGGAATTGGGCCAACATAATTTCCCTCTCTGCTCTGACTGCTTCCAAAACATTTTCCCTTGACCTAGCCTCCATCCTCAATGTCTCTTCTCTGACTGCCTCCATAAGACTTTCCTTCAATTTGTCAGCAAATTTTACTTTCTGCTGTCTCGGAAAATTGAAGAATTGAGTTGGGGAAACACCAGCTCCAACTCCTCTAACTCTCCCACCATGCTCGGGGGTTCCCAAAGACAGAGTCAAAATATCATTGCTCCCGGATACAGTCAAAGTGCCCTCGGAGACTTGTTTTTGCAAATCATCCTAAAGGAGAGAGAGATGGTAAAACAGATAAATCAACCGACATAATAACTTAGTGACAACGACAGTTTTTTTTTAAAACAGACATAGTATTGATTTCACATGTTTGTATTACAATACCGCCGTTGTGTATCAATTCCAACGTCAGTAAAAAAAACTATCGTACATTCAAAAGCTATAAACAGATAAATAGAAATAAATCAAAAACCTGTACCGTCCTAGTAATTCAATTACGACGACGGACTTTTTACAAAACCGACTTAGTACATAATTTCAAACGGCGGTAGTAACATACCGTCGTTGTATATCAATTCTAACGTCTACATGTGATAAAACCGTCATAAAATTTAATGCAGAGGTGAAAAAATTAACAAAAATATGCATTCTATTCTAGAAATTGTGCACCACAAATTTCAGAGAAATAGATGGAGAGAGGGAGAGTGTGTGCGTGAGTAAATGAACGTAGTTCTAAAAGTTTAAAAAAAGACGGCCGTCTCAGGAATATAAACCGTCATAGTAATTCAATCTAGACGTCTAATTCATGCAAAAACCAACATTCTATTGTCTTTTACACGGCGTTAAATAGAAACCGTCGTGGTGTTCAAGTTATAACGACGGTTTTTTATCATGCGACGTATATACGAAAAAAAACACTCTGTTTTCCAAATTTAGAACAGAGTTAGTAAGACTTACGATTAATTTTGCCTTCTATGCAACCTTTGGATCAGGGATGTTTCCTGTTTTATCTTCTCTTGCCTTCTTCGATAGCAGAGATCGATCGATTTCTTCACCGGGCATGGTTTCTTCCTATTGGTCCTCCAAACCAACTACCCTTTTCTAGACAACCTATGGTTGTACTCCAATTTTTCCCTTCTCTGTTTCCCTTCTCAAAACTGGGGATAACCTTAAAGCTACAAAGGCATCCCATTGCGATTTCTCTATGAACTTATAAAGCTCAGGGGGTTCTTTTAACTTCTCCTTGTCATGTGCGAATGGAAGGATATACTGACTAGTTACGTTGTACTTGAAATCCTTCCATTTTTTGGCGGCAGACGATAGGACCATCTTCTTGCACCCTTCCCTAACAACAAATCCATTTGAACAGCTTCCCAAATCTGCTCCTTCAGGTCCTTGGGCAATAGAGTCCATTTCTGTCCACAAGAGGGACTCTGGTGCGTGCCAAAACACCAATGTAAGACTGCATCTCAACAGCAACCTTGCCATGTGGTCTGCTCCTTTTATTGAACTCAACCACAAGCTTAATCTTCTGAATTTTCCTTTTCACAACATGGCTCATTGTGTTGATACCACGAGTCGATTTTGGCTCCTCAACAAATGTGGCTGAGCTCGGGGCTTTATCAAAGGTTGAAGAAAATCTCATCCTCTTCGCGGGTTTGCTTTGAATTGATTTGGCTTCATCTATTTGAGCCTTTGAAATTGCAACAAAGTCCTTGCTAGGACCTTTTGACATTTGAGCTTCCTTGCTTTGAGATTTTGAAACCATTTTTAATTAATCTGCAAGAAAAACAACGATGGTTAATTAAAACGATCGACGTAAAATTAAATAAACGATGTCGAAAAAAAGACAAACTTAATATTGAATTTAGGACGACGGTTTCAAAACAACACCGACGTCGTACAAAAATACCATGACATTATATAAAACAACCGACGTCTTATTAACATTTCTCACCAAAAATGGTATACAATAGGACGATGGTTTTATGTCATTCATGTCGTATTAATTGTTACACCACGTTGGTTATTAAGACTAAAAACTAATGTGGATTACAAATTAACATGTCTGAAACAAAAGGCAACTGTCGTCTCACTGAGAGGTGATACAGGAAAAAGGTAGAGTTCTTTCTCGCAAGAGACGACGGTTTTATTTTGATTCCGACGTATTAATTGCCACACCGTGACGGTTATTAACCACCGTCGTGTAGTATGCATTAGATAGAATTTAACTACCGTCGTGGTGTGTCGATTCTAACGTCGTAAACAAGACAGAACTGTCGTCTTCAGGCGTCATGAGGTTAATGGACAAATAAATTTAATCAAACCAGTGAAAGATTTTGTCATTTTGACAGAGTCTTGTTTCCAAACTCGTTCTTTCAAAACCCTCATCAAATGAAACTGAAAAAAGTGAAAAGAGATTGAGAAAAAACCTTTGGCGTGCAAAGAAAGTTTCCTTCCGACGTTAACTTTGGTGATTTGCGGACGAAGACGATGACGATGACAAGATTCATACGATGACAAGATTCAGAAGCTGCTTTTGGGAACTGAGAGGGAAACTTAGATATTTTATCGGTGAGAGAGAACGTAGAACATTTAGGTCAGGTGAAGAAAAAGTTTATATATATTCCCAGAGTTCAATAACACGACGGTTGTATTAAAACCGCCGTAGTATGTCGTTATAACGACTCAAAAATAGTAGGAACCAACGTGGTTATTAATAAAGCCAAACGACTTTTGGAATTCCGAAACCGACGTGGGTATTCAAGTTTTACACGATAGAAGTTTACTTTTAACGACCTGATATTAAATGTTATGACGTTGCTTATTTATCTAAACTGTCGTTGTATTTTTTAAGTCAACGACCATTAGCTTTAGGAAACCGACGTGGTTATTTAAATTCAACATTACCTTGTTTTATGCATAACTGACGTTGTTAGTTTTAAAGGTCGTTGCCTTAATTTACGAAAATTTAACCGACGTCGATTATTACAATTTGATGTCACTACGTTTAATCGAACTGACGTAGGAGAATCTGCCCAGCCACGTTTTGGCCTCAAATCTCCTCCAAATCCAGCCCAAGATAGCGTTTTTAAAAGATAAAAACGTTCTGAACACCTTAACAAAAATGTGGAAGACCTTCATCCTCTTGCTGCTATGTTGTGGGGATGTCAAGACTACATAAACAAAAACTGGGTTTGTTCTATCCATCATCTATATCGTGAGTGCAATATGGTGGCGGATAAATTAGCTGAATTGGGTTCATATCTTGAGTTGGGTCAGTCAACCTTCCATGATCCTCCTGATAGTATTAGGTCTTTTCTTAGTGAAGATTTACTTGGAGTTTGTAGGCCTCGAGCCATTGTTTAATTTCTTTGTTGGGCATTAGCCCCGTTTCTTCACCAAAAAAAGAAATGTTCTGAACACTTCTCCAGAAGGCCACAAACCCATCTGAGGTCATGTTGGGCACTGCTCCTTTATTTTATTGCCAGAGAATAACTGCTTGGTAGAAAAATTTGAAATTTTGATACGATCAAGCTAAGTGACTAATGAACGTCCTCCAACTGGAATTACTCCAAAATTCGTCCATTTGATTATGTTTCGCTCCAGAGGAAGTCGAAAGTCTTATATTGAAAATATAATTCAAAGTATCAACATTCTTCCAAAATATGAACCAAAATATACTAAGAATAGGGTTAAATATATAATACAAAATATGCCCATCAGTGAGGATGATCAACTATGGTGAAGGAGTTGAGATAGTCTTCCAAGGGACAAGCATCATTGCAGATGAGAACCATCCAATGCATCTCCATGGTTTCATCTTCTATTTGGTTGGAATTGGTTCTGGGAATTTCAATAGTACGACGTCGCCTACGACCTACAATTTGGTTGATCCACCAGAAGTAAACACCATTGGAGTGCCAAAGAATGGATGGGCAACCATCAGATAATCCTGGTAAGTCTTAATATCAAATGCACATTCAATTAATTAAGGAGCAACCATAAAGCTAGGTTAACTAATGAAATGAATTATTTGATAATGATTTTCAGGAGTATGGTTTATGCACTGAAACTTGGAAAGGCATTCCAGCTGGTGAATGGACACTGTGCTCATTGTGAGGAATGGAAATACCAGTGAAAGCACGATTCGTGGACCACCTGCTTATATGCCTCCTTGTTCCAACTCTTAAATTTAGAAATTTACTTTCTCTTCCATCAATCTCAATTTATATATTGTGGGAGCAAATATTTTGGTTAATTCATCAATTTGTGGGAGCAAATTTAGAAATTTACTTTCTCTTCCATCAATCTCAATTCATAGCACACCACATGGAAATGAAGATTATTCCTTAAATTAATTAATTAAACTAATTTATTTGGTTAATTAATTAATATGAATAATATCTTAATTATAAGATATTATCTTTATTTAATAAGATAATATCATTAATTAGGATATTATTCTAATAAGGGGATAATATCTTAATTATAGGATATTATCTAATAATTAATGAGATAATATCATTAATTTAGATATTATCCTAATAAAGGGATATAATCAAGTCCAACTCAATCTCTATGAAACCCTAGCCCCGAGGCTCCTATAAATAGATGACTTCATTCACCATTCAAGGTACGATAAAAAACCCTACTTCTACACCTAGCTCCAAAACCCGAGAAAAATACTCGAAGCTCTCTCCCTCTCCACTCTCCACTCTCCATATTTTCTCCACACGGCTCCGGCCACTCGGTTCTCACCCTAGAGAAATCTCCGTACCCTTTTTAGCTATTGTTTCACCTAGATTCAATCGAACTAACTTAGGCATCAGAGGGCCTTTGGCCAACACCCCACAAGTGTGGTCTATTTACTCCAGTCTTTTTTTTACAAGAATCGAGGAAGAGAGAGAAGGAAGATCAAAGGGCGAAGGATTTAGAAGCTGTTGACTGCGCAAATCTCACGGCCTGGGGTTCCGGGCCGAGGGGATGTGCGTTAACACGTGGCTTCCTTCTTTTGGATGCGGTGTGGTTGTGCGCGGGCGTGCTAGCACGGTCTACCGTGCATCGAGATGCAGTTTGGATAAAATGGTCTAGTGGTGTGCCTGTTTGAATTCGACTTCTAATCGAACGATTGTGGCCGAGAGAGGAACTGATCTCGGCCGTTAGGTTCACGGCCTGAGCTACAAGGCCGTTTAGTGGTGGTGTGGATGGTGGGTTTTGGGCGTTGCTCCGGCGCGTTGCTCAGTGAGCAACGGTCGTATGATATATGGGGTGAATGAAAGAGTAACAGAGATAGTGCTCCGGCGCCTTGAAAATCAAGGGTTGTATGATATATTGATGAACGGATTTTCCTTACAAACTAACACTACTCCTAGGAAAGCAAATAAAGATATTGAAAGTGCATTACAGGAAAATATAATTTGCTCCGTGGGAGGCTTTGGTTTGGTGTTTGAACCCTTTGAATGTAGCTTGAACTTGGTATTTATAGGAAGAGTTTTTGGAGGAGTAATCGAGGCTGAAAATCTGCATGGTGGAGCCTGATCAGAGCAAGTGGGTAGTCCAATCGACATTTGGGATCGTGAAGCATGGTGGTGTGACCCCATGAATCCTGGTAAATCTCGGCCGCCGCCCTGATCGTGGGTTCTGCGCCTCTGGCCGTGGGGATGCATTTAATGCCCTTGTTTGGTGGTTGGCGATCTGACCTCAATTTGTAAGAACGTTTGTGAGCATGTTGGCGCCTAACCACTCTGATTTCTGTCACCAAATCCTGACTTTAGTCACTTCGCTTCTTCCCTCGTGCATTAAATGCCCTTTTGCGGCTAGTGGGTTTGCTAGTCAGAGGCGTTACTTCATTAAATGAAGCGTGGGACCCTGCTGCCATGTGACGATTTGACTCTTAATATCTTCGACCGTGTCCCCTTCGTCATTCGGCCTCGGCCTGACGATACCGTGGTTGTAAGGCCGAGATGACTATCCCTTTGCAGCTTTTCCTTTGTTTTGATGTAGGTAAAAGCGCTGCGTTTTGGATTGCGAACAGGTGCTGAGGCTGAGGGGGAAAACCCCTTTGGTCGCACGCGACCGTGATTTATTACGTACAAACAGAAGCGAATATTCTCCTTCGAGATTATTTGCACAAACATTTTGTGCTTTCATTGAGAGCACGAGTTATACTCAACGCGTGCTCAAGGAATCCATCCCTCATATTTTCCAATCCATCGAAGCCTTCCAAACAACCACGGTTGGAAGCAAGAGCACTAGGAGCAAGAGCGCCGCGATGGCCCAAAGCTGGTCCTTCCACCATCCCGCGATCGACATGGTGGCACCACCACCTCTAGCCGCCATGAACCCGCAGCAAACCCTTGCTGCTGCACCATAAACCACCGTGCCACCTGCCGGACTCGCAGCTGGGACCACAGCCGACTTTGGCCCAATCGTGGAGCAACTTCAATCATTCCCTCCATTGCCTCCGCACTCGACACATGCTCCTGCTCACACCTCTAATGAAACCCTAGCCTGTGTGCAATTGGGCTCCACACACTTTTCTCCTCCCGATCCACGAAGTCAAGTAGACCTTAATCTGAGAGTTGACCAGCTAACTCAGAGAATGGACGACCAAAATAATTTGATGAGGCAACTCCTCAACCAAATAAACTTGGCTCAAAACCTTGGCCTTGGACAACAAGGCGAAGAGAGAAGGATGGATGAAGGCGCCAATATGCAGTTCGATGGGTACCGAGCAGGTCGAGCAGGAGTAAGCAGACAAGGAGATGGACAACAACGTGATCAGCTTCCTGACATGTCGCAAGCATCTGCGAGCCACACTTAGAGCAGACGAAGTCTCCCATCCATACTGAATTTGAGGACCAACGTGCGTGAAAGGCTGGGCCCACAACTTCACATCTGCACCCGCCTTGGCCCGCAGGGAAACGTGAATGAAAGGCTAGGCTCCCAGGGAGGTCAACCTGATGGGCATTGCAATGAGGATCGTGAAGAAAGACGCTCTGCTGCTCGCTCGCAGAGAAATGTTCCCGAAAGGCTAGGCCCTCGGGGAGGTCAACCAGATAACCCTCACAATGAGAATCGTGAAGAAAGGCACTCCGCTGCTCGCTCTCGAAGAACCAATTCTCATCACCAAGCTACAGAGAATCCTTCACAAGTGCAGTCCACCAACACGCCGCCTAGGCAGCGCAACCGAGAAGGTTAACCCTTGCGAACCAACGAGGAAGTCAATCAATGTCACCCAAATCGTGAAGGTCATCAACGTGGCCGACTAAACATGTGCACGGAAGACGTTGAGAAGCTTGTAAGTAACCGACTTCAAGACTTCAGAATTGGCAGAAATTTTGAAGATGCACTACGTATGGAGGTAGACCGAGCAAACTCCTCACCTTTCACCGCCGAAATCGAGCAGGCTGCTCCCCCGAAATGATTCTCAACGCCCTCTTTCACATGCTTCAAAGGGGATTCCGATCTCGAAAGCCATTTGAAGCATTTGAAGAGCCTTATGATCTTGTACAAAACTGAAGACGCGCTAATGTGAAAGGTGTTTGCAATGACTTTGCGAGGAGCAGCTCAGGACTGGTTCCATAACCTGCCATCCGGATTGATCAGCAGCTTCAATGAGCTTGCTTATGTCTTCACCAAAGAGTACACTTCTTACCGGACGATGAAGAAGAACCCTAACCACCTGTACAACCTGCGCAAGAAGACCGATGAATCCCTTCGAGATTACATTAAGAGATTCAAAGTAGAAAAGGCCAACATCGTAGGATGCGATGACCGAATCGCGTCCTTAGCATTCAAGAAAGGTTTCCAGCTGAACACGACTTATATCGCGAGCTGACTATCACTCCCAGCCAGACTCTGGCAGAGGTCTTCACGATCGTGGAATGCTACACGCTCTGGGATGACGATCGAATCGCCGCAAAGAAGTCCACCGAGCAGGAAGATCAGCCGACCAAGCGGGCAAGCCAAAGAAGCGACAGGCTTAGCAGCAGGGACAAAGACAAACGCAGGTCGTGCCCACAAGGTGACGCTACGACAAAGGAGAACTACACCAAGTTCTCCATCCCTATACATCAAATCTTAGCCCAAGTAAAGGAAAAATCTTGGGTATAAAGACCGCTACCCTTGAAAGGAGATCCGGACAAGAGGGATACCAGAAAATACTGTGCCTTCCATGGGACGCACGGGCACGCTATGAATAACTGCTTTTCTTGGAAAGCGCACCTTGAAGAACTCGTGAAAGAGGGTCACTGCACGGAATTCATCATGAAGCAGGCCATCCAGCGAATTGAGGACCGCGATACCGCCAAGGAGCCACCTCAAAAGGTCATAAGGATTAACACAATCCTAGCTGATTCCGAGGAGTCTGGACTGACTAGCAAGGAAAACAAGAAGAAGATCAAACAAGCCACTGTGATCTCCCAGGTCTCCACTAGTCTCTCATTGGCAGAAGATGATCCCGTGATCGGCTTCCAAAAGAAAGATCTAATCGGCCTTGATCTACCACACAATAACGCCCTTGTCATCAGCATTCAAATCGCTCAGGCCATGGTCGATCGAATCCATGAAGACGAGGGCAGTGCAGCCAATATCCTACAATTGGCAGTCATCCAGCAAATGGGCTTAAAGACAAAGATCAATAAATCAGCTAGGTCACTAACCGGCTTCAATGGCGCAACAACAGTTACTATGGACACGATAGATCTCGACGTCTACTCCCCACCTGTAATCAGCTCGCAAACATTCATGGTCATTAATGAAGTCTCGCCCTACAATGGCATTCTGGGTAGACCATGGATTGGCAAGATCAACGCCATCATCTCCGCCACACATCAGAAAATCCGCTACCCTATCCTTGGGGGCGGTGTCGGTCAGATCAACAGTTATCAGGCAATTGCGAGGAAATGCTCAGCTCAAGGGCTGAATAGAAGCAAGCAAACACAGTTCCTCCCTGTAAATCTCGTTCCTGACGGCCGAGCAGACCGAAAAGGAAAGGGAATAGCCAATCCCCAATAGCATATTAAGAATCAAGACCAAGTCAAGGGAATCCATCCGGAGGTCTCTCCTGAAGAAGGATGGAAGCCTGAAGATGAGAAAAGCGCGGATCGGCTCGCACCTAAGCCAAGAGGAAAAGGCAGAGCTTGTAGCCGTCCTCCAGAAAAACAAAGACGTATTCTCATGGTCATCGTCCAACATGCCAGGCATCGATCCCCAGATCATCTGCCATCGTTTACACGTCAACCCAACAATCAATCCTGTAGTGCACAAAAGACGCAACTTCACCCCCAAGCAGGAAACAAAGGAGCTTGTCGATCTCTGTTTCATTGAAGAAGCTCCTATCGACAAGCTCCTAGCTACTGGTTTCATTGAAAAAGTCTCCTATGCAAAATAGCTAGCAAACGTTGTTCTAGTAGCAAAGAAAGATAAAGACATGTGGAGAGTGTGTGTCGACTACACAGACCTCAACAAGGCGTGCCCTAAAGACAACTTTCCATTGCTAAGAATTGATCAACTCGTCGATTCAACTTCCAGCAATCAACTGTTAAGCTTCATGGACGCTTACTCCAGCTACAATCAAATCATGATGCATGAAGACGACAAGGCAAAGACCTCATTCATCATCTAAAGAGCTACATACTGCTACAAAGTCATGCCCTTTGGGCTGAAGAACACCGGAGCAACCTACCAAAGGCTAGTAAAAAAAAATTTCAAGGAGCAAATAGGTAAAACTATGGAGGTCTACGTAGACGACATGTTAGTCAAAGCTCCCCAGTGAGAAGACCACATCAAAAACCTTGCCGAGGCATTCAGCCTGCTCTGAAAAATACAACATGAAGTTGAACCCGAGCAAATGCACATTTGGAGTCTCGTCTGGCCAATTCCTGGGATACTTAGTCACTCAAAGAGGAATTGAGGCACATCCGAATCAAATCAAGGCTATACTCAACATGAAGTCACCTACCACAACAAAGGAGATACAAAATCTAACGGGTAGAGCAGTAACTCTCAACCGATTCCTCTCGAGATCTACCGACAAGTGTAGGCCATTCTTCAAAGCCTTGAAGAAAGGACACAAGGACAAGTGGGATGATGAGTGCCAAGTAGCTTTTCAAAACTTGAAAACCTACCTCACTTCACCTCTCTTACTCTCAAAACTGATACCAGGTGAAGACTTGTACATCTACCTGGCGGTGTCTGACTTAGTTGTTAGCTCAGCTCTCATCCGAGAAGAGCTGGGGGCACAACATCTGATATTCTACACTTCAAAAGCTCTCCTCGACGCAGAGACTCACTATCTGAAAATGGAGAAGCTCATTTTTTCGCTTGTGGTTTCCGCGAGAAAACTAAGGCCCTAATATCAAGCGCACCGGATAATTATCATGACAAAATTTCCTTTGAGATCGATCCTTCACAGCCCCAACACCTCTCAACGACTCATGAAATGGGCAATCGAACTCAGTCAATACGACCTCCTCTACCGGCCGAAGACCGCTATAAAAGCTCAGGCTTTAGCAGACGATACCTCCCTCACCGATTCAAACCTACCTAAAGACATGTGGCAGTTGCATGTAGACGGAGCGCCAAATCACAAAGGAGCGGGGGCAAGCGTCGTCATAATCACCCCAAACGGAACTTTGTTGGAACAAGCCATTACACTAGGCTTCCCTGCTTCAAACAACGAAGTAGAATATGAGGCATTGCTTATCGGATTGCGCCTAGCAAAAGAACTGTAGATCAAAATATTGGCCATCTACTCAAGACTCCCAGCTGATCACGAATCAAGCCTCAAGTGAGTACATGGCAAAATATCCAAAAATGATCCAGTACCTCGACAAAGTCCAAGGACTTTTGAAATAATTCCTTACTTTCACCATCCAACAAATTCCACGGGCGGAGAACACTCATGCAGATGTGCTGGCGAGCCTAGGATCAGCGCTTGACACCCAGTTCAGACGCTCCATCCCGGTCGAACACCTTGACCGGCCAAGCATCGAAGAAACAGAGCCAATCGACTCAGTGCATATTGATGAAGACCCCAACTGGCAAGACCCCATCATCGACTACTTGGTGAATGGAAATTTTCCAACCGATAAGTCCGAAGCTAGGAAGGTCCAGCAGAAAGCCGCGAGATACTACATGCAAGGCGATAAGCTCATTCGCAGATCATACTTCGGCCATCATCTCACCTGCATAAAATATCTCAAACACTTGAGGTCCTCTGCAAAATTCACGACGATGAATGTGGCAACCACTCTGGGGGAAGGTTACTCGCCCAAAAGGCTCTAAATATAGACTATTTCTGGCCTACCATGCGCCATGACTCCACTAAGTATGTCAAAAGATGTGATCGCTACCAACGGTACAAACCGGATGTTAACCTGCCTGCCGAAATCTACCATCCGCAGAACAGTCCGTGGCTTTTCATGCAATAACCATCAACTTAGTGGGCTCTATGCCTACGACACCAGCCAATAAAGAAATGATGATCGTCGCCACTGATTACTTTACTAAATGGATCGAGGCCGAAGCTCTATCCTCTACTAAAGAAGCCATTGTCCGAGTCGCTTCCTATCAATAGCGATTGAAGTCTTACTACGACAAAAGAGCCAAGATCATACAATTTCAACCAGGCGACCTTATGCTAAGAAAGACCTTCATCACTACACAAAGACAAGGTTCCAAAAAGATGAAACCCAATTGGGAAGGCCCTTATGTGATCAACCGGTCCGGGGGCAGAGGAAGTTATACGCTTGACACCATGGAAGGAAAGGAGATTCCGCGACAATGGAATGCCTGCCACCTCCAAAGATACTATCCATGACGCTTCCTCCTACCCGCTTAGTTCCAAGCAGATGACTGAGCCCTGCACATTTCTGAAGAAGAGAAGCAACTACTGCAAATTCCAGAATGTTCCACAACAAAAGACAGTTGCCCATAAAAAGCGTCTTAAGGGAGACGCAGAGCGACGACCAGAAGCGTCCTTTGGGAGACGCAGTCGCAAAGCAGCATCCTAAGAGAGACGTAGGGTGCGCTAGGAATTTCTTAAAAGGAAGTCTCCACGCTTCCTGTGGGAAGTATCCAAGTTTCTATCCGTTTCCTAAGGGGGGCAGGATAGTCAAACAGTTGCCCATAAAAAGCGTCCTAAGAGAGACACAGGGCGACAACTAGAAGCGTTCTTCAAGAGACGCAGCTCGCAAAGCAGCATCCTAAGGGGGCCGCAGGATGCGCCAGGAATTTCTTAAGAGAGGTATCCAGGTTCCTATCCGTTTCCTAAGGGGGGCAAGAGAGTCATACAGTTGTCCATAAGCAGCGTCCTAAGGGAGATGCAGGGCAATAACCAGAAGCATCCTTCGGGAGACACAGCCCACAAAGAAGCGTCCTAAGAGAGACGTAAGGTGCGCCAGGAATTTCCTATGGGAGGTATCCAGGTTCCTATCTGTTTCCTAAGAGGGGCAGGATAGTCATACAGTTGTCCATAAGCAGCATCCTAAGGGAGAAGCAGGGCAACAACCAGAAGCGTCCTAGGCTTTCTTCGGAAAATGCAAAATACGCCCGGACTCCTTCAAGGGGGACCTTGGCTTTTGCCAAAATCCTAAGGGGAAATGTACAGCCAAGACACTAGCGGGTTACTTAAGCAGTTCACAAGACAATATGCAAATTGAAGTTGAAAAAAATAATAATTGAAATTTCCCTAGCAAAGTGACCAACTAGCCGAGTTCAAACAAAAAGAAGATGATCAAACAAAAAGTATACTACAAAAGATGAAAAGAAATAAAGGAGTCTTCATCTACTCCGAAACGTCGACAGGGGATCCCTGATCTGCAGCCTCTCCAACGTCCACTTGATCAGCCACGCTCTCAGCAGCTCCACATGCCTGATCTATGACGTCTGCCACCACCTCATCGGGTGTATCCTCTTCTACTCAATCCTTTTCAGCTATCACCTCTTCAGCGACCTGCTCTTCAACTCCTTCCATGTTCACAGCATTAAACTACTCAAGACAAAGCATCTCAATGTCTTCATCTCCAATGGCATAGAAGGGATCATTTCCATTTGTGCAGTCCAAGTAGCCCAGCTTGTACGTATACAGGGTAGCTTCGAACTTGGATTCTTCAGCAGATTCATGATAGTCGCGAAATCTAGCCAAAAGCTTGTCATAACTAAGAGAGATGTCGGCATTCTTGCACTCAAGATGGAAGTAAGCATCTTTTCAACTGACCAAGTCAGCAGTAGAAGAAAGTGCAACAGCAGACGAGTTTCGGATATTTTCAGTAGCAAAAACTATTCCTTTTTTAAGCAGATGAAATGTTGCTTCCCTTTGTTTTTCTAAGGAAAGACTTGAAAAAGTACCAAGATCACTAGCCTGACGGATTTGATCAACCAGCTCAGCACAAGCAGATGGACTTGATAGAAAGTGCGTCTTGAGCAGATCAGACACGCCTGTATCCCCTGCAAGGCTGCACTTGTCCACCTTGGGATCAGCCGCTGACGTTGCATAAGAACCTTTCGCCCGAGCAGATGACTCTCTTGCTTTTTTAGCCTCTACTAACCTCACTTCTAAAGGAATTGGTGACGACGAATCAACTCCACTCTTGACTGCTCGTGACTCAACAGTTGGATCATGATGGTTAGATGGATGAGCAGAGCTCCCAGATCGACCTCCACTTTTCGACTGGTGCAAATGACCCAAACTTTGGATAAGAATATTTGCATCTCTTTGCCTCTCAACAGGTGAACTAGATCGCGCACGGACTACTTCACAGAGCAGATCACGATCTCCAAACTCATCAGCAAGAGGCTTAAGGGGAACATCCCTAATGTTGCGCATACCGCCAATCTTCTTGTTATCCCCACCAACGAGATGTTTGACCCTAACAGATGACGAGGGAACAGCTCCTACTTGAGTCTTCTCAGCAGAAGGTAGCTTTGGCTTCTTCCTCAATGGAGACACATTCCTACTTGAGTCTTCTCAGCAGCAGGCAGATCATCAGGGTCTGGACCATCCTGCTTCCATCTCTCGATATCCTCGGTAGGGGGCAGTCCACCGACTTCCTCTCGATACTCGCTCAACAGCCACCAGAGACCACCGCCTCTCCAACTGTCTTCGACTGCTAGTCATGACGACAACCAGCCTAGTCCTACCCAACTAGTCCTCGCAATGAAAAAGTGAAGACGAAGAAAAAATATACGTGCTCGACTTACCTTGGGATGCAAGACAACTCCTCTCTTCGACAAGCAGTACAAATTCTCCAAGATCTTTCTCAAGCTAAAAAGTAGAGAATTTAAGTTTGCGATGTGAGAAAGAGTGAAGAGAAGCCTTGCATTTATACAAGTTGGACAACCTGGGTCAAGAAGGAATCCCAAGCTCATTCCTACTGGGAATCCAACTCCAAGAACAGTCAGAAGCCTACTCTAATTGGGAATCCGATTTGCAATGGAGTCCAACTCACAGAAAGCCCAGACACAGTTGGTGGGCCCGAAAAATAATTTCATCTCCTACATGCCACACAAGCGCCATGCAGAAGCTGGGGGCATTTGTGGGAGCAAATATTTTCGTCTCCAATCACAGCACGCCACGTGGAAAAGAAGTTATCCCTTAAATTAATTAATAAAACCAATTTATTTGGTTAATTAATTAATATGGATAATATCTTAATTATAAGATATTATCTTTATTTAATAAGATAATATCATTAATTTGGATATTATCCTAATAAGGGGATAATATCTTAATTATAGGATATTATCTAATAATTAATGAGATAATAGCATTAATTTAAATATTATCCTAATAAAGGGATATAATCAAGTCCAACTCAATCGCTACGAAACCCTAGCCCCGAGGCTCCTATAAATAGATGACTTCATTCATCATTCAAGGTACGACAAAAACCCTACTTCTACACCTAGCTCCAAAACCCGAGAAAAATACCTAAAGCTCTCTCCCTCTCCACTCTCCACTCTCCACTCTCCACTCTCCACACGACTCCGGCCACAACACACGGCTCTGGCTACCCGGTTCTCACCCTAGAGAAATCTCCGTACCCTTTTTAGCTATTGTTTCACCTAGATTCAATCGAACTAATTTAGACATCGGAGGGCCTTTGGCCACCCACCAGGTGTGGTCTATTTACTCCGGTCTTTTTTACAGGAATCGAGGAAGAGAGAGAAGGAATATCAAAGGGCGAAGGATCTAGAAGCGAATATTCTCCTTCGAGATTATTTGCACAAACATATATATACATTGAGACTTGAATAATTGTATTGTCCAAGTTTGTTGCTATTTTATTTTGTGTACTTCACATCTTTTTGTTTGTTGATTTGCATCCTTTGAAGGAAAATTGGAAACAAGTTGAAAAAATTAAATATATATCTTATGTATCTTTTGTTCCTAACTAAAATCTTAAATTTCAGATTTTGTATTTCCGCCACTAAATATTCTACTAGGGGTGGGCATTGGAACCGCAAAACTGTAAAGCCAAACTAAACCAATCCGAAAAAAACCATGTTGACCTGAAAAGTCAAAAACCGAGACAAGTCCAAACCAAATCGGTTCAGACCAGTTTCGGTTCCCATTTTTCATCCGAAAGAACCGGTCCAATAAAATTAATTTATATATATTTTTATATTATATATTTTATATATAGTTTAACATGTTTTTTATTGATTGTCTAAAAAGCAAAGGATAAACAATAAAGAATACAAAAAAGAGGAGAGA